>NW_026930714.1:47500-433404 GCF_032062105.1 Saccostrea cuccullata | reverse complement strand
AAAGATAACATATTAAAGTATATATCATTTGAAAGCTTTTTAAATTTACTAGATATTACTAATTTGTGAATGATTGTGTGGGTGTGCATTACACTGTAATTGGAATATTGCATGTTTTTTGGAGATTGTGATTTAAATTATTTCAGATAAGCATTTTGTATTATTTAATTTTAAATTGTTGATGTTCATTTTTGGGCATTGCACAATGTTGAATTTAAAAGGGCTAGCACTTTTTGTGTATTTTTTAGTTATATTTAGAATATTCAACTTATGTATGTAATATGTATATTTATATATATGTAAATTTATATATGTAATATCTGTATTTTTTAGTTATATTTAGAATATTCAACTTATATATGTAATATGTACATGTATATTTATATAATATGTAAATTTATGTATGTGATATTTATATTTTAATAATATCTGTGCATGATCATTAGTATCTTGAGTTCTTCTTAAGAAAAAGATTCTTTTCTGGTTTCTGATTATTAAATGAAATATTCAGACATATTTTATGGCAAATTGCTTGTTTAACTTTGAATAGAAATGTTAAACTGGGATTGAATTAACTAGACTTTTGCTGAACTGTGGCTTATGAAAATATCTCTTTTTCTGCTCATTAAAATAATGACCAGAACAATGAATTTATTTTAAATTTTAAAACAATAAAAAGTAATAGAAATTTTCTAGAATGGCTGAAATTATTAACTATATCAGATAAAAAAGATTCTCTAAACAATGCAGTTGGATACCATCTTGGAGAGGACTTATATAGGCCATGTCTGACGTCCAATCCAATTTTGTAATCTGACTTCACATAATAAAATACAAAATGTATTGATTAAATTAAAATAAAATCTTTCTAGCTTTTGAAAGCTTACAATCTATTAGAATAGATTTGTAGCATTTGGTATCTATAAATGACTATTTCATCATATGTGAAAATATGAAAAATTTAAATGTAGGAAGCATATATAATAAACTAATTTTTTTTAAAATTGAAAAAAAAAACAATTAGATGAAATAAAGGTCAGATTTAATCTAAGTGATAATTGTATCTTAAGCTTCAATTTGTATGTAAAGTTCAATAATTTTAGATATGATAAATATTAGGATGTCTCTGTAATGTATTTTTTGTAGAATGAAGGAATCAACTGCATATTGTGAATAATTAATTATTATAAAATTTAAGATATGGTATTATAAATTGTTTAAGGTAAAATATTCGTAAATTAAGTGACATAGTAACATGGGATTAAATTTTTTTTACGTCTTTTAAGTTTTTCTCATCTTTTCCTAAGATACATACTGTAACTTATTTGTTTGAGCATCAAATTTTTACCCACCCCACCCCCCTTTGAAGAAAAGGATATTGGTTTTACACCTATTGGTCAGTCGGTGTCAAATAGACATCAAACCTAATACATTTAATTAATGTACACCTGATACAATGTATTTCTTACGGAGTAGATGGCCTTCGAGTGTTGAGGTCACACTTTAAAAAGAACATGTAGGTTAAACTGTTTTGAAAATAGGAAAATTTTGTCTTTTCAGTATCTTGAGAAACTTTAGCTTGACATAAATCAAATTTAATTCACTGGTCCTTTGATTAGAAGATGACCCTTATTGATTTGGAGGTTACAAGATTAAGGGTCAAGCTAGACTCAAAGAAATCTGGACATGATGATTTTTCCAGCTCAGTATAAAATAGAAATCATTTCCTTGACTGACATCAAATTTTGTAAGACTGATGGCCCTATTGATTTTTAGACCACATGTTCAAAGGTTAAAGTCAAAATGGAAGAGAAATCCTTTTCTTGAGGGACATTGAAATTGCCCCCTCCCCCTGCATTGATGTCAAATTTGTCATTTTAAAATACCACATGGTCTATAAATGCTTGAAACATTTGTCTTGTCTAATTCTGTCATATGCTAGGTTCTTTTGAAGTTTGGGGTTTCCATAAATAGGAAATTGTTCCCATATTCAACTGATGTCTTCAAAAATGATGAACAACCATCATAACCTTTGCATTCGCCATGGGTTTAGTTTTGCAACCAAGTTGTGATTTTTATCTCTATTTTTTTTCTGTGTGGCATCAGAACTAATTTGTTAATTTGTGAATTGATACAAAAAATTGTACAAAACATTTCTCCTTTGCTTATAAATTATGTACTGAACATTATATTAAAGTTTAGTTACATTTAAGATGTTCTTTGTTGTTTTTTTTTAATGTGCTGCATGTGGTGATAAATTATTTGCATTCCAAGCTCAAAAGTCCATCATACAATAAAAATCAGGAGCGATGCAAACCCGGACCTCTAAAATATCAGAGGAGGGATCATCACTGGTTCCATGGTGACTCATCAGAAATATATATTTATAGATACAAAATGTATGTCTTAGATGTAAAAGTGATTATATAGGAAAGAATTTAGGCCTAATCCTGTATTATGAGCAATATATAGACTAAAGACATTTCAAATATTGAAAATCAATGACTGCAGTCTATAATACTAGTATTTACATGCTCAGATGAGGCTGCATATGACCTACATACTAGTAATACATGTAATATTCTTGGTGAACATGGTTCAAAGCGTAAAATGCCACATGTGGTGTTTTTTGAAATGCATCTATAATAATAACTTAGTCTGGTGGTTTGGTGATTCAAAAGCTCCATTTGTATACATGCATGGTTGCATGATGCTGCGTGGACATTCTAATTCTCGCTTTGCATGGATGTTATCAGTACACTTTATACTTTAATGACTGGCAAAGGACTGTATCTAAATCTTCAATGATTTTTGACAGAAATACAATTTTTTTCTTTATTTGAAAGGGTTTTCTCCATTTATTTCTAAAGACTTGTAAATATTGAGCCATTTATGGTATACGAGTTTAACTTGATTACAAGTTTATCAGGCACCGATTCCATGAAAAATCTACAAGAACAGAAATATCATAGCAGGATATTATATACGTGTACCTTGGGTTGTTGACTGCTAGTCTAGTCAAAATATAATGCATTTTGCGAGCCTATACATTCATCGTGCAGATTGCCAAAGCTTTACAAAGATTACTTTACTACTGTTGGTAGCAGTGGTACTTTTAAACGTATATACGCTCGTAAAAAACGGCCTTTTCCTCTCCTAGCTGGCCTTGTGCGAAAAAAGATGGAATATCTGTAATTTTTTGGGTCCAATGAATGAAGATACAGTATATTGTATTTGGTAATATTTCTTGCATACATGTACTTGTAAAATAAGAAAATATAAAGTAAAAGTTGACAGAACTCCGAAAACTGAATTTAAAGTTGAGAGAAAATTGGTTTAAGGGATAGTCGCACTTTAAAGGTTTTAAGCTGTGTATGATCTCCATTGGATTTATTGAAATTTTGTGGTAGAATTTAAGCTTTTCAAAATATTAAATTTTGAGAATATGCAAATTATTTTCTTAACATAGGATTATTGTTATTCTTCTTAGATATTAATTAATAATAGAAGAACAGCACTTTTTTCACAGAAGATCCAAAAATATATACCCTGCAATAATAGCTCCGTGGTATTTTGACGTAGCTAAGAAATTAATTGCAAACATCATTTCAAATGTCTGGGTATTACATTGTTCTAGTATACCACCAACTTTAATATTTGAACCGATATGTAAAGATGTATTCTATAAACATACAGTTTATAATGACAACCCACCCCAAATTGATAAGTATACACGTATCATAATGCTTGATAAAGTTTTCATTACAACGCATAGCCTCTTGAAATAACTGAATTTAATGACATGATAAATATATAAATGGCAAAAGTGACGTGAAATATGTAGAAAATATAACAGTAAAATATTTACAAGAAAGGATGAAAAACAATATTATAAATGTCTTTTTACCCGATCGTTAACAAAGTCAGATTAACAAGCATTAACAACAACGGCAGCCAGTATAACGTCTACCACGTGATACAGACACTGGTCTTTGATTGGACACTGGTCAATATCACTTGTCACGTGATCCCAAGAAAACGCACTTTGATCACTAGAAGAATCATGAGTCCCTCGCTCTGTGTCATTAACTCGGATATCACTGAGTCATAAATTTCGATTTTCCTCTTCAGTTTTTACACGTGTTCACATCAATATCCTCCAGTTCAAAACAAATCATTTGTCTGCGGACTGTACGTAGTCGACACCCCTTCTTTTTCTTCTCACAGCCTTTCAGTCCTCTCTTGAGCTTTCGTTGGAAGTCTTTTACTGACTCTGTGGAAATAAAGGACAAGAATTTGTCAGAATCCATATAAAATTCTTACAAATTACCACCATGAAAACAAAGCCAACACTGTAATTTTTTAACATTTTTCTTTTGATAATTATCTTTGTTGCATAATTCTTGTCTTGATCGATTGATTGATTGATTTATATATTATTTGACGCCCCTCTCGAGAATTTTTCACTCATATGGAGACGCCACCATTTCCCGGTGGAGAGCTGCAAATTTTGTCTTATAATGGGCACTCTGGGCCATTGAGCAGGGACGGATCTTTTTCGTGCCAGCACTCACTGCGACACGGGTCCTTGGTTATTGTGGTCCCATCCGAAGGACAGGTCTCCACATTCCACAGTGAGATTCGAACCCGCGACGTAAGGTCGCGACTCTAGCGCCACACGGGCGACTGTCTTGATCGAAAATTACACCAGAAATCATCAAACAAATGTTAAGATTTTTATTCTAGCTTTTAATCGCCATACTCAGTATCTATTGGAACCGCTGTTTAAAGTTGTAGCCTTTACGCTGTATTCTGTTAAATCATCTTTACTCAAACAAATCTCATCTCGTGAAGATTTAAATATTTAAATAAAAATTTAGTTATATTAACCTTTAAGATATCATCCTGTCTTGTAGATTGAAATTATAAAAATCAATTTGATAAAATAATCCAGTCTCAAAAATTTAACATCGATTTTACTTTGTACTATTGAATCAATTGCACCAAAAGCAAATGATGTTGGATAATCAAAACAAGAGGCGATTAAAAACCACTCCCTTCCCTCAAAGCTTGAATATTGATAAGGTACGTATCAACAAAACACGCTAATTATCAGAATCAATGCTATTACATTGATAAGAAGCTTAACACCTGTCTTCATATGTAGATTAGATGAAATACTTGTCACTTACTAGCACTTGCAGCCCCAAGTATGGCATTTGAGTTCTGTATCTGTCGTCTAAAAGAATAGGAAGAACATTTCTCCGGATCTTTTCTTTCTTTTATTTTATCTGAAAATAAAATAAATAAGTAATATTAAAATTCAATTTACATGTAAACTGTATTGTTTGGCAGTTGAGTTATCATATATTCAATGGATTACATAAATCAAAGATCACCACAACATTTTCAAGTTACTAGTATTACTGCTACGTATTCATTACCGCCACAAAATATTGGACATTACACAGCTACTGTTGTTCCTGCTACATTTATCATATGTCTAACCAGGAATTTATTTCTTTATCCAGCATCTTACAAGCACAAGGGATTAAGTTAAAAATATTTTTTTTCGTAATTAGTAGTCATAAATGTTTTATCCCACATTTTTTTCATCAAATTTTGTCCTTTAACTTCCTCTATGATAATTTAATTGTACCTTAAACAACAGAAAAAATTAATTGTATTTGGAAGAACCTGATTGTACACTGTGCTTTTGACAGGATGTTTCAGTAATAACATGTACATGTGTGTATATTGTAAAATTATGTTCTGTGATATATTCCATCATCATAATCACTGTATAAGCTGGAAACAGAGGAAACAAGGACCTCTAAAATATCAGAGAGGGGATCAGGTGCCACTGAGGAGTAAGCATCTCATGTAAACCGATCAATCCCGCCGTGCTCTCTCTCTCTCTCTCTCTCTCTCTCTCTCTCTCTCTCATGTTTGGGCAAACGAAAACTCAATAAATCCATTGTCATATAATGGCTTAACAATTAGTATTAAAAATGTCCACCGGAATTCGACTTAATGACAAATTTTTATTTGCTAAAGGCCACTGCATGTATCGAAAATACAATTTGCAAAATGTTATTTAGCATTACTACAACAGAATTTTATCTAAATATTTGAAAAGGTTCTTATTTCTTTGATAAACAGTTAAGTATCTTCCGTGATAGACGGAAACCCAGCACTTTGGTAAAATTCCAGACGTTAATCAAGACTATTAATATCTTTGTATCATCAACTACCTTCTCAAAAGGCTTTGCGTCGTTTTAAAACTTGCTTGTACTTAGACCTTTCTGTATTGAAACAAAAGGGAAACAAAATCCAACTTAACCATGGATATGTTCAAGTTGTCACATTTATCATAGTAGTCATGTTTATCATAAAATGCTGGTGCTAGTTTGTCATTAAAAAGTAGCATATATTTCTTGAAATGTCTAACCACACAACCTAACAGAAAGCGAAATTCTTTCTTTCGCTCGGGGTCCGCTATCCAGCATCTTACAAACACAAGAAGCATTCAGTTAAAAGAGCTTTTTCTTTACAGAGCTGTCAATCAGGATTAGCGATTAACCAATCAGCGCATCAACCAATCAAAATAGTATTAATCCGACGACATTCGAACGTGTTGATTTAATTTATAAATGCAAACATACAAAAAACGTTGAATTGCTGTGTAAATCTTTTATGATTATAAAAATATTATTTAATATTAATTTAATTGTCATCCTCCGGGGTGCATATTTATATATTTATTTTCTTTTTTTTATTAAGGCAATTTATTATTATGTTTTAATTTTCCAAAATTATACATTGTACATGAATATACACTATTAAAGAACCTATGAAATACGTCTGGTTTATCAAACTCTTTGCGATTTCCAGACTTGAACGAATTAATTATGCTAATTATACATTTACAAATCGTACATTGTTTCATTCTAAAATGTAATATATTGACAAAGAATAATCAAAATATAATATAGTATTTTAACATATGAATTATGATCCATTATAAATATTGAAATGTTTTTGGACTAATTATTGCGGGAAAAAAATTATTGATAAAGGTGTAAGCAATACGTAGTTATGTGGGTTGTTCGAGAGTTGGTAACGCAAACTAACTGTAGAGTTACACTAAATTGAAGGAATAATCTTTTTATGTATCATCAGGAATTGCGTTAAATTCACGTTCATTCTGAGGAAGTCATTCAGTTTGTTAATACCATTAAGGCGGAATGCTTCATCTCATGTAAACCGATTTCCATATACACGTATTTTTTTCATGCCCAAGAAGATCAAGAAGATTAACTCTCTCTCTCTCTCTCTCTCTCTCTCGATGTAAATTTTGGTAATTTTATGTAACACGTCAATTGAGAAATCATAAATAAAATAATTAAATAATTATTTTATAAAGACAGTGTGTGTGTGACAATTATATTAATATATTCTTATCCGGAATTATTTGTCTTTTTCTTGACAAATTTTTATTTGCTAAAAAAAATCTTATATACAGTGTAATTTTCTTTAGAAAATACAATTTACAAAATGTTATTTAGCATTACTAAAATAGAATTTCGCGCCCATCTTATTTTCTGGAAAGGTTCTTATTTGTGTTGATAAACAGTTAAGTATCTTCCGTATAGAAGATGTACAACCCCTATTTTGTACATTCTTGTTGGCACGAGGGAGTCATTTTATGGAGATTTATTACACACTTAGTAATAAATACAGGTTTTTTGCATATGCGATATGGATATCTTTGTATCATCAACTACCTTCAGGGCAAAAGGCTTTGCGGGGCTGATATTTAAAACTTGCTGCAGGGCTGTACTTAGACCTTTCACACCCTTAGTAAATTAAACCACAAAACAGTACTTGTGATCATACACAATTTTTGGTGCGTTCAATTCTCTTAATTTTAACTTTTTGAAAATAAGGTTATATGTTAATTTACAAATACATGTAATACTATTATTTTCAAATGAGTAGTCATTGAAATTATCAAAAAATGCTTATGAGACATTAGACTATGTACATGAAAAAGTAGTCCATGCAATTATTTACTTACTTTCTTTTCTTGAAATGTAGCTGTAATGTATTTCTCTCTATCAAGAAGACGTACAACCTCTATTCTGTACATGTTGGCACGAGGGAGTCATTTTATGGAGATTTATCTCTATGTTTCATAACCTATAATCTTTGACTTTATAGCTATAATGCGAAATTTGAGAGTAAAGTAGATGAAAAAGAACGACAAACCTTTGTGAACAATATATCTCCAGATTTCCACCATTTGGGATTTTACATGATCAAATGCAATAACTATAGTGTCATTGTCTTTTCCATTTTCTTTCCCACTAATTTTAAGGCGGTAAATAATAAAATCAGTCCTTGCAGGTAAACACATTTTATTGAAATGGCATGGAAGAGCGCCGTCTAGGGGCGAAGCAAGTGGTAGTATTGACGGGCACTGTTTATCAAACATGGTGGCATTATTATTGACTTTTGTGCATCTCTTTGACTTCTTTCTTTGCCTTCGTCTATTTCTATTTCTCCTTTTATTTCTACGACCACCTGTAATGAAAATTTAGTTAAATATTAATTTCATAACAAGAACACTGTCGAAATTTTTTATGTACCCGATAATTCTTAATTTTGCCATTCCCTGCAATTCTATTTAACGTAGGCAAATTATGGAATTGGTTATTAAAATCAAGTTTTAGAAGAAATTATCTGAATTCTACATTTTTGGTGTTAAAAATTGTTGATACCTTTTCGTTTACTTCGTCCTTTTTTGTTTTTCCTTCTGTTCTTTCGTTTATTTTTTCTGCCTTTCTTTCTTCGTTCCCTATCTTTTTTACATACTCCTTTGACTTTTTTGATTGGTCGGTCACATGTTTTACAGCAATGTCCCGGCACACGATACTGCTTCTTACAAGATAATGTCGGACATTGCTCTCTTTCACATGTAATTGCTCCGTTCTGTAAAATACACAAAACGTCTGTTATATCCTTTTAATTGAATATCAATAATCAGACTAATTCTTTGAATGTAGTCTTAATTATAAATCCATGACCTGTGTTTAAGGTCACAATTTGCAGATCTCCACCGGCAAGTGGTGGCGTCTCCAAATGAGTCAAAAAAAAATGTCGAGAATGACGTTAAACACCACCACCGACAACAAAACCTTAAAGCCGGATTGAATTGTGTCATTATAAAAGAATTGTTTTCAAGATTCATGTAACAACAGATTTTGAGTTTAAACAATGGACAGTGGACACTTTTTAAAAGTCCCTTATCAATGAAACCGGTGGACCTATTATAGGTTTCATTCTCTTGTGACTGTCTGTCTGTCTCTCTCTTTGGTATGTGAGTCTACCATTTAGTTATAGATCAGTTATAGATCAAGATCGCGTTTTGTTCTGCTTCATGATTTGTATGGAACTGTGGTCTCTTCAGTTTTGAAGGGGAACCAGATTACATGTGCCAGTAGGGATTGGAAAAATCTTTCAAATTGACAATGACCATTTTTTCATCTTAAACTTTGAAATTTTTTAGTACATGCATATAAATATATCTCATTTATTAGTTTCGTCAAGAGATATTCCGTCTGTTAGACATACCAGACACGTGCACGTTATGCACGGGTCCTTTTCTCCAGCGACTTCCGGTTTCCAGTTGGTTGAATTCTTCCTTTCAATTCCATTTCCATCTGTACAGTCTATCGAAGAGAGATTAATATATAAAAAAAATTCTTATGATGTTTAGCTGAAATTATATAATTTCCATCATATGTTTAATGGTGGATAAAAATTGGAGGATCTTGAATTAAAGTCTTTCGAAAGATAAATTAAAAATGTATATATGTGTCTATTTAGTATAACGATTTCTTTAAATTGAAGGAACTTAATATAGGTATTTTCAATTAACCTTGTATCATTCAAATCAATAATCAAATTATAAATACAGTTTTGCTTGCTATACATGTATATACATAACTAATAGTTTAAATACATTATTATACATGTTCAAATTCCGAGTTTAGCCTCTCTGTGTGGAAACTACTATTATATCTAAAATTTTCAATAAAAAATGTAAGGACTGTCATTGAAAAGTTTTTGGTATCGATATATCAAATGCCATGTATAGGTTGATCGATATACCGATATGAAACGTCATGTATCCTTTTATCGCTATATGTATAGCAAATATTACATATCGATTTATCGATATCAAAAGATTTATAACACAAACTCTGAAGTATGTTTTAATCGAAGTTCTAATTGAAACAATATAGCTCAGTTAGAAAATATTGTAATTTATGCAAACAAGAAGGAGTGCAAATGAATATCTTAGTGTTTAGAACTGAATAAATTTGTAATCCACTTTAAGATAAGACACACTACATGTATGCGTCTTAAAGTGTATACAATAAAGTTTAACATCGAAAGTAACAAAGGACACCTGCTTTCTTCGAATCTCTAACTGAATCTCGCAATATAAGTTATGCTATATAATTTTTAACCTACGTAATATATCGGTTCTCGTGAATATCACAATAGAAAAAGTTCTCGATTGAACTGATCAAGTGACAGTTCTGCTAAAAATACTGCAAATCAAAATGAAAACGAAAATTACAGTACTGACTGATAATGTATGCTAGTATACTAAAGCTTTTTTTCCCAGTAAAAAAAAGTACTTGTTAAACTTAAGCATGTTAAGTACCATATAAGAAACAACAGGAAATCGCGACTTTGGGTCTTTGCAAACTACAAGTCTGTATTTTTTGGGTAGTTTTACCATTAATATTCATAATTGTCTCCAATCATCCTTCAAACTGTACATAATGTGATTCTGAAGCGTTCTGTCCAAAGTAATGCTTCCTATGGGAGACTTATTGTGATGGAGGAGCCTAACCATTATTTGCATCAAACAAGATTCTAGACCAGAGTTAAGAAATCGAACGCTGACTCAGAAAAGTCGTGCCATTTATAAATTAAACTTACCCTCATGATTTTCCGACAATACTAAGAATGTTAACACTCCTAGTATCAAGAGAGCTAATTTGACCAAGTATTTGGCGGCCATTGTTCTTTCCAGTAATAAAGAGAGAAGCCAGATGCTAATAGTCACGTGACTACTCTTAAATTTGCTAAGAGGTTTACGAGCGATTATATCTATAAGTAAAGTAATCGTGTTTAAAAATAGAAAATTCTCATACAGTAACTCCTTAATGATAAATACTATTACGTTTCTTTATATTTTGAACATAACAGAAAACACAAAACATGGACTCTTTCCTTTTGCCTTAATAAAATAATCTTTAAAGAATATGAGAAAGGTACTATTTCTATGAGGTAGCGCTTTGCACTATCTTAGTATCTTACGGTACGTTTACAAATAATAAAAGTTTTCATTGTTATTTTACAAGTGTAAACTTTCTATAACATCTTCATAAGAAAAATTAAAAAAAAATTAAAAGGGTTAGCAACAGTAAGACGACGTATTATATAATTACGAAAAACCCCAAAGATAATTTAATTAACCGTTAATAACATTCTGTGTAACAAAAAATTAGTATATAGTAAATTATAATTAATGATCATTAATTTAAAAAAAATTAAATATCATTCTCTTTGGGTGCATTTCATTTCCTGAATTTTTGGTAATTATCAACTTTTCATTTCCGACATTTTTTATTTTTCATTTCCGACATTTTTTTTGTTTTCATTTCCGAAATTTTTTTGTTTTCATTTCCGACATTTTTCAAATACATAATTAGTACCTATAGCATCGTCTCAAGCCACGGTCCGGAGTCCGCATATACATGTAGCTCTCTCCAGAATTATAGTAACAAATTTGATAACTTTACTTATGAAAAATTTAATGGAATAAATCATAAATTAATGAAATCCAATTTTGTAAATCTATCAGTGACTTGGGCATAAGTATGGTGCTGTTACTGACAAAACAAAATATGGTGAAAAAGTTTTATGGTCATTAAACTCTTTTACCTAGACTTAGTGCTATTACATGTATCCATATATGTATAATTTTTTTTTAAATTTTTATAAAGATTTTGGCATCAATACTTTTAAAATTCCATTTTCTTTTATTTAGAAAACATTAAATTGCCGCACAGGTAAATTCCGGAAATGAAAAAAAAATTATGTCGGAAATGAAAACAAAAAATGTCGGTAATGAAATAAATATATGTCGGAAATGCTATGCACATTTCCGGAAATGAAATGCAGCGTTCTCTTTCGTTTTAATATTTTCCTTAATTATTTAGTGAATAAAATTTATTTTATTATACAAATAATTTAAACAGTTAGTGTCTAAAAAGAATTTAAAAGTTAAATAACAAAGGTTAGTTTTAAGGTTACTAAAAATGTTCTATTATCTAATCTACAGAGAAAATCAGACCGACATACCTTCCGGTTTCCGCCTTTCTAATTTATCTTTTGATTTGATATCTAGAGACAAAAAGCGCCCTCTATTATTCTACATTGTATTTCATTCCAAATATCTTTTTGCATGTGTTTATTAGTATAGGGATATTAAATACAATAGCCTTCAATAGTTGTGTCATGCTCAGTGTTATAATTTTAAATTTTACGAAAATTATTTCAAGCAGTGTAACCTTATAGTGCGATTGCTGCAGTGGTTTGCACCGACACGCATGCATAAAATATTTACTTTTAGATAAAAAACAATCGATATTTACTTACCCACACAAACTGGACAACACGTATCTGGGGACTGATAGAAATTACTACAATGTGGCTTTATGACACACGTCTTCAAAAAACAGTAAATTTGTCCAGACTGTAAATAAAGCAAAACGAAAAAAAATAATTCAAAATAAAAATAATGAAAGAAAATAATGTTTTCAACATCCGTATACTTTCAAATGATACATGCAGAAATATATTTTTATTCAATTTTATCTATCTAAAGAAGTTAAAGTTCCATATTTTAATCCACTTTAAACCTAATAGTATTCAATGTTTTTTTTCGGAGCCAAACATACAAGTTTCTTTAGTGAATTTTTTTAACTCTCTCTCTCTCTCCTTCCTACAAACCTGGCAAATGCAGTTTACACACTGGTCAGATCTGGTAGGGGTGATATGTGTATTGTTGTTGGAGAAGAACTGGTTGTGATCATAGATCCGCCCCTCAAACTGACACTTCCGGTCCTTATTTCCGGCCTCCCCGTCGTCAATCGGCGCTACTGTAGGAATGATGTTTTTTAGATCTAGGTGAAAATATAGTGCGGGATCTCTATTTCAGGCCAGAAAATCTACACAGCCATCGCCCCACAACATCGACTTTATATTACTGATAATTATTTGGAACATATGCATAAATTGACGCACATAAATTTTATAAATTATCAAAATTATAATGTGCGGAAAGAAAATAAGAAATAAGAAAATAAAAATCTACAAGATAATGAATAAGTTATATTTAAAATATCTAAATGAGATTCTGTAGGAATGAAAGAGAGGTGGTCACCTTCACAGACCGGACAACATGCCCCCACTGGATATCGAGGCGCCTCACAGTTTAATATTGGACACTCCACTTTGTCACAGGTTACGGTGTTCTAGTGAAACAAAATATTATAGCTACAAGAAACAGTTTTACTCATAATTATTGAAGAAAAAGACAATTATTACTAATATTGAAAGAAGCGGTTTTATAAGAAAACACGCCACACATCCGGTAAGTTTCAGTGATTCACTTGGATAATTGCTAACAATAAATAACGTTGATAAGAGCAACGTATTACAATAAATTACATCCATATCAAAAATGAAAAACAAAAAGTTACATTAATATCAAATAAAAATTAAATAAATAAATTAAATAATCCCAGTAGTTATACATGTATACTGAAAATATTTGCAATTTATAATATCAAATACTATTTCACAACGCCTCTTTATTTCCTTGTTTTGTATGTATCGAGATTTTTTTTTTTAAGCTAATTGTCTCATGAGAAAATTTTATTTCATATTAAATAGAAAGGAGAAGAAAAAAATGAAATATAAAAATCATTTCCTTTAATGATATGGTCAATTTGAACGGATAAATTATGATGAAAGCTTTTTTGATCTTTGACAAAAACTTTTTTGAATGAATTTGCAAGTATTTATTTACACTTTGTTCTCCGACTAACTAGTAAATATGAACTATGTCGTTTAATTAATTTTTCAATGGTTTCATAAAAAGAAATATTGCAAGGATATTTAGCAGTGCAGACATGCGACTTTAGACCAACTTTTCATATCGCCAGGTTTAATTATGATATTTTTATATTCGGGATAAAATGTTTGTTTTCTAAATCACGAATTTGTGTCATAATCCTCCATCTCTTTGTGAGAAAGAGGCGCTCAAACAAACGCCGGAATGAGCCAGACTTTCTCACGATTTCACGACGACACGAGGCGGCTTCCCGCCAAATCGAGGATAATGGCGCAGACGCACGGGGTAATCGGCGTTTGAATGAAGTCAGTAGGGTATAAAATTGACTGTTCATCTGAAGGAAACTTACATCGTGAAAGCAGGTACAGTTGACACAACCCGCGCCTATCTTCTGTGAATCCTTTACAGGGTTCCAGTGATCACCCTCTTTGTAAAAATGCTTGTTATCAACTGTGCAATTTGCGGCCTCTGGAAAAAAGAAAAGAAAAGATATTTATCTAATAATTATATAAAATCACCTATTTTATTAATAAAATGAATTGTACTAAAATATTTTTTGTCTCTGAAAATCTGAATACCTTTTAATTTGTTTATTTTCATGTAGGTGTTTTGTATTCTTCTGTGAAAGCTCGTTTATGTTAACATATTTCAAAAAAGCTTTTTGACAATGACAGGCTTTTAAAGTGTTGAATTTCAAATTGATGTTCCTTTTTAAATTCCTTCAATGATTCCAGAGAAGATCAATTACACAAGACTCTTGATGCTTGTCATCCTTAAACAGGGACATTTTTATAATTGATTTTATAAATTTAAAAATAATCACCTTCATTTGAACGGATCGGCGCGTGGGGGCGCCAGCAGCGCCGAGCTCGCGCTGCGTGAGAGCAGACGAGAATTTGAATGATCAATCAATGCAATGGCAGAAAGCATTTACACAAACTTTTGAACTTTGTACACTAGTGTTGCCGACTCTTAGTCGGTGTCTTAACACAACAAAGGCTTGAATAAAAAACCTGCTTCGTAATAACAAGTTATAATGTGCTAAGTTTACGACGTAAACAGCAGGCTTTACTCTAACGCACCCCATCACCTTCCGGTTACAACTTATAAGGTCGCGTGCACTCATAAGGAAACATTTCCCGGGAAAAAGCTCGTTCTCTCTCTTAAAATAAAAAAAAGGAATAAAAATCTAGGTGGGGAATTACAAATAAAGTTTTTGTGTTGGGTGGGACGCCAAGAAAAACGGGTAAAATTCTCTTAGATGTCAAAGATATAAGGCCCTATAATTTCCCGCCCTCCAGAAAACTGGACCTTCCCATATCGTGTTACTGCGGCCGAAGTTTACATTATTTCAGACTGATATTGGATTTGGCGAATTTTTTTGGCAAATTGATCAGAATCTTTTTCTGTGTTTCGACTTACAAGATAATATTTTTTATTTATTTATTAAATCTTGCATTGAATTAAAATAATATTCATGTCAGTTTTACTTGGGTATCGGTTTCACTTGATTATATCTTAGTAAATATTTCTAATCTAAGGTTAAAAGATTGATATTTAATCTATATTAATATATCTGGGCGTGACTTTCCATAAGTTAATTTTTAGAATAGGAATTGTAACATTTTGGAATGGATTTAAAGAACCAATGACCTAGGAAATCCGCCTGTCTATATGCAATAATTCATAGTTGTCCGCTTCGTTAAATTTTGTAAAATACCCTTTAAAAAGTGAAATTAAATTACACTAGCTAAGAGGAGTAAAATTGTGGACATATTTCTAATGTCAGCTAGCGTCTCCTTATTTGAGACAGTAATCTTAAACAAAAAGATTCGTTATCGCGCCAATCAATGACAAAGGCCGGTCTTACTTATTACTTATCGCTCTTAATGATAGTAAAACGTCGCCTCATAGATGCCCATTCCGATAAAATATGATCTTTTCAATTTGTTTAAATAAAACGCTGGTCACTTGGTCGATCCTTTTTATTTTTTATTTTAATGTTTTGCATAGTTTAGATAATGTATTAACATTTTTAGTAATTGTTCTAGACTTATAGTGGCAGATGCCGGAACTGATAAAACGCAAGTTTTTACGTCAAATTGAGACAGGGCTGGGCTTAAGAACGAAGGAGTTAGGGAATTAAACCCAAGTAAATTAAAAGGTTTTGTTTTGTATGTGTAATCTGTCTAAGGAACAATCGTTCGTTGATTAGAGTCGGTCCCCCACTCGAGACAGTAAGGGCCATGGACTAGTGATAGGGATGGCGGACAGAATACGACAATTTCAAAAGGTTTGGCAGACGATTGGAAGCACGCGACTCCAGGGAAACGTCGCCAGGTGTGAATTTCTTCTCGTCTGTTGGTCACGAGGGCGCTCTCTGAGCGAGATGTTGGGCTGAGCCTTGATCGATAACATCGCGAGTATGGGTTTATCGCATTAACATGACATTTCATGGCATGCACTCTGATTATTTTATAAGCAGGTAAACAGACTTATTATGGGGGTGATAATGTTTACCTGCTGAGAGTCTACTACCACTATAGATAATATTGAATACAATTGTAAATCAATTAAAAAATGCCCATCCGTCTAGGTCAAGGGAAAACGGGCGATACTATTCAATTTCATCGTATTGTTAAAATGTGTATTTACCAGAAAAGGCCGTAAAAATTTGCATATAAGAAGTGTCAACGAAATTAAAATGCAATAGAAGAACAAAAATAACAGTGCGAAAGGGGGGGTTAATAAATTAAACTGAGAAAGGTAGATAAAATATCTTATTCTGAGTGGAATTTTAAAAAAAAATTCTTTTAAAATTCTTTTTTTTAATATATGTGAAAAACTGTAGTCTTGGCGTTTATGTAATATGGTTGACTACATATAAAATAGGATGTTATTGCAAATACGTGTGAAAGAATTCTATATCTATATGTATATACACAGTGTGTCCTTTTCAAAGTATTTCTCTAACTGTTTTTGATATTTTCATTTCATCTGTTTCTAGTCACTTCTTATAAAAATTTACTATAGGTAAGTTCGATTTAATATTTTAAAAACTTTTTTGAGAAGTAACTTAAAAATTCATCTAGAAACAGTGAAAGACTTGAATGATTAAGATACTCTTTGTAAAGTTAATTTTATCATGTAGCAAATTTGAGGTTTAATACAAAGTTTATAACTATACACTGGTATAAAATATACATCTGTGTTATTGAAATTGTCATAAAAGGCAATAAATTCGAGATAATTTGATGCCTCGAAGAATATCGACCAATTAAAGTTAAAAATAGCCCTATTGTACGAAAAGAAACTACATTTGGCGAGAAGCTGGCGACTTTGGAAATAGTTATGGATTCCTTGCAATCTATTTATCACTTCTCGGTGTCTAGTAATGACTTAGGAGCTACCTACCAATGTCATATCTTCACAGAACTGGGACAAAAACATGCAACATTTTAGTTTTTGGAGGGGAATAAATAAAAATTTACTGTGTAAATTAAACGCTTAATTTACAACATGTAAAAAATAGTAAAACAGTAGTCTTTTTAAAGTAATATTAATCGTCTTCCTACAGTGTATATGTCCGAAATTAGCCAATGCCACCTTTTTCCTTGAATGAATTACAGTCTTTCAAAATAAAACATAAATTTTTGTGGATTTTTCACACACTAATTACTATAAAGTGGGAATGTTATTATTATGAGTGCGATAAGTAAATTTGTTTTTTGGAGCCAATAAATTAGTTCTAATGATCGATTGACAAGTTAAATCGTCGCCAGACAATGAGGACATCGTGTATAGCGTCCGTAAACACCGTCCTGGAACCTAGGACTATCTCCTGATCGACTAATTGCCGAAAAACACGACTAACGATATAGGTAAAAAATAGGTAAAAAGCTACCTCTCAGCTCCAGTCGAGACAGGAGTGTTATGGTATTCCAAATTACTGTTTTATTGTAAAAGACACTTTTCTTCCCTAAATTAGCCTTTACCCCCCAGTCCCCATATATCAAATAATCTGAATAGTTTTCGAAAGTGGGAAGCGTACGTTTATTATATTGCTGAGATATTACTGCAAAAAGATGACGTCAAACATGGTTTAACATTTTCTCTATAATTCTTTTTGTTGATACGGAAATCTAAAGAGGCAAAAGTTTATTCAAAATATCCAGTGCATCAGCTTCTATTTTGTTTAATAGATTGTTTTACATGCGTTCATCATCAGATGGGTAAAACTCGATAGTACGAGTGTTATTTTTCAAAGGTTTTGTATAATTTGAATTTTTAACGCGACAAAGATACCGAAAAGCCAGAAAATTAAGGAGATAGGTTGACGGATGCCAAATTATCACCAGAACACTTTACGCCTGTTGGATAATAATTCTATACATTGTCTTTTGAAAGGCGATGAAATTTCCTTCCAAAGATGCTTTCACTTGAAATCTATAGAATAAGAAATCAAATTTTCTCCTCGTTGACTATAGAAGAGAATCACACAATCGTATTATTGAGCCATTCAGCCAATAAAGCTCTGTGTTATCTGTCTCCCAGATCGTCATATCCAGTAGAAATCTAAGCTATTCTATTTCAATTGATGATTCCAGCAGAAAACACATCAACAGAGCAATTGACTTTACAGCTTTGACTTGCAGAGAGTAAGAGCTGTGTTTAAGATAGCTATCGTCAGTTTAACTTCAGACGAAGAAAGATTCTTTTCACTTTAAGCAAACGCTTTAAATTCGATATGATCATTACATTGACTGATAATATCTTTTGAAATTTGAAGCTACATTACAGACATAAAAAAGACCTTACCTGTAGAAATTATTCCACAAATGATAATTGTTAAAACCGCTAAGCTTTTCCACATGTTATCTAAACAAAAGAATTACAGGTATAGTTCAAATCTACATGTAAAAAGTCAGGCATGTCCTAGGTATCCAACGGGACTTGTTAACTAAATACTGGGGAACTTGTAACATAGTCCGTCATGTGCAATGTTTTCTGGAGTTAAATCACTATAATACTCTATTGAATATATATATCACAGTCCTGAAACTTTTCTTGTAATATTGAGATAATTGAAATTCAGAGGAGCCAATCACCATTGGTCACGTGACCGCCCGCCTAGGGAGGTCCAAAACCCAATACCCAAACTGTATTTTCAAAGATAAATTAAGGCATTTATTTTCCAATCAAACTTTGCCATACACAGATTTTTTTTTGGCTGGCGTCTTTATATTGCTGTGTCTGTTTTTAAAAATTTGACGCGCACGTGTTTATTAGGACTCCATTTAATAACGTTAAACTATCGTATAAGTCCTAACTTTAACATTATAGAAATAAAGGAGAGATTTGTCTAGTAAATCTGCGAGCTAACTGTGATGATAGAGTGATTTTTTAACGTCCCGTCGATCGCCTGGCGCCCAGGAATGGATCTTTTCTTATTTAATATGTATATAAGGAAATGTCGGTGTTACGGGTTTTATACAATCATCCTAAAATACTGAAATCATTTAACCGCACGAGAAATGTAATACCATCTTTGAAAAAATTACAGATATTTTGTTTTTAAAAAATTTAGCACCATCGGATTGAACATATATTTTACATACGAGTAGGGAACTAAAAGAGAAAAAGTGACAAAATTGGATTTAATGGTGAATAAAGTTTATAATTATTTTCCTCCATTTAGGGTTTAATTCTTTTTTAAAACTTTCTTGCCTTTTAGCAGAATATTTTAAAAATGATACAATCAAGAAGAAGAAAGAAAAGAATTCGAAGATGGGAAATGATTTTTCTGGTAAAAGTATGCAAAAATCACTGGTAAATTTTTATTTCTGTGGATAAGTTAAAGGGTTAACTTAATTTTCTTTCTTAACGAGGAATAGCGAGGGGGGATTTCTCAACTTTTTAGAAATTGATGGATAAAGAAAGCTAACTAGTTCAATTGTAATGTAGTTAATTATTTTTCTTGGTATTATCTCGCTTTTATAAATAATATCCATACTGAAATGAAAGAACACAAATGATGAATATATGCTGTGTCGTTGTATTATTACTGATCAAAACTACAAAAGTGTGGATCTAAGGATGAATTAAAAAAAACTTCTGGGTAGGGTTGAACCAAAATATGTTTAACCTTTACAATACTGAACTGACTTGTGGTCTTTGAATACCAGAAGTACTCAGGTGAGCGATATGTCGCATGGGCCTCTTGTTTTACTCCATACTACCACAAATACAAGTCAAACTCACAGGTCAAGTTGAGAGATCCAAATGTGTTACCCCAAAAAATGACTTGTCTCTATAAATATGCATAAATATGCATGTAAAATTTGAAAACCGAAGCGGAATCCATTCAAAAGTTAAGGCAAGGTTAAATACTAGTATATGGTAGGCCTACAAACTCCAGGGTCAAGGTGGGTAAATAATATTGTTATGCTCCGTAATCGAAGATTCGGGGGTATAACGTTTTTGTCGTATCCGTCCGTCTGTCTGTTTGTGCGCAAAAACTTTAATCCTGCCCATAACCTTTGATTTAGTGGAGTGTGACTTTAATATTTCACATGTGTATTCCTTGTGACAAGGAAATTTGACCTTGACCTTGGAGTTTGACACACGTTTAGACAAAAATTCCAAACTTTTACTTTGGCCATAACTTTTGAACGGTAGATACTAGGACTTTCATATTTCATATTTGTATTCTTTGTGGTTAGACAGTTCATTGGATACCAACAACTTTGATTTTTTACCTTGACCTTGAAGTTTAACTAATTTTTTTTAAAAACTTGTTGATCTTTTGATTATGACCATAGAGTTTTACCCATTTTAAATGACTTGGTCAAAAAATTTGAAAAGTTAGTACCAGGGCTTTCAATTTTTACAAGTATATGCCTTGTGACCAGAACTTTCTTTAGATACCAACTATTTTGACCTTGGCCTTGGAGTTTGACTTGCGTTTGAGAAAATTTAACCTTCTCCATAAGCTGCCATATAGAAACATCAGTGTTTCATAAACACATCTAGTTTTTGTTGTTCCTCGTTTTCGCGAAAGCGAGGGGACATTAAATCTCATTCGTCTGTCAGTCTGTCCTTCTGTCACAGAAACTTTAACCTTGGTCATAAATTTTGAATTACAAGAGAAGAGACTTTCATATTTCCTATGTACATTACCTGTAGCAAGAACTTTCCAAATAGTCTATGGCTTTTGACTCCATGACCGTAACCATTAAGTTTTACCTATTTTTCAAAGATTTAAACATTACTTTAAATTGGTCATAACTTTTAAAAGAGAAAAAATAGGGTTTTCATATTTATACATGTACGTGTACATTGCCTTTGAAAAGGCTTTTCTCAATATTCTATGACTTTTGACCTGTTGACCTTCAAGTTTAACTTACTTTTTAAAAATGCTATTTTTTTCCTTTTAACTTTTGATTGAGAAAAGATAAGGCTTTCATGTTTGACATGAGCATTACCTATGACATGATGATTCCGAGCATGCTATAATTTTTTACCCCTCGACCTTGACTTCACGTTTGACCTAATTTCAATAATAAAAAATTACTTTTGAATAACATAATAGGGCATTCATATTTGACACAATATATCATAAATAATAACATCCCATCCACTACGACACCGAAAACGGGGGACCACATTTCTTCGAATTTGCCTTTTTATGCAGATTCGGGGATATTTAGTTTTTGTCGTGTCCGTCCGTCTGTCTTTCTAGCTGTCTATCTATCTGTCTGTTTGTCCGCAAAATCTTTATCTTTGCCCATACCGTTTGATTCAGTGGAATAATGACTTTCATATTTTACATGTCTATTCCTTGTGACAAGACCTTTCTTTGGGTACCACCAAATTTGACCTCTTTAGACCTTGACCTTGGAATCTGACACACTTTTACACAAAAATTCCAAACTTTAACTTTGGCTTTAACTTTTGAACGGTAGATACATGTACATGTACAAGGACTTTCATACTTGACATATGTATTCTTTGTGACAAGACCTTCCATTGGATACCAACAACGCTGAGGTTCCTTTAATCTGTGAACATTGAGATATTTCTATCTCTGAACGTATTTATAAGGCTTTTAATTGTTTCAGAAATTTCCAGCTTTTGACCTTGACCTTGGAGATTAACGTACTTTAAACAAGATGTGTTTGTGAAACACTATGCGCCCGGCGGCGACAGTTATAAAAGCTATTTTAGCCAATAGGTCACAGTCAAGGTCAAAAGGTCATTGACCTTGGTGTCACTTGAAAGAACTTGATTAGGCCTAGTGGAGTATACCAAATATGAAGTCTCTATCTTTCAAGGTGTAAAAGTTATGACGAAGGTTAAAGTTTGCAGACAAAGACGCTATTTGTAGCATATAGATCACAGTCAAGGTCATAAGGTCAATGACCTTGGCATCGTTTGAAAGAGTTCAATTAGTGGAATAAGCATACTAAATATTAATTCTCTATCTTTCATGGTTCAAAAGTTAAGATGAAGGTTAAAGTTTGCAAACAAACAAACAAGGAAACAAAACAGACAGACAGACAGGACAAAAACAATATACGCCTCGGATCTATCGATCCGGGCGCATAAAAACTTTAACCTAGGCTATACCTTTTGAACGCTTAGGCTTAGGGCTTTCATACTTCACATATTTAATCCTTGTGACAAGTCATTTCATTGGATATCAACAACTTTGCCCCTTCGAGCTTGACCTTGTAGTTTGGTCTACTTTTTAAAAACAAATCTTGACCATAACTTTTGAAGGGTTAGGTCTAGGGCTTTCATACTTCACATATTTGATCCTTGTGACAAGATCTTTCATTTAATACCAACAACTTTGACCCTTTGACCTTAACCTTGGAGTTGAATAAACTTTTTGAAAACTTAAATCTTGGCCATACCTTTTGAAGGGTTAGGGCTAGGGTTTTCATACTTCACATATGTAATCGTTATGACAGTATCTTCCTTCAGAAACCAACACCTTTGACCCTTTGTCCTTGGAGTTTGTCCTACCTTTCAAAAACTTATCCTTGACCATAACTTTTGAACAGGTGGTGCTAGCTAGGGCTTTCATATTTCACAAAATTTTGTATTTCTTTTGAGAAGATCTTACTTTGGGTAGCAACATATTTAACTTGCATTTTATTTTAAGAAAAGTTTTATTCTTCACTGTGTTGCCATACGGGGGCATCAGTGTTTCACAAACATACCTTGTTTTGCCTATTAAAAATCATTTTTGATTTTTAAAAATGACATTGAATTGGGATCACGTGGTTTGGCGAAAAAAAATTGGTTTGTAAGGATATTTGATTTCGTTGTTGAAGAAATGTTAAGTTGTTTTGTACATTTCATTAGGACTTGAATTCGTTAGATGTCTTCCCACAACGAAAATGAACCCCCACCCAAATATCGGAAGGGGGTATATGTTTTATTACAAGAAAAATAAGTTATGTCAGGTATATATAAAGGTAGGGGTATATTTTTTTACAAATACCTGTGTTCAGCTTCCATTCATCAAGTTAAAATTCATTAATTGTTTGAGAAGGAATGCGAAGATTTTAAGAGTAAAGTTCAAAAGGTTAGTCCTATAGTATTTAAGCAAGCACTCGTTGGGACTTTAAGACACAATCAGCTTCAATCAGTCTTGCTGACACGTAAGTGACGACATATTAGACATGTAAGATACTCAGACATTCCCTCTAGGTTGGGCATGGTAACAACACTAAGTTTTAGGTGTCTGAGTCGCTGTGCGTGTCTTGAATATTATTTTACTGATCAATGAAATCATAAAAGTCACAAGCATTATATGAATGAAAAAGATGAGTTTTAGATGTGGAACAATCCTCAACAATATCCAGTTTCCTTCAGACATAAAGATGGAATAAATCCGACAGGAGAATCGTAGTATCGATGTTTTAGTGTTTAATGCCAAGTTGTTAGTCACGCTCACTGGAAGTATGGCTTGGTGCGTTCAGTGTCCCTTCGCTTATTTTACCACTGCAACGATTAAAGCATCAGCGATTATTAATTCTTACTGAAAATGTCGGTCATATTACTCTTTAACTGTTCATTGAGAAAAAAAAGAAATCTACAGCACAGAAGGCTGCGAATTGCGGTTACTTTTCATGTCTTTTATAATATTTTTTCCAGAGCATCTATACATGAAATCAAGCATCGTTAAATAAAATATAGTCGCGTGGGATAGAGGTCGCTCCATTCCAGATAAATCTCTGAGGATTCTCTGGGTTAGTCAGATTCGAAGGTATCCGGAATTTCTTGCTTCCGAATCCGTCACGTGTAACCTTACAGCCAATACGGTGACATACTTGAAATTTTTGTGTACTTCGACCTCGAATACATGGCACTGAATATTAGACTTCGACAAATTCATCAACCCTGTGGAAATAACGTGCTCGATAACGATACTCGAATAAACGTCCATGAATGGAAATTTTAGATGCTATCTGGAGGAGCTAATATAACGCATTTCCGCGCTTTCTAAGACGTTGATGTTCTGTCAATGACTTGTTGGGGGTGTCTATCTATTAATGGAGAAAAGGTGTTAGGAAATTGATGATTAATTCTAATTTAACTTTATATAGCTCTCTTAATTAGTGTGTCAAAGTATCCTGTCATCAAATTAAGAAAAAAAAACATTGCGAGTGGGTGGCTATGGATATTAGCATGGCTGTCTTAAAAGAGCTGGGAAGTACGTAATATGTATATTGGCTCATATGATGTCAGCTTACCCGATTTCATGAATAGTTGGCTCATTTGAATAAATCAGAAATAAAAAGATTCAGAATCACTCTTCATTTAAGATCAGACGCAGCGTAGTTTGAACTTTATTGGGTTCTTCCTGGAGTTGAAGAGTTCCACTAAATGAAGGACCTGACTAGTGTGTGCAATACTTTTAATGTCTATATATGGCTTTGTACTACTCTTCTAATACAAATTTTGAAGAAATAAAATCTGGAATTTATGTTTTGTAATTTCTGTACATTTTTCTTTGAATAATTCAAAAAGTTTCATAATTTGATATCTTTTCAAAACCCCTGGTAACACATGCTGATTTTTTTTGTCTATGAACATGTAATGGTATTATAAGTTTGAATTTAGAATATCTTGAAAAGTTATCAGTAGGTAAGGTACCTTGTGTATGTCCTTAAGCATTGAATTCATATATTTTTTTCATTATAACACACCTGGCCGTGCCGAAAATTGAATACCGCGCGTTAGCGCGGTATGATAATTTGTCGGCACGACCAGGTGTGTTATAGGACCGAATACATCCAAAAATATGAATTCAATGCTTATATTTACATTCTCTGATTTTTCTTCTTCATAATTGCTTATTTCGTTAATCTGAAATGTGAATTTAGCGCCCTTCAAAACTGCCGTGGTTAATGGATGTAAGAGCCGTTTGTGACGTCAAATGACGTTAAATGAAGTTGCAGAGTTAAATAACGCAAACAAGCATTGCGAGGGAAAAAGTGACAAATTAATTCTTAATGCACATTATGTTAATTTTTACGTTAAATTTTCAGGGTTATATTTTTTCATTAAATTGAAATAAAACATTTTACATTTTGGTGTTCCTGAAGTATTGAAAATGCATATAGTTCCTACTGTGTATTTTAATGCGCGGCGACAAGGTTTCGCGTGTGTTATAGAAATTTAAACGTCGTGGATTTCTAATGGATTTCATAAGGAAAATTACACTGAATGTAAATATATATACATGTACAGTCCACACCTCATAAAACACGTCTATTATTAAGTAGGAGGAAAATGTATAGATCTATCTTTTTGTATTAACAGAAAAATAAGTAACGTCAGGTACCTGTGGTACAGTATAGTCAAATCATGACCGTTCGGGCCACAGGAAATCGTTATGTTTTATACATTTAAATAAAAAAATTAAACAGCTGAAATATGTTTTCAAGAAGCAGCAGAACCACTATTTGTCAAAATGATACTAATGCAATGAAGTTCTAGTAGATTTGAAAGATTGCTTTCTCTCCTCGTGTATATGTAATGTACCAAAATTTATCTATTTTAAAACTCTAATAGACTAGTAAATAAAATTAAAACTACAATACAGTTTGCCGTCTTAAACAGTTAGCCGGATTTCATTTACTTTCTTATCTCCCGAACCCCTCGATCTCTCGAACCTTTCTTGCGGTCCCTTGAACTTCAAGAGATCGAGAGTCACCTGTATATTACAAAATCCTATTGTTCGTTTTATCGATTTTTTGACAATTGAAAATGCAACATGCATTGAAAATCGTTACGATACTGTGGTACCACAACAAGGTACCACTTAATTTCAGCAATTTCAATAATATAAACTCGTATTTTATGCATGTATCAATAATTAACCTACTTTTACAAGAAAAAGTTCCTCCGTGATATTTTTGTCTTATTTAATAAATCATTTCAGATATCCTACATGTTCATCGAGCTTCTTTTTAAAAAAAGCATGTTGCATTTTCAATTGTCAAAAAATCGATAAAACGAACAATAGGATTTTGTAATATACAGGTGACTCTCGATCTCTTGAAGTTCAAGGGACCGCAATTTTTCTAAAATTGGATTAAAACTTTTGAGACTTTACACGGGGAACATCAAATTCTGGTTCTGCTTAAAGTGTTGGATAAATCCAGAGACTTTTGAGCCTTATAATTTGAAGTCTCTAGTTTTATCGCATACTATTATCAAAACCGGAAGCTGGTGCATTCATTGAACAGGGGTCCTTGATTCGATTTCCGGTCCGCCATGCCATGTTCTTCTTTCATTACAGTACAAAAATTGTAAATTGAGGACAAGTATTTGTTGAAATACTTGATGTTAATTATGAAACAACTCTAAATGCAAAAAAAGCTGTTAATATGTATGCCTCTTGCAGTCGAGAAGGCAATTGCGTAAAAGGAAATGAATTCTCCTCAGTCGACTGTGTGGTAAAACATTTTTTTTCGAATGGGTTATCAATGAAAAAATTGATTTCTGCGTAAAAAAAAAAACTTTTTTCCACCTTAAAACGGTATTCTGTTTCAATTACAACCTTCAGCGCAAGTAGAGGACCGGGGGGTAATGCGGTTATTTACGCTAGACTCTTAGAAAATACAAATGTAATTTCACTTTGTCATTTTCAATTCATTTTCCTACGATAAAATTAAGGTTTAATATTCTTACTGGTTCGGTTATTTCTCATGTAAAGAGTCTATGATATTCAATGTTTTTTTTTATCATTATTATAAATGAGTGAAAAAATTCTATTAAAATATTTTACCATACGAGTTCAATAAATGGATTCAATGAATACATATGAATAAATTCAAATAGATATAAAATAAAATAATAAAATAATTATAATAAAAATAAAATGAGAGAAAGAAAATATAAAGGACTACGATATACACTGTATGGGTTATTTTCTTTAAGACGAGTTTTACGAATTAAAAGCACTTGCTCTGGCTAGACGGGGTCTCATTAAGGAAAAATTCCGATACAGTAAATGGTTTTTAATTTTACTTGTGTCTTTCTATTTCCAGGAAGTGAACAAGCGTTTATGGAGCCAAGATCAATGGATTGCGACACAATGTTTGTAAACAAGAGACGAAGATTTGCCACGATCAATCAATGGACACGTGTATAAATTCATAATCTGTGAAATAATGGCGAGTGGTCCCTTTAACCTGACGTCAGATGAAACATTAACATTGATGAAAGAACATTCCTAAGTAAAAGTAAACAAGAATGTGCTGTTCCTTGACTTTGGTGTACATACATACTTACTGAGAAATGTAAAATGAAATGTTCTGTTGTTGATTTATTTTTTTTTTTCAAATTATGACAATCATTTTTTAAAATAAAGTACTAGTAGCTTAAGTTTGATTCATGAAAGTTTGTTGTTAAAACGTTCCTTCGGTTTATATTGCACAGAAATTTAAGATGCCCTTCCCATCAGTCTGTCTGTTTATCTTTTTGTTCCCAAACATCTACCTTGCCCATAACTTTTAATTGGTTGAAGCTATGGCTTTCACTTTTTCACAGGATTATTTCTTGTGACAAGACTTTTCTTAGGTATCGACATTTTGACCTATTGGACGAGGCCTTGCAGTTTGACCCACCTTTGCAAAAATTACCACACTTTAACCTTGGTCATAATTTTGAAGCTAGGTGCCAGGGGGTGAAAAAATGTGTACATTTGTACGTGTTTCTTTGGATATTTTAACCTTGGTTAAGATATATTTGACTTTTGACCGTGACCTTGGACTTAGCCAAATTTATAAATAGCTTTTACCATGTCTATATCTTGTAAACAGTTAGAGGTCTCATATTTCACAAATGTATTTCTTTTCATAAGACCGCCTCTTAGAACCAATAGTTTTGACCCCTTGACCTTTGAACTTTTGCAAAACTTTAACCATGGCTATAACTTATTAACAGTTGGTGCTAAGGCTTTCTTGTTTTGGTTGTTTTCCTTGTTACAAACCTTTATTCATGTAAACCTACCAATATTTGAAACTCTGACCTTGAATTTGAGTTGCATTCGAGAAACTTAAACCTTTTCCGTGCTTTGCCATACTGGGAGCATCAGTGTTTCGCAATCACCTTTTGTTACCGTCTTCCTTGTAAGGAGCATGCAGAGTGAAAATATTTCTTTTCTTCTGTTACTGATAGAAAATACATGATGTAAAAATTTTCATTTATTTCATTGGATGAAATGCTGTTCAATGCAAAGCAGAAACTTTCTGGTGATCTAATTGTCGTACAACATAATAAAACTTTTCAATCTGTAAAAAATCGACAAAACGAACTCAAAAATCAATGAAATCGACAGTTCGTCTTTTTGTAGCTATTCATATTTTTTTCCTACATGTATTTTCAAATGTTCTCTCTCTTTTTTTTGCACGCAGACACTGCATATTTATTTGCATTATTCTTGTTTGTTTTGATTATAATTATATCTGTAAAAAGCTCTTAACCTATATTGTTTGTAAAAAAGTTTCTCTTCTTTTAACTTTTACATTGACTAAATCGTAGTTTATATATACAATAATATCGTAAACGTTTTCCAGTGCGGTCTAAAGCCAAAGGCTCAAGTGAACTTTTCTGATCAAATTTGTCCGTTGTCTGTCGTCATCGTCGTTGTCGTTGTTGTCAACGTCGTAAACTACATGTATTCACATTTCCATCTTCTTCTCAAGAACCACTGGGTCAATTTCAATCAAACTTGCCACAAAATATCCTTGGGTGAAGGGAATTCAAATTTGTTTAAATATAGGGCCACGCCCTCTTCAAAGGGGAGATAATTATGAATTAGTGAAAAATCAATAATATCTTTTGAAAATCTTCTTCCCAAGAACCACTGGGTCAGGAAAGACGAAACTCATGTGGACTCATCCTCAGATATTGAATTTTCTAATCTTGACCCCTGGGGGTAGCGTCGGGCCACAGTGGGTGTTCAAAGTTTTATATAAGAATATATAGGAAAAGTCTTTAATAATCTTCTTCTCCCGAACCACTGGGCCACGAAAGATGAAGTTCTTGTGGAATCATCCTCAGGTAGTGTAGATTCAAGTTTGTTCAAATCATGACCCCCAGGGGTAGGGTGGGCCACTGGATGATCAAATTTTTACGTAGGAATATACAGGAAATATCTTTAAAAAAAACTTCTTTTCAAGAACCACTGGGCCATGAAAGATGAAACTCATGTGGAATCATCCTCAGGTGGTATAGATTCAAGTTTATTCAAATCATGACCCCCGGAGAGCAGCAAATCTATGATTAGTGATTTCATTTAATTAAGGAATCACTGTCTAGTTAGGAGGGTATGTCAGGGCATCAACAATAGTGGGAAACATGGGATAATTTGCATAACGGGCGAAGCCAACCGACGTCAAACACAAAGGCAGCCGCACGAGATTTACATGCATATTTGGCCTCCTGAGCGTCAGACACAGAGACAGATGCGCACGAGAATTGCATGCGTATTAGGCCTCCTTAGCTCCCGACCTATCGACCTACCTAATTTACATTCTGGCAGAATTATCAAGAAATAAACTACCCCTAACTTTCAAAGAGTTATCACAGAGAAAAAAATTAGAAAAAATATTATGGAACTAATGGAAGTATCCTCAGGTGGATAGGGTGTGGCCACAATGGATCAAGGTTTTATAAAAGAATGTACAGGAAAAAATCTTCTCCAGAAAAGAAAAATTATGTTAAGTCAAATTGACATGTAAGCATCCACAACTAGTGAAGATTCATTATTTTTTTCAAATCATGACCCGGAGAGGGGGGAGGGTAGGAAAGGATCATAATGGGAGATCTTTTTTTTTAAAAAAGAAATATGTTGGAACAAATCTTTCAAAATCTTTTCAAGAACGGCGAAGTTATACATATAAGCTATATTGATACGGTGGCATTCTCAAGTATACGTAGTATGAAATTCAAGTCCCCCTCCCTTCCCAAAGTAAACTTTTCAATACTGAGCTGATTTGTGTTTTTACCTTGCCCATGCGGCTCAGGTGAGCAATATGGCCAAAGGACCTCTTGTTAAAGAATATTTCAGCATTTGTCCACAAACTTCATGGACAACCCTTGTATGCCAGTTTTATAAATTACTTATTAAGGTTGTTGCTAAAAACGGCAAAGTTATACTTGTTTAATGTGTTTGCTTCTTTATTTGTTTAAATAGCTCAGTGTTTATTCGTATATTTTGCTTTGTCCTTTATATATATACTTTGTTTGGCTAACAAAGGGATATAATCCATTATGTCTGTTTTACACCAGATTATTCAAACACGAACATTCCTGACAAACGACTTTTTTATATACAGGAAGAACAGTTTGTAGTAATTATAAATTAATCTAATTAACATGTGAGAACATTTCTATTGTTTAATTAGTTTGATCACCCCTGTCGACGACAAAGCTATATTTTGTAGACAATTTGTTTTGAGGTCAAAAGGTAGTTATTTTAAAACACTGTTCCACAGTATGCTGTGAAATTTTACATAACAACACCCTGTAGATATATATTAAATTTATACATTCTGCCTGTGTGTAACACTATCATTTCCATTTTCAAGAAGATTTTGGCTAACAAAACTCCCTAGGATATAATCCATTATGTCATGTTTTTTTACACCAGATTATTCAAATCTATTATAACTGTTTAATAAAGGCAAATAAATCAAACACCATGGACAAATGAAAACATGAATATATACTTTTTTATATATACTTCAAGGAAGAACAGTTTGTAGTAATTATAAATTAATTCTAATTAAAAATTTATGAGGTTATAAAATCATCATTACAGTGTGATAAATATTTCATATAAAAAAATCTTCTATACACATAATAAAGAATAAGCAATCAAATCTTTATATGCATATTGACATACATGTATTTTATTTCCTTATACATGTATACATTTAAAACTCTACAAATTCAGACCTGCTTCTCTGGCTTGTTATTTAAAAAGACCTGCTGGTTTTTCGCGCTCCTCCTGTCAGTATTGCCTTTCGTCGGCGTAAATTGTGAGTTATAATATTTTCAGCCATAAATGGACCATAATTATCACCCGGCTATCCCTTTTTACACGCCGAAACAATCCGGAGGTCAGGAGACGTAGGACTTCCGCCACTTTTCGTACAAAAGCTTGGAAAAGATGGCTTATGGCATTTAAAATACAATAACTACACCATCGATGGCTCTTTCGGGCTATATCGCATTGACAATTACATATAAGATATATTACAAGGCAGAGAAATACTAATGCTATATATCTATTTCAAGATATATGGGTGTAATTTGTTTTATCAAGGGTTAACCTAGACTAAGATTTTAATGTATATACATAAATTCCCTACTGCTGACGGCTGTGCACTTAACAACGTAATTTCACGGTACGTAATGGAGACTTCTTCTCGTCCAGCCATTCATATTTCCCTAGTATCGCGAGACTTTGTGACAGCGTTGCATAATAGTACGTTTATACCCGGGTTATCAAAATCATCCTGTCCTTTAAAAAAAATGCATCTTGCTCATCTAACAGACATCATTTAAAGATGATCACATTGGGGCGACATCGCATTGTCTCGTTAAGAGGTCTCGAGACGACATTTAGAACGGCTGTGTAAACACACAAGACGCGCTCACGAGTGGATCTGATCGTCTCAATAGTGCAGGTAAATGAGAAAGCCACCTGGCACGTCCTCTGGAGATAGCAAATAAATTATGATTTATATAATCATTTCCATTTTAGGATAGCAAATATCTAGATTTATATACTTTTATTTGGGGAAAAAACCTTGGTGCGAATTTGACAACTGACACACGACTCTTACCGCCAACACACAAACTCAGAACGACGGACGCCATCATTGGCGAATCGAGCAAACCCAAATATTTCAGTCCCTTTTCGAGTCCTTTAGACTAAGCCAAATAGGATTAAAATAAATTGTGTAAAACTCCTTTACAGCTGCAAGGGAGCATAAAATCTAGTTAAATGTTTTTTTGATTAGACAACCTCCAATAGTCCCGACAGAAAGCTAATTAAATTATCTTTACAGTCCAGAGAAAAAAATATATGAAAAAGATACAGCAGTGCAGCACACGTTGAACGTCAAACCTCCGTACAGAGCGTATCTATTGATGTACAAACGAATCGCTCAATTCGTCACCTTCCTGACAGGCGCCTTACTTAAGTAACTATCCGATGTCTAAATGTTTGTCCTAACACTTGAATCTGAAGATCTGATTACCTGCCTTAACAGCCGGGAGATAACAGGTGTCCGTTAGCATGGCTTCATGCATTAAATACAAGACTCTCTAAGTAAACCAGATATCCCTCTAGAAGTAAGGGAATGCATTGTAGAAGGAGTTATAACAGAGAAAGTAGTTTGGAAGGCTTGAAAAAAGTAATCTTAAACAGATGCTCTCTCTTAAAAAAAGACTGCAATACGTGATATACATAGGTTATTGTAATTTTGCATTGACTATTAACCTCAGACTTAAAAGCATATCATAATACATGTATATATATTTTGAACTATCAAAATGACTAATAATCTACAAATTAAGAGGATTTTAAAATTTGAATCTATTAATTGTAATATTTAATTAAACATCAGTTTAATAAACTTTTATGCTTAGGTTGAGAATCCATTAAATGCTGAAGTATCTGTCTAATGCTTAGGTTAAGTATCTGTCTAATGCTTAGGTTAAATATCTGTTTAATGCTAAGGTTAATTATCTGTTTAATGCTTAGGTTAAGTATCTGTCTATTGCTTTGATTAAGTATCTGTCTTATGCTTAGTTTAAGTATCTGTCTAATGCTTAGGTTAATTATCTGTCTAATGCTTAGGTTAATTATCTGTCTAATGCTAAGGTTAAGTATCTGTCTATAATGCTTAGATTAAGTATCTGTCTAATGCTTAGATTAAGTATTTGTCTAATGCTTAGAATAAGTATCTGTCTAATGCTTAGGTTAAGTATCTGTCTAATGCTTAGTTTAAGTATCTGTCTATTTCTTCAATTAATTATCTGTCTAATGCTTTGGTTAAGTATCTGTCCAGTGCTTAAGCTTTAAAGTATCTGTCTTATGCTTTGGTTAAGTATCTGTCTAATGCTTCAATAAGTATCTGTCTAATGCTTAGTTTAAGTATCTGTCCAGTGCTAAGGTTAAGTATTTGTCTAATGCTTAGGTTAAGTATATATCTAACCTTAGTTTATGTATCTGTCTATTACTGAACTTAGGTATCTGTTAATTGCTAGGTCTAGTATCTGTTAATGCTTAAGGTAATTCCACCCTCCTATGATGTCATAGATTTTTGCAAAAACTGTAATTAGTTAAAATTCATACCTTATAGAAAAATATCTCTTGGAAGAATGCTTTATAATAGATTTTTTATGTTGACATACACTTCTGTTTATTTATGTTTCGCATCTTAAATAATATGGTGACCTATACATTTTTTGCAATAAATGGAAAGTTTAAAGTACACTGTATATGGAATGAAAATAAGTGCAGTTTTTGTACTTTGAACCCATAAAATTGTGAGGGTGGAAATTCCTTAAGATATGTATCTGTTAATGCTTAGGTTAAATATTTGTCAAATGCTTAGGTTAAGTATCGTCTATAGCTTAGGTTAATTTTCTCTTAATGCTTAGTTAATAATCTGTCTAATGCTTAGTTTTAGTGTACATCTAATTTATTGATTAAGTATCTGTCTAATGCTTTGAATCAAGTACAAGTATTTGTCTAAAACTTTAAGCACCCGTTTATTGCTTAGGATAGGTATTCGTCTAATACTTATGGTAAATATTAATCTAATGCTAAGGTTAAGAATAGATGTAATGTTTAGGAAAAGTGTCTGTCTAATGCTTAGTCTGAATATCCATCTTATACTTAGGTTTAGTATCTAACTAAGGTTTAGGATAAGTTTCTGTCAAATACTTAGGTAAAGCATCTGTCTAATACATGTACATGCTAAGGTTAAGTACTTGTCTTGCTAAATCACAGGCACCTGACGTTTCTTATTTATAAGGTAAGGGTATATTTTTTTTTTATTAAAAGAAAAAAAGTAACGTCAGGTGCCTGTGTGCTAAATGCTAAAGTTCGGTATCCGTTTAATGCCCATGTTCTGTTTTCTTCTAATGTTTAGGTTAAGTACTAGTATCCATCTTATGCTTGGGTTAAGTATCCTGCATAATTTTTTGGTAAAGTATCTGTTTACTATTTATATAAAGTATCCGTTTAATGCTAAGGTTAGGTATCTATTATGTATCAGTATTTTGCTAAGGTTCAGTTTCCATGTTATATATTATGTCTATCTTTGCCAAAAAAGTGGGGGAGGCTTAGCATCTGGTCGTCCATCCAAATTAAGATAAAATCTCTTTGCGAAACACTAGAACTGATGCTCCCCACCCCCACCCCTTTGACTTAAGTTTCACGACTGCAAGTCGAACTCTAAACTCTAAGGTCAATATCGTTAAACAAAGAAAGGACATGATTCTCAGTGAATATACCTGTGGAATATGAAAGCCTAAGCACCAACTGTTCAAATGTTATGGTCAAAGTTGAAAGTTTTTAAAAAGTGGGTCAAACTCCGAGGTCAAGGTCAAATTTCAAAATTAATTACACCCAGGGGAAGGACTTGTCACAAGAAATACGCGTATGAAACGTAAAATCCCTAGCACCAAGTGTTCAAAAGGACAAGAAAAAAAAAATCAGAACAATCCTAAAATTGTGATAGTTTGTAGTTGAGAAGCTAAAATGATACTTGTTTTAAAACCAGCACTAATTTGGATTCAGTGCTTACATTTAATCTACTAGAGGGTGCAGAAGTAGGACATTTTCCCTAATTGTCTCAATTCTGGTGGAATTTCATCATATTTGAGATACTTTTCTCTTCACAAAACATAGAGCACACGCTTGCCTATCTGAGATCTTTACACATAAACTACATATTATACTGGTGTATGAAATATGAAAAAATCAAAAATTGACCTATTTTCTGACCTCTTTGTGACCTCTGTGTATTTCAAAACTTAATTAATTAATACTCATTTTATGGCAGGGGTGACAACAGGTTTTATGGATAAACTGTTGCATCATTCTGAAGGAACCCAAAATCAGGGACCAATAAGGGGTCTTACCCTTTCTTGTCCTTTATTGCCAAGATATAAGTTTTTCTATAGAAGTTCAAACTTCAAGGTCAAAGTCAAAAGACCAAAAGTACTGGTACCAAAAGGAAGGTCATGTTGCAAGTACAGTGGAGCCTCAATTATCCGGACGCTTTGGTTGCTAGTGAATTTGTCCGTATATGTGAAGCGTCCGGATACCTGAATCACCAGTTAAACAAAACAATATAACATTTAAAAATTCTGTCCTGATGAAAAATCGTCCTGATACTGAAGCATCCGGATATCTGGGGTCCGGATATCTGAAGGTCCAATGTAATACACTTCTTAAACAAGAAAGCCCTAGTACTAAATGTTCATGAGTTATGGCCAAGGTTAAAGATTTTTACAAGCGGGACTAAGGTCAACATTTTATACCCGAGGAAAGGTCTTATCAAAATGAATACACATGTGAAGTATGAAAGCTCTAGCACCAAATTAATCAAAAGTTATGGCCAATTTTGGAGTGTGGTCAAATTTTGCAAGTTTGAAGCATAGTCTAAGAGTGTCTGATAAACACAACCATAGAAGATCATTGGGTAAAGCTCCAAGACACTTGGAAAAGTGCATGCTCTGAAATCATAGGAAAGAAAACGAGCGAGCACAAAGAGAGGATGTCAGCAAGATCATGGTCAAAAGTGGAAGAAAGGAAAGAGCTAAAGCAAAAAATAAACCAATGTAAGAATACTCAATAAATGAAGAAACTGAAAACAGAATACAGAGAAACAAACAAACAAATCAAAAAGAGTGCTAGGTTCGTCCATGACATTACTGAAAACGCAGAGAGAGAAGGCAGAGAGAACAACATAAAAAAGCTCTATGAAATAACCAGAACACTTTCGGGGAAAAATGTAAACACCAACTGCCCAGTGAGGGACAAACAAGGCAAAATTATTACTAGTGATGTAGGACGAAGAGCTAGATGAGTGGAGCACTTTGAAGAAGTTCTAAATCGACCACCACAACCCAGTCTTGCAAATATACCACCAATGAAAAAAGAACTTAACATCAATGCATGACCACCATCTAGAATAGAAATCACAAAGGTTATAAAGACACTGAAAAATGGAAAAGCAGCTGGTCCAGTTGGTATCCCTCCTGAGGCATTCAAAGCTACTCCAACTAAGTCAGCAGAGATATTACAACCACTTCTGCAAAACAATATGGGAAAAGGAAAAGGTACCAGATACGTGGACAACAGGCTACCTGGTTAAACTAAGTAAGAAAGGAGACCCCGGCAGTGTGGAAATTGGAGAGGCATCATGCTTTTGTTCATTGCCAGTAAGAGATCCTAACAAGAATAATGTTAGAAAGAATGAAACATTGGACAAGAAGCTAAGATCAGAACAAGCAAGGTTTCGCCAGGTCAGATCATGCACAGATCATATTGCCACACTACCCATTATCATTGAGCAGTCCATTGAATGGCAGTCCCCTCTTTACTCAATCTTCGTGGACTTTGAAAAGGCCTTTGACATTGTGGATAGGTCAACCATTTGGACATTAATGAGGCATTATGGAATTCCATCAAAGTTCATAAGTATCATCAAGAATTTGTATGACGATGCCACCTGTCATATCATCAATAATTGGAAGTTCACAGATCCTTTCAATGTGGAAACAGGAGTAAGGCAGGGCTGCAACCTTTCACTTACCATATTTCTGATAGTCATTGACTGGATCATGCAGTAAACAACAAAGGGCAGTAAAAATGGAATCCAGTGGACCTTCACAAAACAGCTTGAGGACCTGGATTTTGCAGATGACATTGACCTGCTCGCGCACAACCTACAAGAAGCTCAAGAAAAACTTTCAAGATTGGCATCAGAAGCCCAAAAGAAATACCAAGATAACCGAGGTGATGAGAATTAACAACAAACGAGAGACTCCAATTCAATTAAATGGGGAAAACATCAAAGAAACTGACAGATTCACCTATCTTGGGAGTACTGTAAACAAGGATGGTGGAGGAGATGATGACGTCAAAAGCAGAATTAATAAGGCAAGACATGCTTTCCACACCCTCAGACAAATCTGGAATTTTAAAGCGCTCTCCATCAACAGCAAAATCAGGATTTTTAACACAAATGTTAAAGCAGTTCTCTTGTATGGTTCCGAGACCTGGAAAGTTACGAAAACAATAAACAGCAAATTACATTCTTTTATCAACAAATGTCTCCGCCATATCCTTAACATCAGATGGCCTGACACCATATCAAACAACAGTCTATGAGAGAGAACCAACTAAAATCCTATAGATATTGACATCAAGAAAAGAAAATGGGGCTGGATAGGACACACCTTACGCAAACCCTCAAACAACACCACGAAACAAGCTCTGGATTGGAATCCACAAGGAAAGAGGAGGGTTGGGAGACCAAGGCAAACCTGGAGGAGATCTATAGAAATGGAAGCAAAAGAAGCTGGATTTACCTAGACCCAACTAAAAAGGATAGCCCAAAACAGTCTGATGCTCCCCAAGGAGTGAACAGGAATAACTCAAGTAAAGTCAAGTTAAGATAGAATGCAATGTTCCAGTTTTGGTTAAATTTGGTCCAGTGGATCTTGAAAAGAAATTGAAAATGTGAAAAAGTTTAACAGTGTTCAAAAAAGCTCAAATTTTCAGTTCAGGTGAGCTAAAAACTACCGACATGAAAACATTTCGAGTATATCCCCGGGGTGGGGTGTTAATGGTTTCCTCCATGCACCTATGAAAAATAATAACTTCAGATACATGTAGTAGCTAGTACACAAACAAGATATTTACAGGGACAAAGGAAAAACTTGTATGCCTTTCATTTTTAAAGAGTTTGTGGATGGTATGTACTCACAAGTCCTTGCCATTGTGAATACACCTGAAAATTATTAATTTTACCATCAAAACAGATGGAAACTATTGGTGAACTCTTTAAGCTTACGGCATATTTTCTCCAATTTGCACTTTTTAATGTCGGTAAAATATTTTTTTTCACAAACTTATCGCTTTAGAGTTCCTTCCGGGTGTGGAATGTTAGTGTTACGTTTTACTATTTTAGATTTACACTATAGATAAGAACGATTCCTTTAATCTGTTAATCTTTTATAATGGTTTAAGTAGTCATTTTGTGACTATTATCCCCTTTGTCATCAGACTAGAGAGATCTTACCGCCATTATAGTGCGGAATACGTCACTGATGACCGTGTGATATTGCGACACCTATACCGACATATATTAACTCATCAAACAACGTATCACCCTTCTGTGATTTTGCAAAAGGAAGCCTTGACATTATTTTACGATGAAAATAACTGATAGAATAATTGTGTGAGATAGGCGTCAGAGAAAAATCAACATTGTTCACATTTTTTATTCAGCACTTTAATTATTCTGGAGAGAGAGAGAGAGAGAGAGAGGGTCGGGAAGATGGAAGATGTATTAAACTTTAATTTTGGGGGAGAACATGATGAAAATTTTCAAATATTAATTTGTCCTATACAATAGCATCCAATGCAGAGAAAAACAGGCCTACTTAAATTTCAAAAATGATAAAATTCGCGGATGCTTTCTGATGCATAAATTACTGCATGTGGTAATCTACAAAAATGCAAATTAAAAAAAAAATTAAAATACCCACTTAGGTATATATATCAAACTTTTTATCGCTTGAAAAATTTATGCTGTTATTTTGATTTTTTATTTTGGTTCAATTGAAAGTAAAAATTGTCATTTAAAGAAAAATACGCCCAATTGAATGAAAAAAGTAAACAAAAACGATATATATATATCTCATGATGTCTCCAACATTTCTCGTCATCATTGTAATGCCGGTAAAGTTTTAGTGTATTATATATATAGTCAGTGTTTGTACATATGTACACAAAATACCACGCGCTCTTTGATGTCCCCTTAATGTTTATTTTGCCGCACTGCCCTTTACGGACGCCGATATAATTGGCGATCTGTAGTCGCTCTGACCATATCCAGCTTGTATTACGACATCTATAAACACGTCTTTAGAACAAGAAAGTCCAAAAATGAAAAGCTTTCGATCGTATCCAGGCGCACTCAGTAGTTTGGCGCAGACTAATAACCGGCTAGGAGGGTGTGGGAACAGCGGCGACCCCAACCGGTTCGACAGACCGGCAGTCTGGCTAGATTGAATTACGTCAGACGAACTTTTATCTATTAAAATGTCAGTTTTGTCTAGTATTTGTTCGATGCAAATAAAAATAAGGCGTCGCCAATTAAAACACAACAAGAGACATAACTCTGTTAAAATATTTTGTAAAAAAAGGGGGTTACTACACAACAAAAACAAGATAAAAAAGTTCTCAGAAGTTATCATATAAAAAATAATGTAAGAAAAGGAAAATAAAAAACATAACATTGCTATTTTTCGTTAATTTGCACTTTGTAAATACATATTCTGAATTGCACATTAATAACCATTACTTACCCCAAAGCGTGTTCGAATGATAAGTTTGATGTTGCCAAAGGGGGATAATCCAATCTGGATGTAGCATATAAACTAATTTGCCCAAGAAGGTTGCGAATTTGAACAACCGATTGCTTATATACTAGTCTAAACATTAAGTTTGCTACTATAGTTTAAAGGTGTCAGTGGGTATGGGCTCTGCTTTTTGCGTCGAAATCGTTTAAAATTGAAATTCCGCGTGGAGACGACTGTCCGCCTTTTTGTTGATGAAGTGGAAGAAATCAGAAAAACAGACAATTAGATGTGTACTGCAAGCTTATTGAGATGTATAAGTTCTGGGGTGCTGGGATCATCGAAAGCCGTGATAGAACAACAAATAATTGAGCCAATTCTGGTGGTTTTATTTGTTTTGATCGTAAACAAAACTACAATTAAACTGTTCATACATCGAAGAGCCTCGACATTTTGTCGAAGAGGAAGAGACAGAGCAATTTCTTTGCCTTCATCGTCTGCACTACTGACGTTCTGTCTATAGCCAAACCTCGCGCACCTGCCAAAAAAAAATCAAAAAAAAAAAAATCACAAAGAAAATGTTTTCTTTGTATTTTAAAGTTTTTATTGAACAGATCTTCCCGTCTGGACGGCATTTCGTTCACAAGCGATTTTTTAAAAATAATAATTTTATCTTTTTTATAGTTAAGTTATGCATCTGACATGTATAACTACAGTTTTGACAGTAAATTACCGGGTGGCGGAAGTTATTGCAAATATTACAAAATGCCATGTTTTAAAAATTTTCTCCATACTGCCACTCGGTAAATTCATTAGTCTTTCTTTCTAACACAACATGACATTATTAAGATTCTTTCTTTCTGATATGTTGTAGCTAGGTTCTAAAAAACACTTCAAACACAAAATCACCGCAAAAATGACTCAGCACGCTAGATCTCATGTACGCATTATAACATGTCGTAGGTAAGAAACATTCTTTTTTGCCCCCGTTAACGAGGTTTCGGGGGTATACAGTTTTGTCGTGTACATCCGTCTGTCTGTCTGTCTGTCTCTCTCTCTCTCTGTCTGTTTGTCCGCAAAAACTTTATCCATAATTTTTGATTTAGTGGAGCTATGACTTTTATATTTCGTGTACGTATTCCTTGTGACAAGACCTTTCTCTGGGTACCACCAAATTTAACTTTTTGACCTTGACCTTGGAGTTTGACTCATTTTTACACAAAAAATCTTAGCTTTTACTTTGGTCATATCTTTTGAACAGTAGATACCAGGACTTTTACATGTCATATATACATGTATATATATTTTGTGGAAAGACATTTCATTGCTTACCAACAACTTTGACCTTTTGACCTTGGAGATTTCCGTACTTATGAGAAAACTTTAACCTTCGCCATAACTTTTGAACGGTAAGAGCTAGGGCTTTCATACTTCACATATGTAATCCTTGTGAAAAGACGCTTCATTGGATACCAACAATTTTGACCCTTTGGCCTTGACCTTGGAGTTTGAACTACTTTTAAAAATACAACCTTGACCATAATTTTTGAAGGGTTATGACTAGGGATTTCATACTTCAAATATTTAATTCCTGTAACAAACCTTTCATTTGATATCAAGAACCTTGACCCTTTGACCCTGACCTTGGAGTTTGACCCAGTTTTACAAAAAAATCCAAACTTTTACTTTGGCTCTAATTTTTTAAATGTAGTTACTAGGAATTTCATATTTCAAATATCAATTTTTTGTGGCAAGACCATTCATTTGAAATCAACAATTTTGACCTTTTGACCTTGGAGTTTAACCCATTTTTTACAAACTTTCACATTGGCCATAACTTTTGAACGGTAAGGGCCAGTGCTTTCATACTTCCCATATGTAATCTTTGAGACAATGCCTATGTTTAGAAACCAACAACCTTGACCCTTTGATCTTGACCCCGAAGTTTGTCCTGCCTTTAAAAACGTTAACCTTGGTCATAACCTTTGAACAGGTGGTGCTAGGGTTTTATATTTCACATTTGTATTTCTTGTGAAAAGGCCTTACTTTAGCTACCAATATATTTGATCTGCATTTGAGAAAGTTTAACCTTTGCTAGGTTATACGGGGGCATCTTAATTTTTTTTGGTTTAACATTGGTTTAACATTTAACAACTACGTGTATGTAGCACATGAAGTTAGTTCAAGTTACACATGACATGCAATTTTTTTTATTGCAACCATCTTCGCTAGCCAAGGGCTTCTGATACGCTACTCTCCTCATAAAGAGGAGAGCAGCGTATCACAAACCCTTGGCTAGGGAAGATGTATAGCAACCACCTTTACTATTCTTTTTAAGCCTCTCTCCTATCCCATAATTTATGTTTCTAACTCTTCAAAAACTTCGACGGGTAAAAAAATCTAATATTTATTTATTTTCTTTAAAATAGTCCTAAGCAAAATATACGCGTGCTATGAAGCCCATGCAGTATCTTGCAAATGAATCATAAAAAATACATACTTATGATTTTTTTGCAACTGCTAAAAGAACACAACGTATGATTTTTTTTATTGCATTCTAAGAATAAAATTTCAAGAAGTGTACATGGTTTGAGATCTTTCAAAAAGATATAGCAATAGCACACTATTGCTACTAACCTAATTCGATCATGAATATATATAAAGCGGCTCAAAAAATATTGGAAGTATTTTACATTAATTTTAACAAATGAAAGTTTTTGAATAACTATACAGTGTATATGGTAAATACTTTTCTACATACACATCTTAGGATTTAATACCATTATAAAAAAATGTTAGTGTCAGAAGTGGGATTCGAACCCACGCCTGGAGAACCAGACTGCGACCTGAACGCAGCGCCTTAGACCGCTCGGCCATCCTGACTACATACCTCTTTCCTGTAAGAGCAAGAACAGATGAGTTGATTTTTTAACGATTCAACGCTTTTATCTTTTCATACTGAAAAAACTTAGTACCGTATATTACTTTTTCAAAAAAGTCGGCTACTGAGTCTGTTTATCACTATATAAAATCTTAACCACCATCTGTAAATCTATTTTGGGAACACAACATTCCGATTGGTTTATTTTCATTTCTGACGTCAATTTGGAATTCCCATAATGTAAGTGACTTCCGGGTAAAGAACGTGATAGCAATAATTAACTTACTTAGGTTATTTTAACAGAGAAAATCAAAATTAAAAATCAGTGATGTCGAATGAAGTGACTGCGGAAACTTATATCCGCAAGCTACCATACTCTGCAATACTCAAGATCGTGAATTTCTTAGAACCTGATCAGCTTTGGAAGAGGTTTTTATGTCATGTCCCCAAACGACTGGATGACGAGAATTTCGAGGAGCGGTACAGTACATCTCAGGCCAAGATGATCGAGAGCAGAGCAGCTAAGCCTGGCACCTATGCCACTAGGTAATACAGAAATGCACACTTCAAAGTAATGTCGATATATTGCCTATATTTGCAAATTGCATGATATGGCAACTGTTCAAGATAGCTGACTAAATGTTTTATAGTCATCATGTCACATAATTTACAGGAAATAAATGAGAGTATGTTTAAAATGGGAAATATTATTTCAGTTACTTCAGTATAACACAGTTACGCTGAGTGCATTGCATTGGTTAGATATATTTCAAGAACTTGAGGACTGCATGTACATATAATCACATGATGCCTACAGTAGTTTACCTTTCTACAATATGTCAATTATTAAATTAATCTGCCTTATGTATTCATTCATTTGAACATCTGAAATTTCATTTAACTTACATGATGCTTATATAATTTCAGAATCATTCTTGAAGACTGGGGAACACAAAATGCTCGAGTGAAACATCTCATCAAAGCCTTGACAAAAGCTCGGCTGTATGCAGCTGCAGACTATCTAGCTGTTGTTCAGCTCAAAGGCAGCCCAGTACCGCGAGAAGATGAACCTATCTTATCACCAGTGGGACCGTGTTCACTTACTCCTAATGAACAGAAAAATCTGGAGAACAGAAGCTTTGAAAAGAGGGAACTATACAATAAAGCTAAGATGCCCGATTCAGCCCCAGTTCTACCAGACAGTACCACAGACGGTGACACACGGACAAGTTATAGTAGTGAGGACTTTACCAGAGAAGGCTCCAGCTCGTTAAACCATCGCACGCCTTCTGAATGTTCAGAGGACAGAGTATTGGTTAACAGAATCGAGTCTTATGATAGTGGAGAGAGAACACCTGATCTGAATGCCCCGCCTTGTTCAGTATCCACAGACAGACACACATCTAAGCCCTTATCAACAGTCTACAGACCCGGATCTCAAGCTATTAACTTTTCTGTGCTCCAGTTTCACACCAACAACTTTGATGAGAGACCTGCTTCACAAGGGGGCAGTGTTATAGGAAGGGGAGGGTTTGGAACTGTGTATAAAGCCAGATTTCAAAATAACTATGTTGTGGCTGTCAAGAGACTTAAGGATCCTGAAGATCCAGTGATGCTTAAGCAGTTTGAAACAGAACTGAAAACATTAGCTGCTTATCATCATGAAAATATTGTCGAGCTTGTTGGGTACTCCATTGACGGCCCTGAGAAATGTTTAGTTTATGAATTCATGCCCAATGGCTCTCTGGAGGATCGACTTCACTGTCTGAATGGGACCCCTCCCTTGTCCTGGCAGTTAAGACTTGATATTGCATACGGCACAGCCAAAGGAATAGTGTATCTGAATGACAATGGGTTAGTTCACAGGGACATAAAAAGTGCAAATGTTTTACTGGATGAAAAATTTGGGCCAAAAGTTGGTGACTTTGCCACAGCACGGCTGGCACCCTCTGGCAGCAGTACCACTGTGGCCTCAACTAAACTAGTGATAGGAACCTCAGCATACATGGCCCCAGAGGCCATCAGGTTTGACATCTCAGCTAAACTGGACTCCTTTGCATTTGGAGTGGTGTTACTAGAGATCTTAACGGGTCTGCCACCCAGTGATAACAGTCGTGAGGACACTGACCTATATAGCCATGTATTGGAGAACGCTGAGGACAGTATCGCCCAACTCCTGGACCACAGCGCAGGACCTTGGTGTCATCAGACGGCAGACGACCTCTATCACATAGCCCTCCGCTGTCTGAAGGACAGGAAAAGGGAGAGAGTGCAGGTCAAGGACGTACTATGTGACCTTCAAAGACTGCTGGCAGGACCCAGTTAATAGCCTGATCATTTGAACATTGTGTTAAAAAATTAATGTACCTTATTTCCATGTTTGTGTCAAATTTATGTATCCCCGTGTCTGACACACTGGCCTGGATTCTATCCCAGGACCCTTCAACCCAGGGACTAGGTCTGGTTGTCTCCCCTCACACCAAGACAGTGAAAAAATATATCTTTGGTGGATTTCATGCGGGCTGTGATATGCCAATTTGATATCTAAATTAATCTGTTGAACAGATTAAACTTTCCTTGAAAGTGTAACTATTTATACTGATTCAAAAGGCCTGTACATCTATATGTATTTATGAAAGAAACACATGTTTATTCGTCTCCCAGTGATGAAAGCTTTAGTATTTGTTTCCAAATGAAGGCAATATGACTTTGTTAAAGTTAAACAGTAGAATTTATTGCATTGTTGTTATTTTTTTCTGAATAAGTAAAATTAGATGTCAGCTAGTCAAGATTTTGCAGAATACAGTTGTACAATGTAAAGTGTGTTGAATATACTAGTAGACGAATATATCATTTGTGCACACCATTACATTTCTTGGAAAGATAAATTTGTGTTTGAAATCTCATCTGTATTTATTTTTTTGTTATTGAATACTGGTCTGCAATTTTTACCTTTGTATAAAAGATAAGAATTCGAAATTCATCTCCTCCAAAATTTAAAGAATCTTAGATCTGTCACTGCACTAAATGAATGCATGCACGCAGAAAAATACCAGAAATATGAATGACACCCAGTTGCTTCATGAACATTTAATGACATCATACTGAAGGTTTGTGATGAAAAGAATTAGATTTCAACTTAAGTTGAAATAAAACTATGTCACTTCTCTAGCTACACGTGTACAATATGGCCCAAATTAAGCACCTTCTATATGAAGAGCATAATTATCCAATAAGTATCTTTTGTAGATTAATGTCCTATACAAACAAGGGACTTTTTATGAATCAGGAAAGATGCAATTCACCGATTACTGATTGTTGTTTCCTGAAAACCAACGAACATTTTGATGACTGGTGAATGATTTTTTTTTTTGGGGGGGGGGGGGGGGGGGTAATGGGAGAGGCAAATAACAGTGGTGTCTTTACATTTACTTCACCTAGGATTGGATTCTGTTTACATATACAAAATACTATATATATCACTGTTAAGGAATAATGGTAAGTGTTATAGCTTTCATAATTCATGGACTTGTCTCTTGTGACAAGACCTCCTCTTGGGTACCAATAATTTTGACCCTTTTCTTTGACCTAGCTTGCAGTTTATCTTACTTTTGAAAACGTTGCTCTTGGTCATGACTTTTGATTAATTAGAGCTAGCTATAGGGCTTTCATATTTCATGAATGATATTTCAATTCACTGACAACCAAAAAAATAATTAACAAGCTATTTCAGATAGTCTGTGTCCCTGCTTAAGGAAAAAAGAGCATGCAAGGGGGGTGAGGGTGGGTTTGACACTTTAAGAAGGGCAGGTGGGGCCATAGGGAGTGATACCAATATATATAGAATTTCATTGCAAATAGCTTCATGAGATATTGCTCAGGTACATATAGTATGTTACCGGCCCCTGTGGGAAGGATTGACAGACAGACCAGAATTAATATCCACCACTTCATGAGAGCAGGGAACAATATACAATTGCCGTAAAATATGACTTTTTTTTTTACTTCCATTGTACATCACTAAAAGATTTCTGAGTTTGCTTATAATACCCACCCCCCTTCAATTCTCCAAACTGACCACGGTTACATGTGTTACAATTTTATACATCTTCTTGGAATCAACTCAAATATCAATTTTTACTCTCATAAACACTGTACATCATTGTACTTCATATAATAAAAAACAAAACTAAGTGTCAAATTTGAAAAGTTTTAATACTGATGATAGCTATTAGAACACATGCATATTTATATATTTCTATGAGCAGTATTTTTTCTAGTCCTTGTAGTTTTTAATAAATTATAATTAATATATGTACAGTATCTACCAGATATAAAAGGAATGTAGAACGCCCGCAGGATTCGGTGAGATCTGAAAGACAGAGAGAAAAAGAGATATAAGGATTCATTTTCTAGAGTTATCATAATTTGCACAAGTACAGTCAAACTTAGTTATCTCCAACTCAAAGGGACTGTTAATGCTATTAACATAATGTTAACTGACAATATATCAATTTTGAGGTAAGATGGTTCAACTGTATGTAAACATATATAAAAAAAAACATTGTTTTTGAAAGTTGTGACTTGTCATGAATATGTAATGTAAATTCCACTTAAAAGAGTTCAGAAATCTGAGGATTGTTTTATGTAGAAAAAAATTAATCTATTCATTCTTTTCAAGAAAAAGACATGATTATTGGCAGTGAAAACTGTAATCAAAACAAAAGAAAGCTAGGGCATCACATCCCTGTCTCACCACAAGTCAACAAATTCTACCTACCTGCTTGCATCTAAAAATGGCACTGAATGAAGTATGGTCCAATCCTCTGTATTAGCTGAATAGTTCGGTTCATATTTTGTGTCTGTCTGGGTGTCAAGATCTATCAGGTAATGACATCTAGTGATATTTGACTGTCAACAAGAAAACAAATTTGGAATTAAATGTTACTGTGATGAAATGGGAGGAATTGTGACAGATCAAACTGGGATTTGAACTGGTGGCCCAGGTGCAGTATAGTTAACTTTCAGACCACTGACGAATGAACCAGCTTGACTGTCTCAAAATTACTATCAGATTACATGTGTCACTGTATGATATTTGGAGAAAAATTAATTAATAAAGCAAACTTCAGAAACTACTTGCATTTCATTTCTTGTTATACAGTAAACCTCAGTTAGTACGAACATGGATATTGCGAATTCACGGATATAGTGAAGTTATCTTGGATCCCAAGCTATATAAATTTAACAGATTTCTTACATGGATATAACAAATTACGGATATAGCGAAATATTTTCATAGGTCCCAGTGACTTTGTAAAGTTTGTTATAACCGAGTTTTACTGTATCTAGTTAAAACAAATATACAACACAATGCTGTCTCCAAAGAAGTCCAAAACTGAAATAAAATTACAACAATGTACACCTATCACAAAGGACAATTTACAATATGAAACAAACCTGATGCAGTTTTACTACTGCTGATTATTTTGTTCTGTTTTTGATGCAGTAGAAAACACTTACATATCTGGACATTTCTTCTTTGTTGAGGTCATTCATGTCTGATGGCAGAATTCTAGTAGCATCCTCCCCACTGCTGTATGGCTTTGGCAGTTGACCTCTGAACTCTGACCTCAGGAACAGAAGATTCCAGCTTCAAAGTTAAATTTACAATGTACCTATATGTACTTAGCAATGGTTATAGCAGAGACATATAAATTATGTCTCTGGTTATAGTTTAAAAACAGATATTTCTCTCTCTCTGATATTCTTAAAATGAAAACAATTAAAGTGAAAGGCTCACTTGTTTCCAGGAAGAAAGAAATTGCTTGGGAATCTGTACCACTCTTTTCCTACACAAACATTGACAGATTTTTCTGGAGGTAGCGTGTGGATTTTGGGATCAGCAGAAATTTTATTCAGCTCCACATAAATATCTAATGGTGCATGGTAACCTGTAATTTAAATCTCGAGTCATTATGATGAACCTTTATAACCATAATACACACTTTTGCTTGACACAAAGAACCCATCCTTTCAGACAACAAGTTTTGCGTCCATTCTTCTTCAATAAAAAATGGAAATAGAATGGTCACAAAACCGATAGATTCAGATTGGCTTGAGATGATGCGATTGTAAACTTATATAAAGATGTAAGAATGGAAAAGTTGGAGTTAAAGTATTGATAAATAGATGATGAGAGTTTGAAAAATGCCCAATAAATGGTTTTCTCATGCAGCAATAGTTTGTACTATATATTTTCTTGATAAGGGAAAAATCAACACAATAAGGGGCAAATAACTCTTCATATACCACAGGGACACAAACAATACAGTTGTATTAAACAGACATACATGTACATACCCTGATACACTGCAATGATTCGTGAGAATGACAGAGCACTAAACAGGACACACAGACAGACAGGAATCCAGTTGGTTTTATCTGTGTAGTGACTGCCCTTCTGTCTGGGTAGTAAATAACAGCACAATTTCTGAAATCACACAACATACAAAGAAAAATTCCAAATATATATATTTTTTCAGTGGTTGAGATCTATTAGGAGCATACTGTTTTCAAGTTCCAACCTGACAGCTTGATTTTTTAAACAAAGGTCATTAATGATCATGATAATACAAGTACCTGTAAATAATCAATGCTGACAGCTCCCTGTAATGCTAGGAGTGGGTAAATGGGAAACAAAAATCTCTCCTCCTGTAACACAATCAGTACAGATTCCCTTGTCAAGTGAAGCAAAACTTACGGTCAACTTGAAACATTTTGGATTCAAATGTATCTGATATTTCACGTTTTTTTATTCATTACCTGAATCACTTACATGCCAACTTTCCCGATTTAGGCGGGATTCTCCCGATTTTACCCTTTCATCCCGCCTTCCCGATCGGGAGAGAAAAATTGACCTAATTTTCCGATTTGTAAAAATTCACCCAAAATTTCCGATTTTATAAGTTTCCCTATACCGCTGAATTTTGTCAATTTGGACAACAATATCAGACTTGTTTATTCAATGCACACAGATAAGTTTCATTGTTTATTTAGGTGTTAACATGGTTAATTAGCCACAGGAAATCACTTCACGCTTGAACGCACGGAGTCGTCCAGGTGCAGGTAGCTTATAGCATGGGGCAATTAATTAGGGGATTATCTTTTCAGTTTTAAGGCGTACGCAAGGTGAAACACATAGATTAAGGGGATAATTGTTTGTCATTTTATTGAAAACATAAATTAAAGACAACTAAATTATAACCAAACCATAAAATCGGAATCCAAGGAGATCGTTATAGTAGAAAACTACAAAGCATAACTGCTGACTTTATCTACCTATAATGAAAAAATATTTTAAAGTTTGCCAGTTAAAATAATATAAAAAAAAATCCTGATGAAACAATAAAGTCTATGTCAGTTAGAATTTCTTTTCCCTCCCTTCTCCCAAAAGTAATTATAATATTTTATGCATATGTGACTAAGAAATACCCACATAGCACCATCAAGCCTGCCAAAGTTCAAGACTGTAAAAAAATAAATTTCTTTGGGATAGGTGGTATCTTTATGTTAGAAAATTGATGATTTAATTCTTCAAAACCGATGATTTATTTCTTTGAATAAAAATAAATGCATTGCAATTTCTCAAAATTTCTTTAAAATTAATATCTGATTAGAATTTCTAATTAATGTAAAATACTGTTTCTGGGAACATTTATGAGATTTTTATATTTTAATTATCAAAAGTTGTACAATTTTCAATTTTTCACCAAATTATGTGTCCTAGCTGGTAAAAAAAAGTTTACATATGTAACTAATCATCCCTTCTTTAGTGAGAGATCGAGGCTCCTATTTGAGCAAAAATATTTCCATTTTGGAAAGAAAAACCTTATTTTTGTGTTATTTTTATCCTATAGTAGTATTAATAAGTGATATTGATTATATTATAAATTTAAAAAAAGGATCATGTCATAATTATTTAATTTCACGACAAAATGTCGCGAATTCAAAGCTATGAAAAATGTCGTCACGCGCAAAATCCCCCATGGGAATTTTCAAAAGTTGGCATGTATGGAATCAGCAAATAACACTTTATGCAGTGTGCACCTTTGATTTATCTTTCATTTAAATGATTCCTTTCCAAATTTTACAATAACAATATTATCAAGATAGGTCCCCCACCCCCAAAAAAATCCGTAGCTGGGTGCATGAGCCTAGAAAAAGATTTTTTTTAAATACAAGAATGGCATTTGACCCTAAAGTTCAAGAAGTTTAAGAAATGAATTAAACTTTTGAAGATTCATTAGGACATGAACTATGACGCTTCACGCGGGCATATTTCATGAAATGCTTGTCAAATTCCTAATGTTGAATACCTTATGGGGCCTGGTGAAGAAAATTAGCATCCACAGGTACATGGGTAATAATAAAAGCCACACTGGTTTTTCTACAAAGACAAGAAAAATTCTTATTTGACTTTTAATTTTACATAGAATATGATGAATATAAATACACTTCATTTGTGAATGACTTTTTTTCAGTAGCAAAGGAATGCATGATTACTTTTCAGAGCTGACATTGAGATAAAATCCACCATCTTTAGACAGTATGAAACTCCATATATGAGTTACGGAAAAAGAAAAACATAACAGGTATTTATTGATACAAAAAACTTCAGTATCGTAATCACCTTTGTCTTCTAGCTTTAACAAAAACTTCACAAAGTACTGAAAAATAATTATTAAATGATATGAAACTTTTTTAAAGAAAAAAAAATTACAAACTACAGATGTCATTTAATTGTGCAGAGAATTATCACAATTTATTCAATCTTTGAATATGAGTTTATAAAAATATGATCCTGATGCTAAAGGATTATCTTTATTTACTTTAATTTATATGTCAATTTTTTATTCTGATTTATACATTTTAAACTTACTTACAACAAGGGGTAAGCTGACCAATGCTAACACAAACATCACATTGAAATTCAGGAACCCATTAAGGAAGTAAAAGGAAAATGGCTCCACACCTATCAAAACAGATAGACATAGTCAATTACAAATGTATAACAGGTCTAGATATATAAATGAGCAAAAAATTTGTCTTCCTAAAAATTTACACTTAATTTCATGAGCATGCATGACCATAAATTTAATATTCCGCAGAAGATGCCTGCATTTACTTAAAATAAATAATTTTTGCATAGAGGCTAGACTCTGCACTGTATTTTAAATAACAGAGAATATATTGTATACTTGCAGGGTTATTTTTTCCCCATGTTAAATTAAATTGATGAAAATTAACAAAACTTAACAAACTGGATAAATTTTCATCTGTAAACTATCCCAGTTTGCTATATGATGGGCTTTGATAGTTCTGTGAGTCAAAATTTGTAAATGATTGTGGCATTAAGTTTATTACCATAGAGATCCGGTCCATGGTCTGTGAACACATTATACAGGACTATGTTGAGTGGAGCTATGACCAGCTTCCCATAGTAATGGAAGTCAATATGCATGCTGGGCACCTGCAAAGAAGAAAAGAAGTACATGTATACAATTTAAAACTGCATTTGGTTTTAATGAATGGACTGAAGAAATGCAAAGAGAAATGTTAGGCTCAAAATATTGAGAGTGATCAAGTCATTTGAGAGTAGAAAATATTAAAAATACGTCATTCATCATCATCATGGGTAACATACGGGTGATTCACATCGATTCTCTCTGTCATCACCCAGTTTGAGGGAGCTTGTGGATTCCAAACCGTGGTTTATAGCAACAATGATGATTTTTCCTCTTTCATATATTTGAGAGTTAATCTTGCATGCAGGATGTCTTAAAATCTAAGGATTTAGCTCCCTTTAATTTATTTCTAGCATATTAGTTACAGTACTACAATATAATTATCACCAGAAACAGGACTAAAGCCACAAGGCACCATTTGATGAAATATCCTAATGCTCTTCTCCTTAGTAGTATATCAGCAGCTAGGGGGGCCCTGAAAGAAAATTGGGTCCTCTAGACTTAGTCTGATTAAAACAATTATTGTAATACTTGATAAGCTGCCAAGTACATCTGTAAGTAAAAAAAAAAATCATAAATTTTTCAAAAAAAGATGTTTAAAAATTTTTAAAATATTTTGACTGTAATTACAGCCAATTCACAGTTTCCAAAGAGAATTACATCTCTTAACAGTTACAATCTACAAAGAAATACATTTTCCATACAAGAGATTGATATTAAAATTTGATCAAAATTGTGTATTCTTTTATGACTTATACTTCAGTTTTTCATTAACATTCTTTCATAGGAAAAAATTGTAGTTATTTATATCAATGACAAAATTTATGTAACATAAATTTATAGTAAGAGATTTTCATGAATTAAAATTCTGTTTCACAATAAATAATTGTACCCTAAGATTCCAGCAAAGGGCCATCCTAGAATGGTACTGGCAGCAGTGGACAAAATGGCTACCTGTCAAAAAAGAGAAAAAAAATCTTATTTAATATATTTCTGCAAGAATTCTCAAACATTTTTACACATAATTTTATGTGATCTAAACCAAACACTAGTGCAATCCGTCCTGTGCTCTGAAATATAGTATGAATAATTATTGTCACTTGACATACTAAGATTATTGATATCAATATTTGATCAAAGTAAAATACAGAGAGACTGAGAGAGCTATAATTACAACAAGAAGAAGATCAAGGCAAATTAGGAAAGTAAAGGAGGGGAGGAGGATTTTCTTACATTATTTGATTTTTCTCCCAATTGGGAGTGGGCCGATCCTGGAGGTACTGCAATACCAGGCCAACCCGTGGCGAGAGCGGAGCAAGCCCCTGACATCTCACCTCATGCCAAAAATCAGTTTAATATCGTAGTTCCCATGTAGGGAACGTATCAGATATTAAGCTGATAAGAACAGATACTACACTTTGATCTTAGCCAAAAGGCCGAGAAGCGATACCAATTGTTGGGTTACAAAAGTTTAAATACTCTGTGAAGATGTTTTCATGCTCATGATTAAATGTTTGCATTAGCTGTAACAAAATTCAAAGTTTCTTTGTGATTTTTAAACATTTTATAATTCTTATTCACAGATATGTTTAATAAGCCTATGTTCTACATTCTTGGTCAAAATAACTTGGTTCCCAGTTCTCAATTAAGCAAAAATTTAATTAATTAAATGTGTTCACCATGTAAAGCCCCCATTTATTGACGATTCGAGTTATATTTCCTTGATACCATACAAAGCTCAGTAGAGGGCGCTGTTTACACAAGTACTTGTAACGCTCCACTTAATCCCGACCAAGTCTGAAGGGCTTTATCTGATAAAGCTGTGCTTGGCCAGGTGTAAACACTTAAATTGTTATGTCTGCAGGTAACAAAATGTGTACCTGATTATGTAGTAGTCAAACCTAAATAAATGAATGCATATATACTTATATGATGGATGTACATATCTACATGAAGAATAAAAAAAATAATTGTGAAATAATCATTTTAAATTCTGAGATCCATGCTACTTTAATAAATATATACATGTATTCTTGTAGTTGTTATACAAGAAACCACTAGAATTTACATTGCTTTCTAGATACAGTGTTTGATAATTATGATAATCACACATACAACACAAATAGGTTTCTATCTCCAAATACCATCAGCATTTAATAAAGTTAACAGAAAATGTCAAACATCAATCTGAACAAAAATCAATATTCTGAAGAAAAAAAAATATGCATGTACCTAGAAGATTCCATAAAATTTTTAAATAATTGTCAGAACACTACAGTAATATAATGACTTTACAACTTCATTGATATATATATGCCGGTAATTCAGTTTCTAAACATTTCTATTCAGGGTCACAGTAATAGAAACCATATGTTGAAATTTGACAACTAATCATTAGGTTAGCATTAACTCAAGGCACTACTGATCCAGAAATATTTACTGAGCATCTGAGTAAAAGTTTAAAATGAATGCATATATACTTATATGATGGATGTACATATCTACATGAAGAATAAAAAAAATAATTGTGAAATTACAAATTATTTTTAAATCGATAAGAAATGTCTTTAGAAACATACATGTGTGAACATATGTGACATTAAAAAGAGATCAACCTGAAATTTTGAATGATTGATAAGTTGAGTTTGTCATGTAACTTATATAGTCAGGAGCAAACATGATATTTTTATCACAATCGGATCTTGATATCATTAGGAGTTACTGACTTCTTAGAGGGTACCAGTGTACCAAGTTTGATGTTTGTCAACACAATTGGATTCTCAAGATATTGAACAGACAATATATATGTACCCGTAAGTCCTGAGAGATGTGACCCTTGACCTTTTATCACAAAATTAATACAGGTCATCTAATCCATATCATGCTTTGGGGGCACCATAATGTCCAATTGGATGCCTTTTAAGCAAAGGGATCTCAAGTTATTGATTGGATAATACTTTTTTGAATATCTTTCCTAAGGAGTTTGATCCTTGACCTTGTAACCTCAAAATTATTTTTTTTTCAGTTTACAAAGTTTAATGTCTGTCAAGCATAGTGTTCTCAAAATATCAAGCTGAAAATATTTCTATTGTTTTGGTAGCCTAGTGGGAAGGAGTTCAGGCTTCATATTGGGAGATTCATTTCAACAAAACATAAACATATTTAAAGTGACTCATTTCATCTTGTAGGAGTATATTGCACTTGCAAATAAAATGATGTATTTAAAACTAATCGCAATCACTGGGTATGAAGTTGTTTTTGTAATCATGAATTAGTGCTACATATGAGGATTGTCCGGTAAAATCATGGACAAAGCGTTTTTCTTGAAAAATAATGGACACACTAAGCTGAAATTTTCAGTGAATATTCAATTATCATATTCAAGTGCATTCATAAATTTGTGCATCATTGTCTGCAAGCCAAAACCTCTAAAATAAGAGGCCCCCTTTATAAGTACACATACAGCACTTTGATCTATATATAAACCAAAAGGCTGAGAAGCAGAAATAGCAGCCAAAGCAAACACAACAAGAATGGTCTATCTTTATGTCATAATTGACAACATAGATTTATTAAGAATTTTATTGAATTAGTAACCTGACTACTTAGTATTTGTGGTTGAGTTTATCGGTTTTATAAAATGATTCATCAACATTTTAAACATAAACTGTTTTGTACCATAAAGATACATGTAATAATAATGTGGAATTTAGAATTGCTCTGGAACAGATTTTTCTTGTAGACATTTAAAAGAATTTTTTGCAGTTATTTGATAAGATTTCAGTGTAGATTTACTGAAGTATATTGGTACAAAACTTATCTTATGATGCTTCAAATCTTAAAAGGATAAATTTTAACTCTCTGATAACTTTCCCTGTCTACTGTCCAAAGATGTTCTAAAACTACAAAATTAATATTGGACTTAGATTTCGATTTCTGCTTAAAGAATGACTTATATAATGAGAGTGTTGTGATTCTGCCATATTTTGGAATGGTATTAACTGTAGAGATGATCACAAGTTTTTATTGAAGGACAATTGTTTATATGATAAGTTTACTCCAAAGATTGGGTAGGGGGTCATTTTGAGGATTTTTTCCCAATTTTAGAAATATAATATGTTTATATCTTACATGTAGATGTCCCAGGAACCAAGCTCCCATAGACAGCATGGTCATGTACATACAGAAACTACTGGGGAGAAAAGCAGTAGAGGAGATGAACATCCCAGCACTGATTAACAGGACTGCAAGAGTTATCCTTCCTGTGTTAGCTCCAAACTGCTTACAAACACCTCTAAAAATGTACAGGAAAAAAAATCAATTAAACAACCTGCTTCTCTTTTCAGTTATTCAATTTATATCAGATTATTTTCAAATGAAACAATTTTTGTTAGACAAAATAATGACACATTTAGAGCTTTTAAATCAAGGTGTGCAAATCATTTTGTCATAGTCAGACTGAATATATTATGACACCAATGTTAGCTACTAATTGATAGAAAAACACATGCAGATGATGCCCACTTCTTTCTAACAATACGATCATCTACAAATTGTGAACACTTACTTATAAAAATAAATCTCACAGCCAGCACACACAAAAGCAAGCACACAGCGTAAAATGTAAAACAGCATTATCTGAAAGAGTGGCGAGAAAGTACATTTACATGATTTTTATATTATAAAGTCAAGAAAATAAAAAATTCAAAAGGATTGTTAAATTAATTTGAGCAATTTTTCAATTCACATTTCATATTTTTCAAACTTCAATAATTCACAACAAATACATCACGCATGATATAACTGTTCCATTATAAAGAATGAAAAGAAAGGAACTTACCTTATTTGTGCTAAATAATGTTTTGTACAAGGAGATTGGCAGGGCATGGATCCAAAGATAAGCATAGGAGCGGATGGCATACTTTGGTGAATATTCCCAGGTTTGGAATCCTTTACCAAACATCAGGAAGTGCATCTTAAAATACATATGAGAATTAAGATAAACACTTATTATCCTGACATTAATTCAGAATGAAATATAATAAAATAATAAAAGCAGAATATTAAAATTTTTGTTAATAGCCATTTATTCTTTTCTTTGAAAATGTATATTGAGAACTTTTTTGAATACGAGACTAATGATGACTACAATAAATAATACATATGTCAGAAAATAAAATGTAAAATTTTTATAGTAAAAAATCAATGTTCATGTACATAATGTATATTTCATTACGAGTACTATCAAATTTTTTTTTTTTTAGTTTTTTAGTTTGTTAATTCAACTTTATGGAGATCATTCTGGTTAACTCCCTAGCTGGGAAATGCTTTCGTTGTCAATATGAATTATACTACTGTAAAAGTACTGACTGGTTCCCAGTAGTTATACGTCTCGTCACAGTCACCGACAATGTTCCACACCGCTGCACACAGCCGGGCAGACAGGAGGATCTTAAAGCCCGTGTAACCTTTAGGTGTCCATGGAAACTCATAGTGTGACCCTTCACTAAGGAAAATAAAATATTCGTTTGAGAACTGAGAGAACGTTTTAAACTTAAACAGTTGTGTGTTATCAATCATGACTATGGTTTCATCAATTTTCATGGATTTTGTGAAACAGACATTTGCGAGGATACATAATTTTGTGGACAATAGCATTGCCTATACAAATGAATAACATATTTCTTAATTCAATGAACATTGAATTTCGTGGATCTACTAAACAACAAAATCCTTGAAAATTGGTGCTCTTCGAATATTGATGAAACCAGGTAACTGAAAAAAGCAACAATTTTTGCTGCACTAGGGATTTTACCAGGGTCCTTGCATAATAAGTTATGTTCTGTATCCACTGCAGAGCTTAACCTATTAGCTGATATCCGAGGTACATATAACCATAACCACTACATTTCTGATGTCTCCCTCCCTAAATTTTCTTTTCCCTTGATTGACAAACAAACAAGACTCTTTTGCCCCTGGCAAAACTTTCAAATTAAGGATAGGTGAAGGGAAAAAGCAACTGTGAAAGGAATCTATAGCTGGACTAGGGACTGACCCCCTGCATTATTAGTCAGTCAAGCGCTCCAATCACAAAATTATCCACTTTCCTTTTCCACACAACCCTAACCATCGCATTTTCAACTTCCAGGTAAATGTTACCAAATGTAATAGAAAAGGGGAAAATATCGATAAGCCATTAATTATCATGGACCAGAAATTGAGCCCAGGACAACTGCATCACTAGCCAGGTGCTCCAATCATAAGCCAACCATGAGGTTGACATTAAATGTCAATTCATTACACCTCTACTGATTTTTCAATATCTAGAAGTAAATCAATATAATTTGCAGATTCCCTGATAATCACCGTAAAAAGACTGATTCCCAGCAAAAAGATGCATCAGTTTGTTGAACTGATACACACCTTTTCGGAACACCCAATGATTCCTTTTAATCATATGAATAGTACCAAGATGTTCCAAATTAACATCATGAATAATCATAATGAAGCTAATGTAATATATCGGTATAATAAAACAGTTAAAGTATATATCATTGAGGGAGTCAGCAAGATTCCAGTTCCCCTAGAGCAAGCCTATTTCCCTCGGCTGCACCTCAGGAAATAGACTTCCTCTAGGGGAACTGGAATCTTGCTGACTCCCTCAATTATATACTAAATAAACTGACAAGAATTTGTGCTGGACCTGATCAATTTTAGCAATAGCATCAAATCTTCAAAAATAGATATTTAGGCCCCTACATCTCCCATATCCCTGTGACCCAGCATCCCAGCCATCATCCTAATTTCATGAGCTCTGATCTCCTTTTTGAATTGCAAAGCATGAATAAAGTGAAAATTCTAGTAGAACTTTAAACAATATACCCACCTTTTGTTGTCTGATGGTAAAGATTTGTCAGTTTTCAAGTCTTTCTTTTTTGAGCCCCGTTGCTTCATGGCGGCTGACATGTTGCAGGCCCGCATAAAATTAAAGTGACCTTCACCCGAATATAAACAGGTGACAACATGGCCTCCGTCGGTCGGCTTACAGCAAGGCTGCTGAGGAATTCTGCAGTTCTACGACAGGGCAGACAATGGCAGCAGACGGCCTTGTGCAGTGTTGTAGCGGGGAGCGCGCAGCACACACTGAGTGTCCGAAAACGTATCGAGGACATGAAAAAAGCCGCGCTCTTAGGTGGGGGTCAGAAGAGGATTGACAAACAGCATGAAAAGGTTGGAGCATTAGGTTTTGAATTAGAGGCATGTGTGTCTCTTTGCAATAATTGCAAAAATAGTCAAAAACCATTTAAAAAAAGCAATTTTAATTCAAATTTTTATTCAGCTTAGCTTTATTAAATATGATTAGACTCTGTGTGTAAATTATTTTGGGGAAAATGCAGAGCATTACAAAATTAAATGTTTTCATAAACATAAATCCCCAGTGTAACAGATGCAAATAAAGGTTAACGTGCAAGTAATCAATATGAACTTTAGGTTTATATTTAAATCTGTATGGATTTACTGTGTATTTGTAACAGAGACAATTTATTGCCTCTGCTGGGGATTGAACCTGGGACCTCTGGCTTGCCAGTCGAGAGCTCTACCAATTGAGCTAAAGGGTTAACTCACTAGCCCAAGCTAGTAGGATGCCGTGTATCATACACTCCTACATTGTCCCCCTCCAGAGAATGAGATGTCCTCATCTCTCTTGGAGTGCCGACACCTGTGGGGCGAAGTTCTAGGGGCAACCACTATAACCTGCCAGAGAACACCAGGGCCCCACGTTGGGCACCAAATGTAACAGAGACAATTTTTGTCTCTGCTGGGGATTGAACCCGGGACCTCTGGCTTGCCAGTCCAGTGCTCTACCAATTGAGCGAAAGGGTTAACCCACTAGCCCAATATTAAGCTACTAGGATGCCGTGTATCTTACACTACTACATATTTTACACTTACAAAAGTAAATAGGAGTTTCCTCTTCAAATTAGGGTAAGCTGACAGCAAGGGAGAGAATTCAGCTTCTTTTGGACAAAGACTCATTTGTGGAATATGACATGTACTTGGAACATGACTGCACAGACTTTGGAATGGAAAAGGAGAAGGTACCATCAGCGTTATTCAAAGCTGTATAAGCATTGACTGAGTTGTAAATTTTGAATATTCAACATGTCAGAACATAGAAGACTGTGATGAAAATCAGGTTAAAATGCATTAAGCATTTTGAATATTTATCTGCATGGCTGTCTTTGTTATTCCATGTTGAATATCCAAAAGTTAGCATTCAGTGCTTACATTTTCATTTCAAAATTTCATGGTAGATTTATAAAATAATGTTTCTTTTAATACTAGCATAATATTATGCCCATTTGAATGAAACATGCTGCACTTGTACAGCTAAATTGGAGGAATATAGTCATTTGCTTATATGATGCACTTGCATGGTTAAATGATGTTCAACATTCATGTCATCAAAATAAAAACTATTAACAATTTAACTTTTAGAGCTCCCAATCCGTCTTGAAAATATATACACTATTGAATGCTAGAGTTTTTGCAATTCTTTGTAAGGGAGCTATATGTGGAATGGGTATAAGGGGGAAAATTCATGATATGAAGAGAAGGGTGGATTTATCATCTCTATTTTCAGTGTCAATTTTATCCTCTAAATTGTTGTCATCAACATCAAATGATTATTTAATCAATAGAAGATAACGGTAACCAAGAACTGCTTAAATTAATTATTGCTATATGCTAATTATTATTACCAGTAATATCAGACAACATACCTTTTCAGTACCCTGGTGATAGTGTAGTCACAGGCAGAGGAACCATCAATGGCAGAGTGTGCTTTGTCTTCTCACAGGTAAGTTATAACCACACTCTGTAGATACTAGTAACTATCTTGTAGGAGGGATACACATGGGTCAGGCATTTGTAAATATAATATAAAAATCAGCATATGACTTACTTACTATGAATATTAAGGAGTGTGGTAGTGTGGGTATATTGGAATTTTAGCTCAGGGGAACATGTAAAGAATCCGTATTAGAGTATTTTGTGGAGTTCCAGTATGTCAGAATTTTCACTAGCTTTTATGTATGATTTACTAATGTTCATCATTAAGTGATCAGTTTTGGTCCCTACATACTCTTAATGTGTGTGAATAGAAGTTTTTATACCAATATCATCTCTTGAGACAAACCATACAACTAGCCTTTGGACAAGTCAGTGTCCAAAACTTGCAGTTGGAAAATCTAGCCTTTCATATAAATGCATATAAGGCCAGATAAAATTAATCTTTAGATTCTCATCCCCGCCCGCCCCTCTAAAAATGTCCCGCCCCAGTGTTTTTTATTTTGATTTTTGGGTGTTAATTAAAGTATTTTCACGTGTTTTCATTCTGCAAGAATTTGGATCAAAGTTTAAGAGTTATCTCCCGTCTGTAGTAAAAGTCGCGTGTCGCTATTTATAATAAAAGAACCATGTGAAGAATGGAGAAAAATCGGCAATAAAAGCAGTTTAAATATGGAAGGAAGAGATAATTTGTCAGTATAGAGAAGACAGAGAAAAAATAGCATAAACACATTAGATAATTTCACTGGCATGAGCAATTTTTTTAGAGAGATGTTAACTAACTAAAATAGACAAGGAAAATGACACAAGTTTTAACGATCTCCAGCTGTGTGTGATTTTACTTTGAAAAAAAAAAACATTGTTGGCAGACTTTAGAGAATGCTAAGAGCTAAAAAAAATGTCAAATCTTAAAATTTTTCAGACCTAGGTTTTACAATAGAATATCTTATTAGAATACTTTATAGATTTTGCAAATATGACCTATTTTAATGTCGAACATGTTAAGTCTCAAGAACGATCAAATTTTTGAGGAAGGTGGAAATTTATATTTTACCCAAAACAGAGGGATTTGTTGGTAAAACTAAAAGGTATTTGGGGAGAGGCCGATGAGAAGTCCTGCAAATACAATATACTGGTATCCCCATCTCATTTTGTTTGGTGTGTGCCGTATATGTGTACTTGATAATTTGTTAAGTAACGATAAATATTTAATTTTTCAAAAGCAAGAATCTTCTTTAGATATTTAAAAGAATATGAAAAGAGTAAAATTTATTCATATTGGCATTAACATTATTAAAAAGAAATGTGTACGAAGAGTCAATCTTTTGTTGATACTTACAATTTAACAATTATAAAAAATAAAAAATAAAATCCGCCCACCCGCCCCGATTTTATAGTAAATTAGGATGAGAATCTAAAGATTAATTTTATCTGGCCTAATCTAGAATTTTTTTTTGAGGGGTGGGGGGTTGAGGGAGGGTGGATAATTTAGCTATATTCATGTCTTAACCACGCTTTATGATCAATATACATATCTTTTTTGTAGGATTTTACTGTATTTGGTGGAAGTTTGTCTGGGGCCCATGCAAAGAAGATTTGCAAGGTAAAGCAGTACTATAAATAGGTTAACAATTTTGGCTTTATCAAATGCGTGTTCTTAGTTTATGTCATTGGACATGTTGCTGTGTATTTGGATATCCATTGTTCAGAATCTCTCCTTCACATTAGATACAAAAGTTAGAACCATAGCAATAAAGGTCACAGTTTAAGGTGGTATACATTGAGACCTTGGAACATTATCCTTAATATCAATTTAAAGCATGAAAATTAGCAACAAAAGTACAGGAAACAATCCTTGCTATAGCTTCAACTTTGTCATTTCAAATCTGATGATGTTTAGAATTTTGATAATTTCATCCTTTGATGCTTTGGCTTTTACAGAGCTGCCAACCCTTACGATTTTGGCGTAAGGAGTACGAAATCAGCGTCTAAAATACGCCTTATGATTTCTCTCTATATTCTTCCGCTTTCAGTTTTTCTCGTTCAAAGTTTATAATACCGGTATTTTCATGGCTGGCAGTCTATAATTTCTGCTTTTATATATAATATATTCATAATTCTCACAATGCTTGCTTGTATCATCATTTCGGTTTTAAAAGGCTGATCACATTCATGTCAGTGTTCTACAGTAAACAATATGGAAACATGCCTCAGATTGCATGTCCATTTACAAAACATCTTCAGAGGCAGGGGACCTAGGTGGTCCCTACACCCTGCCTTACTATTTGTCATTTCAGAATGTTGGTAGCTCTGCTTTTATAAGTGACAATGTGAATATAAGTTTCTTACAATTTGACAACTCTGATAGTTTAATTCACAGTGTAGAGTTCACGGATCTCTTGTTTAAATCTATAAATAGTTTTAACAGCCAATGAAATATATTGAGTTGGAACATAAGTACTGGTGAAAAAAAAAGAGGAAAAATGAGGGTCATTGAAGAAAAAAATTGAAATAAGTGTACTAGAGCCATTAAAATATTTGCAAGTGTAGATAACACAAACACAGTTATTTAACCCATATAAAAATTAATGTTGATTGACAGATTATGGACCAGGCTATGTTAGTGGGAGCTCCTGTGATTGGTCTGAATGATTCAGGCGGGGCCAGAATTCAGGAGGGCGTCCAATCACTTGCTGGATATGCTGATATCTTCCAGGTAGGATGATGATTGATCTTTTTAATAAAACTCACTGTAATATTTTTGACAGCGGACATATGTCTTTATTAAATTCTACACTGAGTAACTTGTATAAAAGTTCAAACTGAGTGTTTGTTACTGGTAAAATTCTTTAACATGACTCATTCTGTTTTCAGAGAAATGTCAATGCATCAGGTGTTATTCCACAGATTTCCCTTATCATGGGTCCATGTGCAGGTACCTTTTTTCAATCTACATGATCAACCTCAAACAAAAATGATGGACATGTATTTTAGCAACTTTTTAGTAAATTTCATTCCCACTTATGGTCTTTATTACATTATATGACTGTATACTTACCATGGTAACTATATGTAATTACAGATTGTATCAATCTTCATTAAAATGAATGAACTCAACTAAAATTAACTTGAAAACATACTTGTTTATACCTATAGATATTTTATGAAAGAAATAAAAAATAATTTTTTTTATAAGCTCATATGCACAGGTAATAGTCAGGTATGAAGACTTATTAAACCTAATTTTGTTTTCAGGTGGAGCTGTGTATTCTCCAGCCTTAACAGATTTTATTTTTATGGTTAAAGTAAGTATTAAATTGTTATACCCAAAGTACCAGTACTATCAAAGTACCATCTTTGTACTATTGTAGTTCTCTCTGCATAACTGTACTTTAATTCCCATATCTTTGTATTGTAGGATACATCATACCTGTTCATCACCGGTCCAGATGTAGTAAAGGTAAATATATTTACTTTCCATAATTATGTATTTTTGAGTGTGTTTAAAGTGTCGGAATTATAATGTTAGAACTTGGACAAAAATTGTTGAATGACTTACAAATGCAATCATAACCAGAAATCAAAATTCACCTCAGTCTCATTTAATAGTGATGGCTGTTCCCTCAATTTAAGAAAATGAGCTCAGTATATATCATTTTCTCAGCACAGCCCGTGAACCATGGAATGATGAACTTCGATGATTTATAATTCAATGCAAATATTGTGGTTTTATCATTATCAGTGAAACATCAATTTTCGTGGATTTCTTTGTTGAGTAAAAATGTTTTTTTAATATTCTGTGCACAGATAAACAAACAACACCTAGATCTAGATATATTATGAGTGGAATACTGTATGTGTATTTAAAAAAAAAATGGGCTTCATATTTTAGCGGCTTTGGCGCAGAGAACGATGCGCTAATTCATGAACACCACTACGAAATAATTTATAAGTAGAATATACGGCAAGAACATGTGTAGTGCTAATTCTTGATTACGCCAACAACTCCATATCCATTGACTGCGTTAAATTTTGAATTCGCCAAAATATGTACACGTACAGTATCAGTAAAAAATGCATTCTAATGTTGACATTGCTGTCTTCCTAAAATATTGCACTTGAGTTTTATTTATCTCATTTCTTTTCACATTTGTATTCTTTGTTGTCAATATTCATAATATTTGAACCTCCAGAATTTTTTTATTAACATTTTCCAGCAAGTAAATGTTCTTAGACAAAAAAAATTTCACACTGTCCCTAACATGGAGGTCAGAATAGGAATTTTTTAAACCAATATTCCAAAACCATAAAGGGATGTTTGGGACCATTGAAAGGTTAATGAAGTATCAAAAATAGGAGTAAAATACATGGTTTAAAATAATGAGATACATATAGTGGGGGGTGAGGGGGGGTTTAACATAAAATACAAAAAAAATGCCCGAAGCAAGTGAAAGAAAGGTGGCCTAAATCGATCGGTTTTTACTATGCTTGGATCTGTAGCTCTCTGCTTTATTTGTGCAAATTTTCTCAAGCAGAGAGCTACAGTTCTGCAGCTAGACCTTGGGATATGACTGGAGATCTAATTTATATGAGAGAAAAATATTCTCCAGAACACAAAAACCATTTAAGTCATAAGAAAAGATTCCAGTTGTGTTGCTTTTGTAGTTAAAAATTAAAAATTAAATCATTAAAAATCCTTAAATCATTAAAATTGAAAAATTAAATTATTAATCTTGGTGGGGTGATTAGGCACACACTTACATGGTCAGAATCTTCTTTGGAAAGAATTCTTAAAAATCTTAAGCAAAGTAGGGCCAATATGCAAGGTAGGTGGGTGTTGTCACCCTGAGGTCACTTTAAATTTAATCAGACTATTGAGAAAAACCCTTTTCATGTTAATAATTTCTTTGACTACCTGTGGCTTTATTGCAGCCCGGAGGACCTGGCTGCTCTATACATATAAGTTTAAGTGTTGGTGTATGGGGATTAGGGTGGAAGTAGTTATTCGGAATTAAAGGTTTTCTAAACATTGAAAAGATTGTTAATCAGAATGTTCTTTCCCTTTATAAATTACGAGGTACAAAATATATTTACTTCCAGAAAGTAAATCTGTAAAAATATATATGTTTTTCATATTTAATATGTAAAGTTTCTTATCATTTACTATCGAAAAAATGACAGGTCCCTTTTTTTAGAACATTGAATTTTACTTCTCGCATAAAAACGTACTCTGCACACAGGCACGTAGTATCAGGGGGGGCCAGGGGGGGCCTGCCCCCCCCACTTTTTCTCCCGACATTACCTTTACTATAGAAAATGTTTACTGAAAGGAAGGTTGGCTCCCCCCCACATTTCAGCACAGTGTAGTGTTATAAAGGAAATTGACCCCCAAAAGTTAATTGAAAAATAGTTGGACTTGAAAAAAGTTGGCCACTACTCCCCCCCCCCCACGAAATAGGATTTTTTTTTTTTTTTTTTTTTTGCTTGTCAACTTTTTCAGGTAAGTAAAAAAAAAATTTCTCAGGTTGGCCCCCCCACTTTCAAAAACGATGCTACGTGCCTGGCACAGTTCCTGTTCTGTATTCTAAAATTGAAAATTAATACATTTTTGAATATAGGTGGTGCATGTGTCTAACTTCAATTTATACTTTTTGCAGCCAACATTTACTTGAGGAATTGATCAAGTTTAAAATGGTATCGTTTTTGATTGATTTTTATCCGACTTTAAGTTTTCAAAATATTCGCGACTATTGTCTCCATCAATCAGATGCATGCCTTTTCACACATATCGAAGAGGTTTGATGATCAAGACTCATTTCCATTGTTTACTTTATATATTTCCTAGGCGAAAATTGATGGTTACATCAATGTTTTCTTGTTGCCCTTTACATTTGAACTTACATTGTGGCCCTGCCCTACCCTGTGGAGTCATGACTTAAACAAATTGAATCTACACTACCTGAGAATGCTTCCATATGAATAGGACTAATCATTGAAAAGAAGATTTTTAAAAAAATTTTTCTACATGTTTCTATGTAAAACTTGAATTCCATGTTATGGCCCCGCCCTACCGCCAGGGGTCATGATTTTAACAAAATTGAATGTCCACTACCTGACGATGCTTCCATAAAAATATGATCATTCATGCCTTTGCTATTCTTGAGAAGATTTTTAAAGAATTTTCCTATATATTTATATGTAAAATTTTGATTGCCCATTGTGGCCCCGCCCTACCCCCGGGGGTCATGATTTGAACAAACTTGAATCTACACTACCAGAGGATGCTTGCCTGTAAGTTTCAGCTTTCCTGGCACAGTGGTTCTTGAGAAGAAGATTTTTAAAGAATTTTCCTATAAATTTCTATGTAAAACTTTGATCGCCCATTGTGGCCCCGCCCTACCCCCGGGGACATGATTTGAACAAACTTGAATCTACAATACCAGAGGATGCTTGCCTGTAAGTTTCAGCTTTCCTGGCACAGTGGTTCTTGAGAAGAAGATTTTTAAAGAATTTTCCTATAAATTTATATGTAAAACTTTGATCGCCCATTGTGGCCCCGCCCTACCCCCGGGGACATGATTTGAACAAACTTGAATCTACACTACCTGAGGATGCTTGCCTGTAAGTTTCAGCTTTCCTGGCACAGTGGTTCTTGAGAAGAAGATTTTTAAAGAATTTTCCTATAAATTTATATGTAAAACTTTGATCGCCCATTGTGGCCCTGCCCTTCCCCCGGGGGTCATGATTTGTACAAAATTGAATCTACACTACCTGAGGACGCTTGCCTATAAGTTTCAGCTTTCCTGGCACAGTGGTTCTTGAGAAGAAGATTTTTAAGGAATTTTCCTATAAATTTCTATGTAAAACTTTGATCGCCCGTTGTGGCCCCGCCCTACCCCCGGGGGTCATGATTTTAACAAATTTGAATCTACACTACCTGAGGATGCTTGCCTATAAATTTCAGCTTTCCTGGCACAGTGGTTCTTGAGAAGAAGATTTTAAAGAATTTTCCTCTAAATTTCTATGTAAAACTTTGATCGCCCATTGTGGCCTTGCCCTACCCCCAGTGGTCATGATTTGAACAAACTTGAATCTACACTACCTGAGGATGCTTGCCTATAAGTTTCAGCTTTCATGGCACAGTGGTTCTTGAGAAGAAGATTTTTAAATCATACCATCAAATTTTCACTATTTCTGAATTATCTCCCCTTGAATAAGGGCATGGCCTTTCATTTGAAAAACTTGAATTCCCTTCACCTAAGGATACTTTGTGCCAAGTTTGGTTGAAATCGGCTTAGTGGTTCTTGAGAAGAAGTCGAAAATGTGAAAAGTTAACGACGACAACAATGCCAACGACGCCGACGACAACGACGACAACAAACAACGGACAAATTTTGATCAGAAAAGCTCACTTGAGCCTTCAGCTCAGGTGAGCTAATAAACATTACTTTGGCAGGGAATTATCAATTAAACAATAAAATGCTTTCTTTGTTTGTTATTACTGGAATTAACGGAAGCAGCTGTTGCAGAAAAAATACATAACCCGCGTAAGCGGGTTATGTAATTCTTTTCTGCAATAGCTGCGACCGCTAATTCCAGTAATAACAAACAAAGAAAGACATTTTATTGTTTATATTATATCTGTCTTTAAGTAATCATTTAAAGTAGGATTAAAAAGATTAATTATTGTATTAATGATTTGAACGTCTTTATACGTTTCATTGATGGAATGGCCACTGATCAAGAAATCTGTACAGGCGATAAGCCTAATGTAGTTCATGCAGTGATTAACGCAATGGGTTTTCTTAAGAAATAAAGGAGAAATTATTCAATGGATGTAAATATTGCCATTTTAACGACCCATAAAAGGTACCTTTCCTTCTTTAAAAAAATGTCAAAATTTTATATTTAGTTACAGAATTATCCTGATCAAGCATACATGTAACATTTAGAATATATTTGTCTATGATAATTCCAGAAATGAATGTCAGATTAGCTCTCAAAAGGCAGATTTTAGCAACATTGATCTCAGGATTCCCAGGGGAACATGCCCCACAGACTTCCAAAGTATATTCACACATCCAGCGCTGATGTCGAAAGTCAAAACTTTCTGTCGGCCCTTACGTGAAATGGGTGGACAGACAAAATACAGTAGAACATGCTTATAATGAAGTACTAGTCTAAGGGAATTGCAATTTTGATTTGTTATAAACGTAATCGGTACGTTAAATCTGTTAATGTTACAATATGTTTTAAAACCACAGGGATTAAAAATCTCTTGGCTGTTAGCATGAATTCATTATAAGCCTGTTTGCCATAATTGTCCCCCGCTTTCGCGAAAGCGAGGGGACATTAAATCTCATTCGTCTGTCCGTCAGTCTGTCAGTCCGTCCGTCTGTCCGTCCGTCACAAAAACTTTAACCTTGCCCATAACATTTGATTTAGTGGAGCTATGACTTTCATATTTCACATGTGTATCCCTTGTGAGAAGACCTTTCTTTGGGTACCACCATATTTGACCTTTTGACTTTGACCTTGGAGTTTGACCCACTTTTACACAAAAAAACCTAAACTTTTTCTTTGGCCATATCTTTTGAATGGTAAAAACTAGGACTTTCATATTTCACATATGCATTTTTTGCGTCAAGGCCTTTCATTGGATACCAACAAATTTGACCTTTTAACCTTGACCTTAGAGATTTCCGTACTTATGAAAAAACTTGAACCTTGATCATAACTTTTGAACAAAAAAGGCTAGGGCTTTCGAACTTCACATATGTAATTCTTGTGAGAAGACCTTTCATTGGATACCAATAACTTTGACCCTTTGACCTTGACCTTGGAGATTGAACTTATTTTCAAAAACTTTGACTATGACCACATCTTTTGAACGGTAGCCAGGACTTAATATTTTTTCATATATGTATTTTTTTGTCGCAAGACCTTTCATTGGATACCAACAACTTTGACCTTTTGACCTTGGAGATTTCCGTACTTTTGAAAAAACTTATACCTTGACCATATTTTTTGAATGGTAGAAATTAGGACTTACATATTTCACATATGTATTTTTTGTGGCAAGGCTTTTCATTGGATACCAACCATTCTGACATTTTGACCTTGACCTTGGAGATTTCTGTACTTATGAAAAAAAGTTTAACCCTGACCATGACATTTGAACGGTAAGGACTAGGGCTTTCGTACTTCAAATATGTAATCCTTATGAGAAGACCTTTCATTGGATACCAAGAACTTTGACCCTTTGACCTCGACCTTGGAGATTAACTTACTTTTCCAAAACTTTTACCTTGGCCATAACTATTGAACGGTTTATGTTAGGGTTTTCATCCTTCACATATGTATTACTTGTGACCTTTTTTAAGAAATCAACATATCCTTTCACCTTGGAGTTTGACCTGTCTTTCAAAAATTTATCCTTGGCCATAACTTTCTTTTGAACAGGGGGGGGGGTTGTATTTCACAATCGTATTTCTTGTCTGAAAACCCTGCTTTGGGTATATCAAATATATTTCATTTGCATTTCAGAAATGTTAAATCTTTGTTATGTTGCCATACGAGGTCATCTGTTTTTCACAAACACATCTTGTTCCTTATATTGAGAAGTGATGGGACTTTCATAGTTGACATGTGCATTACCTGTGACAAGATATTTCCAAGCATGCTTTGATTCTTACCCCTTGACCTTGACCTTCACAATTGACCTTATTTTTAAAAAAATTAACTTCAGTGATAATTTCTAAATAAATGAAATATGATAGTGTTTTCATATTAGACACAATATGTCAAAAAAATGAAATTTCACTTACAAAGACACCGAAAGCGGGGGACCACAATTCTTTGAATTTGCTTGTTATGTTTTACTATAGCTACTGTAGATAAATCCCTGTTTTGGGAGCAAAGTCATTCTCTGTTTACACTTGTAACATGACAATTTGAATATCTGTTTATTATCATTATTGTTTTGTACAAAAAGTGGGCTTCATCTTTGGCACATTAGCATGGTTATAAGCATAATACATTGTATTATGGTATATTATGTATGTCACAGTACTACTTGATATTTTGTAACTTACTTATAAATAACATTTACCGGTAATAAGGACCTTCACATTTTACACTGTGTGACGTAACTCGAACATTCGTACATGTATATACAATTGAGCATTTTAACAAATTTTAACAAATGCATATTTCTTGAGCTGTTGGACGATTAGTCTTTTGGCATGAACAGTGGGAGGGATTTCTTGATGATGTTTTTATAATTTGTAACTAGTTTCTCTGCGTATTTCAGTATTGTGTCATCCCTTACTTCAGGTAAACACCTGGCCTCAGAATCAAAGTGTTTGGCACATGATCTATAGTGGTGGATCTTAGCAATGGCAGGGTCCACATCAGTTACAAACATTGAATGTTTTAGGTGTCTGCTAACATGATGAATACCCATCTCCTCCACTTTTAGGGGCTGAACAATCAGTTTAGTTCTCGTGGAACTGAAAGATCTTGTTCTCACAAGGAGCTGTAGATAAGTTAGATATTGCTCTGTATCAAGAATTTGATTGGGAGCAAAGAAGGCACTTTTGAATGCCATCCCAGTATTTACAGAGTCACTGTAGTTTCCAGCCAATTCCAGCTCTTCTATCATCTCTAGCAGGGTGTAGTTGATGGTTGGAATGATGAATTCGTCAAGGTCCACAAACCCTAGGTAGTGGAATTGAGACATGTTCCTATAGAGACAGTCCTGAATGGCCAGTAACTGACCGTGGTACCAGATCTCTGTGTTCTGTATGTGGTCAGGAAGTCTCCAGTTCAGCAGAGTTACCTCCCCTTTAGACTTGTAGAAATTCAGGAGGTGGCCAATGGAAGGTGAAATGTCATGAAGATAAAAAGTGAAGTGAGATGCTCCTAAAATTTTCCAAAGCTCAATGAATTGGATGACAGCTGATATTGACAGTTCCCCAAATAATGGAGGCACACACAGGCCTAGCTTGTGTCTATGTATAGGTTTGCTAAGGGTCGGAGGACCTACCTTTAATCTTAACCATTGGCCCTCCATTACATGATAGAGACATGTAAAAGAGATCAGTGTTACGCTGTTTGTATTTAGCCAGAACTGAGATTGGAATGTCACACTCGTACACCCATCCTCCGTAATGCCTACCATGGTTTTCACTCATTTCTCTGTACGTCGCAGTGACGTTTCTGTACAGTTTCCCACTTCCTCTGAAATGACATTGTATTTCAGCCTCTCCCTGACGTTTTCGCAACACTATCATTCTGATTTTATTGCTGTCAGGTTTTCTGTTTTCTAAATATGTTGAGTACACATACACAAAAGAACCTAACTTTTTGAAGGCCGATTTTTTCTTTATTGGAAGATCGCTATGGATTTTGCCATGATCTTGGGGTATTTTTAACTGAGGAGCCTCTTTTTGAATGTGGAAAATCCACTTTTGTCCCAGAATTCCATCCATGCCAGGATCATTTGGTGGAACAATAACCTCCTCCTCTGGGTCCTGGGTGTAAGGAATCCCGACCTGTATGAGTAGCATGACGCCTGTATACAGCAGAAGAATCATGGGTACGGTGAATCGTAGGGTCGTCGCACGGAGCCTCATAATGCATGACAAGATGACAATGAATAGAACGAGATGTGTAGGGTCTGTCTTAAACTGTTATATATTGTGAGTTTAGGGAAGTGAACACTGTTACAGTAGCTGACATCATGTTAAACACATTACACAAAGTCTTTATCTCTTTTTATCCACTTCATTCTTCTGCTCACAGTGTAAGATTTTTTGGAAGTCATTTATATAGGTCTCAGTATTAGGTTACTCTGGTGGCAGAAAACTTACTTCCATAGCAATAGTGCTGCACAGAATATTGTATAGAGTCATAGTGTTTATTCCTTTACGTCAAATTTTTATGTTCAGGTGAATCGTAATAGTTGTCAAAGCTAGTACATCAAACATCTGCTGTCCATTCACTGTGTAACTCACTAAAAATTAAAGAAAATATGTGAAAAATCTACAAAGAGGAATTCTAATGGTTGAATGTATTGCGTTAGATTCAACCATGTTAACCATTATTATGTAACTTGAGAAAAATTTCTAGTGCAGCTGCATTAATTACTTGTAACTATACAACTTAAGAATAATGAATTCATTTCATGACCAAAAGGTTTATAAATATGACCCAGAGAAGTGATATATTTATATGTACATACTTGATATGGGAAGTTATTCTGGGTAACAGTACGAAGTTACTTGATAACAGTGAATGACACTATAGACACTCTAGTTTTAGTATAGAGATTTCTTAACCAGGCTTCAATCATACACCTGAAAGCTACAATTAGATATGATTTATCATCTGCTTTAACAAGATTTAACAGTCTTACCAGACTAAGGATTTAGTAAACCAGCAGTATAAATCCACCATTGAGCAGTGCCTCAGATCGCTGTCTGTTGAAACTTCCCAGCTTCTGATCACTTTTTAATCTCCTCTTGATGGGAGCAGTGAGGGGCTCAGTAGGGGGAAATTCCAGCCAATTTTTGAACTAGCGAGGGACACCATGGGAGCATGCTTATCAGAGTTTGCACTAGTACTCTCTGCTTTTCATACAATTTTTTTTTATCATAACGATTTATCTTCAATGACCTTAAGGTCTGTTTTGAAGGCTCTTATGACTTTGATATTAGATCCCTTGTTTTAGGTTAACTTGACTCTCATTGACATGCTGTGTAAGTGCAGCTGGAGTATAATTGCTTGAAAGTCTAGACGTGGTGATACAGTCATAACTTTTATCCCTGAAAAGGGAGAGATATGTAAACAGATAAGTATATCACTGGATTATAGACACAGCTGTGGTGATAAGCTGGATTCTGAAGGAGATCATGTTTACACTTCAATAATCCTTAGGGATGTCTAAACAAATAAAACAGCTAGAGAAGGAGAGCCAAATTAATGAATATCATTATATGGAATAAATTGTTAATTTTTAGTGATGAGGTGAATTTGAATAATTTTTTAATAATAATCAATTTTTTATAGATCATAAGAAATATCATCTTTATTAAAATGATCCAAAATGTTACACATGTATATTATGAAATTAATTATATGTCACCAGAAATTATAATATTTACATCAACATATATATCTACTGATAGTGCATTACTGAAAATTTAAGAAATATTTTCCAAGCATAAAGAACTTTTTCTTTATGCTTCACGTGTGATTGTTGTGTGTAAATGTAAAGTTTGTAATTCTTTTAAAACCTTTAGCGTTTTTCTTTTAAAACCTTTAGCGTTTTTCTTCTTCAATTCAGAAGGGAAAGGAGAGGGGGTTACGTTACTATCATTAAAACTGTATTTTAGTTTGAACCTTACAAAATGACAACATCTCTCATTGTTTTTATTTTTCCTTCAAATTTTACTTTTCTGTGACAATAGTATTTACCAAATAACCTATTTGACAATCACATGGGACCTGAGTGTCAGAGTCTTCATCTTTCAATACATGCAATGTCAACTGATTTAGATCTTAAGTTTTAACACATTCTGTCTGATTTTTCTTGACTTCCACACTTACATGTACTTCCCCTCATTTTATTCATTGGGTTTTGTAGTTTTAGCATCAAGAATGATTTCTATTAATTTTGATATTGTAGTCGGTTACCGGGGAAACGGTCACTCAGGAGGAGCTGGGTGGAGCCAAAACTCACACAGGAACCTCAGGTAGGTTGTACAATTCTTACCTGTTATTGGCTGTTGAATCATGATTATAAAAAAAACCTCAAAATCTAATCCCCACATATCAATTTTTCTCTCTCAAACCTAAAAAAATTGTCCTCATGAAAATATGTGATTTTACAGTATATTAGGAAAATATAAGTATTTAGGAATAAATCTTCGAAAATCAGGAAAATTAAAACCATTTAACCATAAAAATGTATAAAATTGGTAAGTGTAGCTCTCTAAGCAATTGAGATTGAATAGATATTAGCTATATATTGAGTTTTTGTCTTTGATAGGTGTGGCCCATGGAGCATTTGAGAATGATGTGGAGACCCTGCTACAGGTCCGGGACTTCTTTAATTTCCTCCCCCTCAGTAATCAAGACCCCTCCCCCATCAGGGACTGCAGTGACCCTTGGTAAGGAGGAGCTGGATTTTCTATAAAATAGAATTGTGTAATTCTTTATCCTAAATTAATATGCAGGGGGGAGGAATGAGAAGCCAAGCTTACTTAAAGACCCAATTTTTTTACCGTACGGTTACCTGAGGAGGGGGAGTGGTCCAAGTAACAGTGGTGTTATTTACCTGGAGACCCCCAATACCCAAGATGTCAAAAATCTACATACACGTAGCATTACACAGGAAGTCTGTGTCTGGTATCAGGGTCAACATTCCGTGTTTCGTGTCTAAATTTGAGTGAAACTACTTGAAATAATTGAAATATTTCTATATAAAATTTTTTTTATAAATAATTTCAGCGATATCTTATGAAGAAAAAAATTGTAAAGAAATATCGTTTTTATATTTTAAAAGATGACAAATTAAAGAAAAGAACACAGAGTAAACCTACAAAGTAAATATATCTTTTTTTAATTACCGGTAAACTTGTGTAAATATCAAAATAAAAAAAAAAAAAAATTCATTCATAGGTAGGCCTATCTGTCGTGTGACAATGTACCGTACCGCGATAGGAATATTGCCTACGTTCTGATCAACAATAGTGTCGAAAATATTCACTATTTCCGGGTGTTCGTACGGTGTGATTAAAAATTTTTATTGTTTGCGAGATATTTTTTTTAAAATACTTTTAAGAATTGATCTTTGGCTGTATATATTCATTTTTAATTTCGAATATTGGGTATTGACAGATGTTAGGAAATTCGAACTAAAAGTTACAATCTCGAAACTCGACAGCTGTTTCTGACATTTCAGAACTTTACAATGGAACATGGTATAGATTGTATTCATATATAAGTAGATAAAACATCAGATAAAGGAATTTTTTATCCGTGCCGTTTGTGCTAAATATCTTTTCCTATTTTCCATAATCCAATTTTAATCGGCAAATAGCGTTTCCGTGCACAGACTGGTCTAAATTCTACAGAGCAGATATCTTGGAGGACATATCGCCTAAAATACAATATAGCCGTTGAGATTAAAAGCAAATATTTTATGAAGTCATGTTTTATTTATCTACTCTCAATTGTTTTTAAAATAAAATTTTACCAAGATTCTTTTTTTAACCCCCGTGTATACAAGGCGGCTACATGAAAGTGTTTGACGCGTGACCAGGCAATCGTTTTCAAAGGACACAAACTCAGACTATCATCAGGTAGCACGGGTAGCTGACCTGTCAATCAAATCAGAAGCTATTGTTTTTTTAATGATTGACAGGCGGTAAATTATTGATCTTGAATCAGGTAGATTTTGGGGGCGTTAGCATAAAATTGGGTGTTTAAATAACATTTCAAGCATTTTTACATCACCTCGAAGGAAAAGCAATGTTTGATTTATTTCCATGTCTAAAAACAGATCAGAAAATGTATCTTTAAAATTCAAGAAGCTGAAAAGAGTTCCTTTAGTTCTTTCTCTCTCTCTTTTGGAAAAATAAAATGTGCTTATGATAAGGATGAAAATGTTTTTCTGATTTTTCCTCGTGTTTGTTTATTTAGTTCATCACACATGTAAATAAATGTATACTGTGTTGCATTCTCTAATTCTCTATGCACATTTGTTTTCTATGCAGTCATATTGCATTAATTCTCATGTAAAATGATTTTATTCTCTGATGCAGGGATAGAGAGGTTGCAGGATTAGACACAGTTGTTCCCCTTGAAACAACAGCAGCATATGACATTAAAGATGTGATAAAAGGGGTAAGGAGAAATTTTGTAATTCAACTTTTTAAAATTTTACTACTGTCACAAATGGAATGAATTTATATTATAAAAAAAAAAACTGAAAGAGGCAAAATTAGAACAAGAAACATGATTTAAAAATATTATTATCTTTGCGAAAAATTGCTTGACCTCAATTTTTAAATTTTATAAGGATGACTGTTTCCTTGAAAAAATTAATTATAAAAAATCAACCATACTCTGCTAATATAGTAATATTATTAGTTTACAATTTATTAATTTAATGAGATAAAATTAATTTTTGACCTACCTTCATCTCTCATGACTTCTGATTGGTCTATTTCTCCAGGTAGCTGATGATTCCGAATTCTTTGAGATCATGCCTATGTATGCTAAGAACATTGTTGTGGGATTTACTAGAATGAATGGCAGGACAGTTGGTATGGTGGGGAATCAGCCAAAAGTCGCTGCAGGTAAAGTCTGTCTATAACATCAAGGGTCATCAAATTCATAAGCCAGTTCTTATAACAAGGCCATTTTGGTAGCATATTTATTGAAGTGCAAAGATAACTAAAATTTATTGAAAATTGACATTAATTTATTTGTTTTCTGGACTATCTGTAAAATCTTTATATTTGTTGTCAGGTTGTTTAGATATTAATGCCTCAGTGAAGGGTGCACGATTTGTCAGATTCTGTGATGCCTTCAATATCCCTCTGGTGACATTTGTGGATGTACCAGGATTTTTACCAGGTTTGTCAGAAATACATCACAATAGCTTTTCTTTAAGCCCATCGTCTTGCCTTAAGCTTGGTAATGGTCTGGGTAAAAAACAGTCCAGTTCTGCAATATATACTTGATAATTTTAATTTAAAAATCAGATGCTACTTCTCATGAAATCTGGAAAAGAATGATTTTATTTGCTTGATACTCATGTTGTTTTATTTCCTTTTTAATCAGGCACTGCACAGGAGTATGGGGGAATTATAAGAAATGGTGCCAAGCTTTTATTTGCCTACGCTGAGGCCACTGTTCCTAAGATCACAGTTATTACTCGAAAGGTCAGGCTTCATAAACCAGCACTGATGTATAGCAATTCAGTATATAAATATTCTTTAATTTTGATTTGATATTTTTCTATAGGAAGTACAATTCAGCTGATCATTTTTATAAAAAATGTAGTTTAAAAAAGAATTAGACAAAATAAGCACAGTATACATGTACTCAGATTTGATGGCTAATGTGATAAGGGAGAATACTCTTACTCACAGAACTTGCAAATATTTCTATTGTTATTAATTTTCTCTGTATTGAACAATTTACATTCAAAGAAATAGTCTCCATTTTTTCTGAAGATATCTCCTTAATTATAACATTTTTTCCAGTCCTGACATTTTTGGATAAAGATCAATATATATACATGATACATTAAAAACCAAAAAAATACAAAAACAAGATTTGTTTGTGAAACACTATGCACCCTGCGGCAACAAAGTTCTAAAAAGCAATTTTTAGCAAATAGGTCACAGTCAAAGTCACACGATCATTGTCCTTGGTGTCATTTGAAAGCACTCAATTAGTGGAGTACGCATATCAAATATAAAGTCTCTATCTCCTATGGTTCAAAAGTTGTGGCGAAAGTTCGAAAAGGCTTTTTTTAGCATATAGGTTACAGTCAAGGTCACAAGGTCATTGACCTTGTGGGTATTTGAAAGAACTTAATTAATGGAGTATGCATACCAAATATGAAGTCTCTATCTCATATGGTTCAGAAGTTATGGCGAAAGTTCGAAAAAGCTATTTTTAGTATATAGGTCACAGTCAAGGTCACAATGTCCTTGACCTTGTTGGTATTTGAAAGAATTTAATTAATGGAGTATGCACCAAATCTGAAGTCTCTATCTCATATGGTTCAGAAGTTATGGCGAAAGTTCGAAAAAGCTATTTTTAACATATAGGTCACAGTCAAGGTCACAAGGTCATTGACCTTGGTGCCAGTTGAAAGTGCTTAATTAGTTGAGTATGCACATCAAATATGAAGTCTCTGTCTCTCACAGCTTAAAAGTTATGGCGAAGGTTAAAGTTGACAACCGACAAAAAAGACAGACAGGACAAAAACAAATACGTCCCGAAAACCTAGAGAAGTCTCTATCTCATATGGTTCAGAAGTTATGGTGAAAGTTTGAAAAAGCTATTTTTAGCATAGAGGTCACAGTCAAGGTCACAAGGTCATTGACCTTGGTGTCAGTTGAAAGTGCTTAATTAGTTGAGTATGCATATCAAATATGAAGTTTGTTCAAAAGTTATGAATTAAAGTGACTATACGCCCATTTTGCATTAGAAATCCATTTATTTTTTAAAGTCATATACATGTACATGTATCTTTAATATAACATTTTCTATGGTACATTTTTGTGAAATACTACATGTATTGCTCAGTTGTGAACATTTGAGTTGTTTATTTATAGGCGTATGGTGGAGCATATGATGTGATGAGTTCTAAACATCTCAGGGGGGATACCAACTATGCCTGGCCCACCGCAGAAGTAGCTGTCATGGGAGCAAAGGTCAGTATGTTTGATGTCTTATTTTTGTAAAACAGCCTCAGCTTGTTCTCTGATAAAGTATTAAAAATATATATATACAACTGTCTGTTATACGCTTGTAATCAAGAGTGTGCTAATTGACATCTCTGAAATGCATGAAATATTTTAATACGAACAAGTTTCCAATTTTAAAAGAACACACTGCAAAGTCTATTTGCATATTCTTTGAACCTGTGAATGAGCAGTTTTATTGTACAGCTATGTTTTGACAGGGAGCTGTCTCGATCATTTTCCGGGGTAAGGACCAGGAAAAGAAGGAGGCAGAGTACGTGGAAAATTTTGCCAATCCTTTCCCGGCCTCCAAAAGAGGTGAGAGTTTCTATTACTTACAAAGAATTGTCAGAGTGTGTTCTGTTAGAATCTAATGAACTATGACTCTAATGAATAGTCAAAAGGGGTTTGCATGATGCATATTGTACTTTGTGGCTACCCTTTAAATCCAGTGCTTGGATTCAGTTTGTTTGAGAGTTTATATTTTATTGCTGGCCTCTATGTGACCTCTGACATTGAGGCCCCAATTGGCTTATAATCAAAAAGATTTAGTTGCCAATGCAAATTTTTAGTAGCCAGGAAAATTTTTCTTAGCCAATTTAAAAACTTACATTTAAGGAATCACTGTCTAGTTAGGAGGGTATGCCAGGGCATCAACAATAGTTGGAAACATGGGATAATTTGCATATCAACAATTAGAAATGGAAATATTAGTCAATACTGTGTACAGGGTTATTTTCGCCCTTTTGAACTTGTGAACAATTTTGCCCCGTTTTAAATTCACCCAGTCATAGTTCTGTTTAAGAAATTATGAGGTGTCATTTTAAATTTGCCCAATCAAGGAGAGGGCGAAAGGGGCGAAAATGAAACGGGGGCAAAATTTCCCTGTATACAGTATATAGAGACGTGCCCATTGCCTACTTTTAAACTATTGTTCTGCTCATTATTATAAAAAAAATTGAAAATGCATGTTTACAGTTCAGTAATATGATCACCAAGTCAATTTTAAATGGTTGCCAATTTGGAGACTTGTAGAAAAATTTTAGAGCCCATCAAAATTTTTAGGCGCCATGGCAACTAAATTACTGAAATTTTGACGAGTCTTAAGAATTCTTCCCTATTTTAGGAGATAAGTGCTCAATTAATTGCATAAGAATATACAATGTATTGATGTTAAACCAGTATAAAATAGTCCTTTTGGGCCTTTTTTTTTGTCCGGAATGTGAACTGTTATCATTTAAACAAGACAGAATGATATAAAAATTTTATAAATCCTACTAAGCTTCCTCTTTAAGGTCCACTGTAGTCCTTTTGAGCCTTTTTTTTTAATAAACTGTGTTATTGTGAATGAATACATTTAATAAATCTTTAACTTCCTCTCTACCAATAAAAAATCTTTTCCATTTCTTTGTAGGTTTTGTGGATGACATAATTGAGCCTCGTGCTACACGGAAACAGATTTGTATGGACCTGGACATGTTAGCCAGTAAAAAGCTGGCCAATCCGTGGAAAAAACACGCCAACATGCCGCTCTAACCAGAGGATATCATAGAATTATATTCTACTGACTCAATGCTGCCACAATGCATGATCATTATGTCCAGTGCTATAGACACCATAAGCTTTCTGCTTGATATTAGAACATATTTATGCATTTAGCAGGATCTTTAAATATGGATTGAAAAACTGTATGTTATAAATGTTTGAGTAAAAGTCTTGGCATTAATGCCAGTGTTGATTATTGTGTGAAATTATAAGACAATTATATATATTTCTGTGTTAAGACATATTTCCAGGACAGAGAAACTGAAGAATGAAACTGTAGATTTGTCATTAAAGTTTGCTTCATTGCAATTTAAAAAAGTGAAATCCTTGAATGTTAAAAATACATTTAGTGTAATATCCTTGCATAAGTACTTGTAAAAAGATTTGTTTACAGTAATGTAATAAAAATAATAGTCTACAAGGTATGAAATGTAACACACATAGATTTTTTACAGAGGTATCAAAAATGGTACATTTTTACTTGGTATTTTTAGGTTTTTCAATTTTGATATACTTTTGTGTGACCTGTATTTAATGACATCTTACATTGTCTATTAAATATTTGTTTCCAAATTGTCAGTGTTTTCCAGAAATCAAGCTCATTGTTTTACATGTAATGTGAAATCATAATTTTTATCTCACATAAGCCAAAGGCTCAAGTGAAGCTTTTCTGATCAAAGATGTTCATATGGAATCATTCTCAGGTAGTGTAGATTCAGGTTTGTTCAAATCATGCCCCAAGGGTAGGGTGGGGCTGTGCCTCAACTTAACTTTAGCGAAAAATTTCCAGTCTTCCAAAATGATCTAAGCTTACACAGTAAACCGTATTTCCAAGGGACCTGTGAATTTTAAATCACTATAACCATAATTGGAAGTTTACAAAATATAAGTTTTATGATGAACTGAATTTCAAATAGAAACACTTACACAAAATAATGTCAGATCAATGTTTTATACTTAAAGATAAACTTTGATCCGGTTTCCAGGAGTCCTTTTAAATATACCTTTTGATTTTATTGTTAGTTATACAACTCCATTGGTTTTCAGTTGAAACCTGCAAGAACCACCCTGACTTTGTCATATCAGGGGCCATAACTCTCATACAGATGCACAAAATGTTCTGCAGCTTACTATGTAAACTCGCCATTAGATTAATTTTTAACTTTGCTGAACTTTGTCCGTCTGTTCTAAGTTATCAGCAAAGTGTGCTTATCACCTTGCAAACTAAATATTTATAGTATCAGTAGCCTCGTTTTAGATCAAAATAAAAATTTAAACCTGTAGGGGATAAGAAAAATTTCCAAAGTTGTGTTTTGAAAATAATTATGCTGCATCTGCAAAAATGTCGAGATTTGATATTTCAGGGGCCATAACTCCAACAAGGATGCAAAGAATTTAATGAAAATTTCTAGATTGCTAGATTTTGCAATCCGTATTTTTTTCATGCAGTGTGGAAGGTTAAGCCTCTCTGCATTAATGTCTTACTACATGTAACAAGTACTCCAGCATGCTAGAGGCTCTTGTCAAGATAACTTTTGACTTGGCGTCGTTACATTACTCCTACAAGTAAGAGCCTCGTTAACGTCTTCACTCCGTAAATGAATTGTCGGAATGAAATAAAAAAAATGTGAAATGCTATGTAAAATTCTGGAAGCCCCACTCTGAAGTGAATACCTTCTCATGTTGACAACGAATTTGCACATACATGTATTATCATAATTCATGTATTCATGAATTTGAATGTTGTCTTAATGTTGTGGACATCTTAAATTATTATACCCCTGTCTGTCTGTCCATATCAAATTTTCATCGCAGTTTTCTCTTAACTACATGTACTCATCACAGATGATTGAAATTTTAGCACACTCTTTGTTTAGGCATGCCATTTGGTGGGATTCATTTTTGTATAAATTCGATGTCCACAGATATATTCACATCAGAGCAGCGTTATTGCTAGTGATTTCATTTATTTAAATTATTCTATCCAATTTAAGATCCATTCTTACAATGTAAGCTCCACTGCTCATGCATACCTAATATTCTTGCAATCACAGGCAGGTAAGTGTAAATTTTCTGTATTTGGAAAGAAGTGAAGACAACATAGAATTATTTTATTGTATAACAGATTATAATCATTTGAACAATTAAATTTGGTGCCAAATTGACACTTTGGTAGATTTAAAAAATATGAAATTAGATTAAGACGCTTAAGCAACAAAAGCCACAGAAAAGACCCAAAACTTGGTGTTAAGTACAGTCATCCTTTGTTCAATTTCCTCACTATTAATTTAACATTGAAGCCTATATGGTCAGCATATCATTTTCATAAATAAAAAATCAAGCAATTATTCTGTGGAAAATAGCACTTGTTCAAAATATTCACTAAAAATATTATGTATCATTTAATCAATGTAGGAAACTTTGCAAATAAGCATCCAAATTTTAAAGATACGTGTATCTTCCCTCACCCCCATAATTTTTTACAAGGGGAGATTATATAACATTCAGACGTATTTTTCTTACTGTCTTTTTTCCTCATTTTAAAAGCAGATATACTGAAAATAATAATCACCCTTCTCAAAAATATATAAATATCTAAAACACTGTAAAAAGTTTTACAAACAGAAAATATTAAAATAATATATTAAGAATCTCAGAAAATTTTGTAGCTGCATAGAAAGAGATGATTATTTATTTAATGCATAAGAGCACTGACACATGATAACTGATTACAATTTGGTCCAAATTGTCACACAATCAATTTTTAGAGATCAATTTCATACAGGATAATAATGGACATTTATGTTGTATTGATCTGCTCCTGGCAGGATACTAAGTACTCAATTCTTACTTAGGAACACTAAATAGAATTGAATTTTTTTTCTTTAGGCAGAATCAAGTTAAAATATGTAGATTCTATACCCCGTATTCAGTTGAAAAAAATTCAACTGAGTTGAGCATATATATATATGCCATGGTAAATGTTTTTTAATATACCATTGCTTAAATGGATTGTTTTATAAAATATTGAATGCTTTCGGAATTTTATTGCAAGACAATTATTAATGATTTGAAAGAAAACAGCTGCAAGTATATATAGTCATATGACATATTGAATGATATACATGTAGTTGAAAAAGGATAGTGTCAACTCTGATGAATTTTTAAAAAATATCTGTTCTTAAAATCCAAAATGTTATGAACAGTGCTGCCTTGATCTATAAATATACTCTTTTACAAGGGGCTGTTCTGCTTTATGTTGCCCTTGATTTCATGATTTGGAGAGAAAATTTCTTATAAACTTAACCATATAAATAAATAAATACTGACCTCTTAATCATACACATTTGTCATAAAAATATACATATAAGAACAGTATTAAACAACAATCTCTGGTTATATAAAATCTTAACATTAAAAAATCTTGTAAGATATCATAATCAAATTTGACATCATTTAATAAAATATGAATTTAAAAAATGATTTTTTTGACTGTTTTGATCAATCCATAGATATACTCCATACAATGGAGAAATAAAATAAAATCAACAGTTCTGAAATTGTCTCAGGGCAATTTATAATTGGATACCCATTTTACTTGATATATAACATCATAAATTAAGTAAATAAAAATAATATGTAAAATCAATACAAGTACAGTATGAAGATTCACATTCAATTATTCACAGACATATTTTTTCCATGTTGGATTAATTTCCATTATGCAGGTAGTACGTCACAACTTAATTGTCTGCAGAAATTTCTCCAGTCGCACTTTAGTGTGCATTTAAGAAGTAAAATGTCAATGAATTGGAAACTCCATAACTCCTTGCAAATTGAACAGAAATTGAAATTGTAAATTTGCAGAATTATGAACCATGGAAAAAAATGTGTTTACATTAAGAATTTGCGTAGAGTACAAAAATACAATTTCAAAAACAAAAAAAAATCTAAATCTACATTTTACTTCCACATATAGAAGTAGAAGGATCTTATTTTATCTTTACAGTCTTGTCATAATCTCTCACTATACAAAAGACTATAGGGAGATCTCAGTAAGTTATATGAAAAAAATCAGTCATAAAAGTTTTAGGGTAAAGATTTACCTCATTTGAATCCATTAGATCCATTACACAGAATTAAGTAAAGGCACGCTTTGACTGATGTGGGATTTTTGTTTTACCTCCAACCCAAACATTGAGTAATCAATGCATTCCCAAACAAGTTAACAGATAACAGTGTACAGTCCTAATTTCATCAAGGAGAAATTTCTCCCCATTCTTTGAGTATTTTACAAATGATCAGAAGATAGCAAAGGCTTCACTGATTTAACTCTGCATTGTATATTGATTGTGATGAAGGATTGAGGTATATCGTCTCACTCAGAGTGCCCTATAGTTGTCTTTGGTCCCTTAAACACTATAGGACTTGTATGGTATTGGTCTCTTGGATACTTGGTATGTAATGGTTTGGGCTGTTGATATCGGCCTGGATAGCTCAGTCAGAAGAGCACCTGACTAGTGATGCAGGGTCCTGAATTTGATTCCCAGTCCAGTCATACATTTTCTTCTTCCCTGTTTCAGATACAAACTTCAAAGTGTTTTACACTGTTGTCCATGACAGGTTAGTATTCCTTATAAACTGGAAATAAATCTCACAAATTCATCTGCAATGTTGATGTCCTCTGGGATATGTTGGTTGGATATTCCCTCCTAAAAAGACATGAGCAATGTGATCAGTAACACTGTCCACTAATATAATGTGGCAGGTAGAATTTAACAGTCAATGAATGAACATGTGATGATAACACATACATCTGTAAACCAACTTTTATTGCCACGACTTTATTTCGCGATTCACCAGGCAAAAACGATGATTAATTTTCACAATCAAGCCTTTTTGGATATGTTGTTAATAGACACATACACTTTAAAGATCGACCGGATTGCGGCGAGAAATATTCGTGATGACGAGGTTCTCGTGAAAAATTTCTCATACGCGAATAAAAGTTGGTTTACAGTATTATGTTTAAATGATATATCCTCTTAATTTAAAAATATATTCTGTAAAAAAATATGTACATTGTAATAAAATCACTTTTTGATTAAGATTAAGAGGTTTACAAGAATGAGCACTGATCATCATATAAGTCTGATTTTCGTGCTTTGTAAACTTTTGACTTATGTCACAAACATTTACACTGTTTTGTGAGGTTTAGCACCAAAAGAAAGGAAATCAACCATGGACCAAGGAGGAATTTTTTTTTTTTTTTTTGAAAAAGGCCTCAAAATTTTGCAACTTTTTTTCTGCCTGATATCCATGAGCTTTCAAATGTGTAAAATATATGAATACCAAATTTTTCCAAAATTAGCTATATTCTGAATGTTCCTGTCAGTGACTTGATTTTCCAATCTTAGTAATGAAGTTATGCACTTTTACAAGATGTATTTGTAAAACACTTTGTATGGCACCTTTTGGTCAAGGTTAAAGTTTAAATGCAAGTCAGACTCCAAGATGAAGGGATGGTAATTGTTATTACCAAAAGAAAGGACTTGTCTCAATAATAATACCTATTAAATATGAAAGTCCAAGTAAACCTTTTAAAATGTGGGTCAAACTTCAAGGTCAAGGTCAAATTAATGGTACCCATTAGGATCGACTTCTCATCAGAATTAATGTACTAATTTAATATTAAAACCTTAAAACCAACTGCTCAAAAGCAATGGCCATGGTTGAGTTTTTCAAAAATAGGTCAAATTCCAAGGTTATGGTCAAAAGGTTAATGGGAGACCTTGTCACAAAGAATATAGTCATATCTGAAGTATGAAAGTCCTAGCACCAACCATTCAAAAGTTATGGCCATAACATAAAAGTTTGGAATTTTTCTTTAAAAGTTTGTCAAACTTCAAGGTCAAAAGGTCAAATTTGGTGGTACTTTAAGAAAGGTCTTGTCCTAGGGGAATACACCTGTGAAATATAAAAGCCATAGCCCCCACCTAGTCAAAAGTGATGTGCAAGGTTCAAGTTTTTGCGGACAAACAGACAAAAAGACAGACAGACAGCTAGATGGACAGATGGACAAGGCAAAAACTATAAACACTCGAATCTTTGATTATGGGAGCATAAAAGAACCTTTTGTGAATCAATATTGATTTTTATCTGCTTGACTTCCACCACATTTAAGTACAACACGAAGATTGGGACCTGAAGGGTTTTGCTAAATGCTGAAAAGTGTTACCTGAATATCTAATGTAGGCACTGGGGATTCCACCACAGACAGAAGTGACGAGACAGTTGTTGGTATATTTACAACCTAAGTATAAAACAAAAATTAACCTCAAAGGCTTGGATACTAATTTATATCGATTTAAAGTATTAATAAAATTTTATCACTTTAATATCAATCCAAAATTAAGAATTATGTCTTCATGAATGACAAACGGCCATTACTTGATTACTTTACCGGTAAATACAAATGTACCATCTTTTACACACAGTTTTAAAGGGATCGAATATTTTTGACAAACCTGAGTATAATCAGCAACACTAACAAAAGTTGAACTAAAATAATTTGTTTCATCAAGAGGTATATCTAAAACGGTATTGTTGACAAAAGGTGAGTTGAAAACAGGTTCTTGAATAGTGCCCAGATCTAGGTTATCAGATGGACACCTCTCCTGACTAGCTTCAGTTAATATCTCTGTATATGCACCAATGTCTGGAATCTAAAAACATGTCATATTGTTCTGAAACCATTTTGATACAATCTAATTAAAATTAGATGTTAGATCCGCTCTCATACTCACTACACTAACATCTAACAACATCCCATAGAGGGTCACGTCAGAGGTCAAATTCGAACAGCTCTAGACTTATTCGCTTCAACAATATAGTTACGATGATTTTGCAGGCATCAATTTGATTGGTTGATAGAATTTGACCTCTGACATGACCCTCAATGGGTTGTAGTTAGATGTTAGTGTAGCGAGTATGAGAGCGGATCTAACATCTGATTTTAATTAGATTGATTTTGATATAGCTCATACATTTGCATGGAAATTTATCAAAAAACATTTGATAAACAAGAGGCCCATGGGCCACGAAGCTTAGCTGAATAACTTTGGCCCTCCTGCTCTTCACCAGATTTTCCTTCCTGTTATTTTGGCCCTATCCTATCCCTGGGGGTCAAGATTTGAACACTTTTGAATTTACATTCTCTCTGGAGACTTCCACATGAGTTTCACTGTTTCTTGTCCAGTGGTTCTTGAGATGATGTTTATAAATTTTTCCTATTATTTTGAATCCCTTAAATGTGACCCCACCCTATATACCCCTGAGGGTCATGATTTGAACAATTTAGGATCTACAATGTCCCAGGATGCTTCAATTTTCACCTTTTCTAGCCCAGTAGTTCTTGAGAAGATTTTTCAATATCTTGTTTTTTCTTGATTATCTTTAGTTTATAAGAACGCTTTGCCTTTAATTTACTCTCCTTTTTCCAAGTATGTTTTGCACCAATTTTGTTCTAAATTGGCTCAGTGATCCTTGAGAAGTCAGAAATGTTAAATGTTTACAGGTGATCAATGTGAAATGTTTACAGGTGATCAGAAAAGCTCACTTGAGCTTTAAATTCACTACAGGTAAGCTAAAAATTCTATTCCCTCTGGATTAATTGGCCCAGTAGAGGGGAGCTTAAAAATAAGAAAATTAAACATAAAAGAGACTGACATTTAGTGATCAGAACTGAGGTCAGTAAGTATTGGTAACCTCTCAAGGAGACCGATTACAAAATGAAAGGAGAGGTGACGGGCATTGATAGCTCACACGATAGATGTATATCAATCACATGCACACTGCATAGTGAATACATTTATGATTGACATTTAAATGAATTAAATTTTAGAGTCACAATTCTATATAAAGGCAAGAGTCTAAAGTGACAAACCCTGATGGTTTGATGTCAGTAAGGACGCCAAAGTCCAATGGTCATCCCAAAAGCGGATGGCTTAATTGTTTCCAATGAGATGTGATTTACTAAAGTACAATGATGGTCTAATATATGCCAAGGTCTGATGGTGCTGAGAACCAATCAATGTTTATGAGATCACAATATTCCTACATCAATCCTTGACGCTGTTGTCCTGCATTCAAAAACCATCATTTCTCTATTCGTTCTTGCATACAATTTTACTGATTTTGCTTATTGCTTGCACCTACCAGAGACAGGTTGGACAAGATAGTTTTGCACCAACCTGAGGAATTTTGGCTTAGTCCTCACACACTATTTGACTGATTAGGGCTAGTCTCACACCCTCCCAAGATATCTAGGTTATAGTTGTTACAAACTTTTCAACTGATTAAGGTTAGTCTCACACCTATCAGGGAAACTAGGGTTAGTCTTGCAGTACATTTTTAAAGATTTAGGCATGGCGTGCCATTGCATTTTTGTGAAACAGTACAAATGATATCATTGATGTTTATTGCTTTATCCGCACAATCAGACTTTCGACTTTCGGACGTTTCAAATCATTACGGTTTGGCGTAGACCATTAGATTTTGGCATGACCATCAGACTTTGGAGTCCCATCACACTTTGGAGTCCTACAAATATATTTTTGTAAAGAATTACATACAGGTTTTTGGAAATCAAAGTCATCATCCTGAATCCCTTGGTGGTGTGGAGGAGATTCAAGCTGCTATAATATAAAAGAGTTCAGCATAAATTATTTATAGTATTGTAGACTTACTTTTTTCCACGCGGTCATAATTCCATGGAATATCAATTTCTGTTTAATCTGCTTGTAGAAAATTACACGGATTTCCTAGACTGTCACTGTATGTCTTACATTTATATTAAGTACGCTTGGACAAATTTCCGCGGAAAATTTGTGACCGCATACACATAGCGTAAATTAATACCACGCGGAAAAAAGTGCTTCTAAAGTATGTAAAACACGATTACAGCAAACATGCTTATAATGAATTCATAATTGCTGAGGAACCATTAGATTTTGTGGTAGCTCAATCTTTGCAGAATTTGTGAGTACCCTTCATGATCCATAATTTTATAGGGAAAATTGTCATCTACTGCATTTTGCTAATTAATAATTGTGTTATTTTATTTAATATCTGGTTCTGTATGACATAGGATTACCATATTTTTATCATAACAAACATTGAATATTTCATCTTACAAGCCCAAAATGATCTTGTAGTACATCTTGAGGTTGTTCTATACCAGACATGTCTACCTGCAACGAGAAAACAACAAGAGATGTTTGTAACCAGAAGTCTCTGTCGAGACTGTAGCTCTACTAGTTTGTACTTATCAAAAACCATTGCACTATTTTATGTATCTTTGTGTAGTCTACTTGTGTGCCAACTTATTTTGACATCAAACTAGAACTGTAGAAGGAGTAGCGTTTTTAAGGAATTTCACAGAAAATTCTATTTTTAGTAACCATGGTAACAACGTTCATCGAAATCAGAAACCGATGCACTATTCTATGTATCTTAGTTTAGTCTACTTGTGTGCCAAGTTATATTGAAATCAAACCAAAACTGTTAGAGAAGTAGCGTTTTTAAAGAATTTCACAGAAAATTCTATTTTTAGTAACCATGGCAACACAGTTCATCGAAATTAAAAACCGATGCACTATTCTGTGTATCTTAGTGTAGTCTACTTGTGTGCCAAGTAATATTGAAATCAGACCAAAACTGTAGAAGGAGTAGCGTTTTTAAGGAATTTCACAGAAAATTCTATTTATAGTAACCATTGTAACACCGTTCATCGAAATTAAAAACCGATGCACTATTCTATGTATCTTAGTGTAGTCTACTTGTGTGCCAAGTTATATTGAAATCAGACCAAAACTGTAGAAGGAGTAGCGTTTTAAAGGAATTTCACAGAAAATTCTATTTTTAGTAACCATGGCAACACCGTTCATCGAAATTAAAAACCGATGCACTATTCTATGTATCTTAGTGTAGTCTACTTGTGTGCCAAGTTATATTGAAATCAGACTAAAACTGTAGAAGGAGTAGCGTTTTAAAGGAATTTCACAGAAAATTCTATTTTTAGTAACCATGGCAACACCGTTCATCGAAATTAAAAACCGATGCACTATTCTATGTATCTTAGTGTAGTCTACTTGTGTGCCAAGTTATATTGAAATCAGACCAAAACTGTAGAAGGAGTAGCGTTTTTAAGGAATTTCACAGAAAATTCTATTTATAGTAACCATGGCAACACCGTTCATCGAAATTAAAAACCGATGCACTATTCTATGTATCTTAGTGTAGTCTACTTGTGTGCCAATTTATATTGAAATCAGACCAAAACTGTAGAAGGAGTAGCGTTTTAAAGGAATTTCACAGAAAATTCTATTTTTAGTAACCATGGCAACACCGTTCATCGAAATTAAAAACCGATGCACTATTCTATGTATCTTAGTGTAGTCTACTTGTGTGCCAAGTTATATTGAAATCAGACCAAAGCTGTAGAAGGAGTAGCGTTTTTAAGGAATTTCACAGAAAATTCTATTTTTAGTAACCATGGCAACACCGTTCATCGAAATCAAAAACCGATGCACTATTCTATGTATCTTAGTGTAGTCTACTTGTGTGCCAAGTTATATTGAAATCAGACTAAAATTGTAGGAGGAGTAGCGTTTTGAAAAATTGTTTACAGACAGACGGACAGACAGACGGACAGACAGACAGACAGACAGACAGATGGACGGACGCCGGACGCATTACTATCGCATAAGCTCTTCTGGTCTCTGACCAGTAGAGCTAAAAACTTATGCCCCTCTCCCCCAAATAATTGGAATTTTTCCAAGTCCAATGGACACAACTCTGTCAAAAATGACTCAATCGTACTAAAAACCTAGATATCCTTATGATAAATCTGTACTTTAAATTACATTTAAATATGTGCAATCTCTGTGAAGAAAATGAAAGGAAGTGCAAATAATTGAAATTTTTCTAAGTCAAAGGGAAACAACTCTGCCCAAAATGACTTGATCGTACCCAAAACAGAATTTGACCTAGATATTTTTATGATAAATCTGTATCAATACATTTCAATACATGTATGTGCAACCTCGGAAAATTGGTGGACCAACAGACAGACAACAGCAAAGCAATATGCCCTCCCTTCTTCAAAGGGGGCCATAAAAATACTGGTATATGGGATTATCATATTGCTTTCACTTCATTATAACAGTTGTGTGGTGGTCAGATAAGTTCTATCACTGTGGCCAGATTATAGCTCAGTCGGTAGAGCACCTGATTAGAGATTCAGGGGACCAAGGTTCGACTCCCAATCTCGTTCATTAGATTTTTTCCTCTCCTTTTACATTTGACATGTGATGCAGTGCCTGGAAGTGACTGGTTAAACTGTCTTGCCATAGAAGAGCTTGGATTTGTGTTTAAGGGGATAAAGACCTTTAAGGAGGGTGGCAGTCAGATGGGTTCAATTGCTGTGGCCAGAACGATTATATGCAGGTGGTAAAGCACCTGACTGGAGATTCAGCCTAGGTTCGAATCCTGGTCTGGTCCATCGCATTTTTTCCTCTCCTGTTACAAGTGAGCTTAATATCACATACATCATGGCTAATTTGTTTTTCATTCCTGAATCAATTTTGCAAATAGATTTTGCAACAATTTAAGACAAAATAACATCATTTACATAATGGATATACACAAATACATGTATTTATAGACAAGAGGCCCATGGGCCACATCGCTCACCTGAGAAGCTTTGACCATTATGTTCTTTACCAGATTTCCTCCTTATAATACATAATGCATCCCCACCCTACCCCACTGATCATAATTAAGACATTTTGAAATCTACACTACCCCAGGATCCTTCCATGTCCACATAAGTTTCAGCTTTTCTGGCCCAGTGGTTCTTGAGAAGAAGATTTTCAAAGATTTTTCATATATATTTCTATGTAAAACTTTGACTCCCCATTGTGGCCCTGCCCTTCCCCCGGGGGTCATGATTTGAACAATTTAGAATCTACACTACCCCAGAATGCTTCCACATAAGTTTCAGCTTTTCTGGCCCAGTGGTTCTTGAGAAGAAGATTTTCAAAGATTTTTCATATATATTTCTATGTAAAACTTTGATTCCCTATTGTGGCCCGCCCTTCCCCCGGGGGTCATGATTTGAACAATTTAGAATCTGCACTATACCAGGATGCTTCCATATAAGTTTCAGCTTTTCTGGCCCAGTGGCTCTTGAGAAGATTTTCAAAGATTTTTCCAATATATTTCTATGTTAAACTTTGATTCCCCATTGTGGCCCCACCCTTCCCCCGGTGGTCATGATTTGAACAATTTAGAATCTACATTACCCCAGGATGCTTCCACATAAGTTTCAGCTTTTCTGGCCCAGTGGTTCTTGAGAAGAAGATTTTCAAAGATTTTTCCTATATATTCCAATGTAAAACTTTGATTCCCCATTGTGGCCCCGCCCTTCCCTCGGGGGTCATGATTTGAAAAATTTAGAATCTACACTATACCAGGATGCTTCCATATAAGTTTCAGCTTTTCTGGACCAGTGGTTCTTGAGAAGAAGATTTTCAAAGAATTTTCATATATATTTCTATGTAAAACTTTGATTCCCCATTGTGGCCCCGCCCTTCCCCCGGGGGTCATGATTTGAACAATTTAGAATCTACACTACCACAGGATGCTTCCACATAAGTTTCAGCTTTTCTGGCCCAGTGGTTCTTGAGAAGAAGATTTTCAAAGATTTTTCCAACATATTCCTATGTAAAACTTTGATTCCCCATTGTGGCCCCGCCCTTCCCCCGGGGGTCATGATTTGAACAATTTATAATCTACACTACCACAGGATGCTTCCACATAAGTTTCAGCTTTTCTGGCCCAGTGGTTCTTGAGAAGAAGAGTTTTAATGACCCCACCCTATTTTTGTCTTTTCTTGATATCTCCCCTTGTGAGGGGACTTGGCCCTTTATTTCAACATTTTAAATTCCCCGTCACCCAAGGATGCTTTGTACCAAGTATGGTCAAAATTGGCCCGGTGGTTCTTGAGAAGAAGTCGAAAATGTGAAAAGTTTACAGACAGATAGACGGACAGCTAGACAGACGGACGGACGACGCACAAAATGTGATCAGAAAAGCTCACTTGAGCCTTCGGCTCAGGTGAGCTAAAAACATAAGCCTTTGACTCAAGTAAACTAAAAATTAATATTACTGAATTTTAATCATGTTTTTAACAGTGTATAAAATATTGTTCTGATTGATTTAATTCTAAGAACAGACATACCTGATGTTGTGTATGAATCTTTCCTTCAAGGTCCATGGAGGAATTTGTTTGTTCAAGCTGCTAATTAGTACCAAAACATGAAAAATAAAGAAATCATTTTAGAGATAAAAAAAAATTAATGTGTAGGAGTAATGAAATGATTATATATAGCGGTAATAGGAAATTTTTTTTCTTTAACTTGAATTATTACCACAGTTTGCATTCCATCACAAAAATATGGTGTAGCAATGGGTTCCCCACGTTCCTCGCTAACGTCTAAAGTTTGGTGGGATTTCTTGGCATTCCTCTTTCCTTTACACTGTTTTCCCTAATTTATAATAGAGATTTTTAATCAAAAGTCACTATATGTGTAGGTTAGTTAAATTAAAATTCTAATACTATAAATAAAACATCCAAACCAATATTGTTAAACTTAATTATAAATCTTGCCTTTGAAGCCGGGAGTTTCCCTTTGCCTTTGTACCTACACTGCACAAGAGTCTTTCTCTTTTTCACCTGTTGAATCTGAATTGTAATAACTATATGTATTTAGACAAAATATCTAGATAAATATTCCATTTTTAGAGTCACACAGAGTACATACTGTTACAGTACTATATTTATCTAGACAAATTCAAATCATACAATATGGCTCAGCTACAAAACACATTCTGTCATGATAGATTATAGATTTTATTTTTCAGTAAAAAGGGCTTACTGGTAGCCTGCACCTGAATGGGTATTAGATGTTCTGACATTCAATAAAAAAAGGCCTCATTGAAAGATTAACTACTTTAAAAAAAGATATAGGGGGTATATATAGTGATGCAGTTTTATATGTGTGGGTTAGTTTGTTCTTTTGTGTGTTACAGAAGTGAGCATAGTAGTAGTCACATGATCAATTTCCAGTGCTGCCTTGTAGAAATGCTCTTTTGTTTTGCTTTCTACAGGCCAAAGTATACTAAGTTAACACTGTAAAGTTTGGAAATACTGGTATACCTTGTCACTGATAAAACCTCTTTTTTCTCCTGGAGTTGGTAACTGTAATGATATAAATACATATAAACAGTAAATCACAGGAAGATTATATTGTAAAAACTAATGTATACCCGTATATGTAAGTAGCTGCATGTACCAAAAAAAATTTCTTTAGAAAATCAATGCCAACTGTCAGGTGCAGTTTATTTGAGGGGTGAAAATTTTTAATGTTACTCTAAACTATACATGCAATACCGTTATTTGTTTTTTCCCTTTCGATTTGAATTTATAAATCAAATTGATGGGGAAAAAAAACATACAGCATTCACTTACCAATAATTGTTCCACTGCATCCACAAAATTATTTATAGCATCAAGGACCTTATCAAAGCCATCAGAAGAGACCAAGGAACTCTGTATTGCCTTCTCCGTAGCTTTCTGTAGCGCTTCTATCAGCAGCTCCTCATCTAGATTGTCCAGAACTGTCTGTCTATTTTTTAAAGCCCTGTTCCTAGACACATAGTTCTCCAAAGCTGTTTTAAATTTGACTTTTTCAGCTTCATCTGTTTTCTTGTTTGAAAGTTTAAGTTTTTCATAACAATTCAGAACATCTGCAATGTCAGTTGGCATTTTTGTTCGGAGTTCTTTCTTGACTAATTCTACCAGTTTATCAAAACTCTGGCTATGGGATCCACACTTTTGAACACTTTCAAATTTAATATCTTTTTTAAAAGAGTTCCATCCAGGAGGGTCATTTTTATACAAATTGTTTGGATTTGGTATGTCTTTGTCCTTTGTGGAATAAATGAGTTTTACGAGTTCTGACTGGATACAGCGAGTGAATTGTCGCAACACTTCTGAATCGGCTGATTTTTCCTGAGGTGGTCCAGGGTTTGGTTCCACATCTCCACATTGCAAAATTAATAAGAACAAGAATGTTCCTGTAAATTAATTAAATATTAATGAATGCTTATGCTGTTAAAAACACCCTTGTTTATTGTAACATGCAATATACTTGTGATCTCCTTGGGATCATATTTGGTTTTATCTAGTTTTACAGGGATGATAATGAATGACAATTTATTAATTAAAATGGGCACTTCATGTGTAAGGTGTAGGAATTTCACCTGGACTGAGGACATCATTCTGGACAATGACAAGGGACAAAAACAGATGCGCAATATGTCACTTGAGTTTACTTAAATGACCTAAAAATGTGAAAAGTTATTAGACCCCAGACTTAAAAACTATGATTAAACAAGATCGAGGCACATGGACCCAACCCTCACCTGAGCACTGTGGATAGGAAAAAAGCAAAAATCAAATCCAGTTTTGAAAAGATTAAAATGTATATGTAGTCCCAACCTACCACTAAAAGGTGGATGGGAAGGGCCGGGGTGGTGGTTATGATTTGAATTAACTTGAATCTACACTAACTAAGGATGCAAATACATACTTCTTTGACTTACTTTGGCTTTTTCCATGTAAGTTGGAACTTTCATTTTGGCCCCACCTTACCCCCTGGAGTCATGATTTGGATAAATAAATGAATCTACACATCATGAGGATGCTTCCATATAAATATGACCAATCATGGCTTTGTTGTTCTTGAGAAGAAGATTTAAAAAAAACTTTCCTATACATTCCTATGTAAAACTTTGATCTTCCATTGTGCCCACAGTCCCCACCCCCCTGGGGTCATGATTTGAACAAACTGGAATCTGCACTACCTGAGGACGCTTCCTTATGAATAAATGGCCAATCATGGCTTTGTTATTCTTGAGAGGAAGATTTTAAATGATTTTCCTATATATTCCTATGTAAAATTTGATCATCCATTATGGACCCATCTTACCCTGGGGGTCATGATTTAGACAAACTTGAATCTATACTACCTGAAGATGCTTCCTTATAAATATGACTAATCATGGCTTTGTTGTTCTTGAGAAGAAGATTTTAAAGATTTTCCTGTATATTCCTATGTAAACTTTGATCGTCTATTATGGCCCCGCCCTACCCCCAGGGGGTCATGATTTGAACAAATTTGAATTTGCACTACCTGAAGATGCTTCCATATATGAGGGGTGTTAGAAAAGTTCGCGGACAAGTTCTATTGTGAGCCCGCTATTTCCACGAAATCGGTGAAACTTTCCAGATAAAATCTTAACCTTTTTTCCAATAAATATACAATAATTTGGTGCTCTCCGGTGATTACTGAAATATATACAGCTTTTTTATTTTGATAAAACTTGCTTCATGGAGCATGCTACATTTTGGCACGTATACATCACAAAGACTCTTTTTTAAAATTAAAAATTGCACAATTGCAGTGCAAAGAAATTAATTATATTTTACCTGCCGCTAAAGTATTCATGAAACGTCACTGGGAGAAATTTTGAACTACATTTGAGGGTACATGACTGTTTTATAGCCGTTTAAGAATGATCAACGCGTAAAAACACAGCCAAAAATCGGAACGTCATTGAGCATCATGGAGCACTGCACTACGTAAAAATTATGTGTGTAGACAGGAAAATGTCTAAAAAGAGATTAAAATGTTCATGATGCCGCTTGGAATTTCCTACACATACAAAGGACATGTTTTCAAATGGTTGTAGCTTCATAAGAATGGAAGGATTAACATTTTGAATGATGTACTCCATCGATACTTCAATACCCCCCTTATCGCATGGACGTTGCACTGCGCCTATATGGTTTTGCATAGTTTCAATACCTGATCGATTAAATGTATAGACCTTTTTAAAGATCTCAATAATATCTGAATCAGTACAAAAGACAAATTTATAGTAAAAAAGTAACATGTCTTGATCTATATATTCAATTTTAAAGTAGAAAAAAGATAGGAAAATTCTGAAGAAATTAAAGATTTATAGATTTATAGAACTGCGACAAAACTTAACGGGTTGAAATCTGTTTGTTACGTCGCCTGACATCAAGTGATTGCTCCGTGAATCCCATGACCTCATAGTAAAAATCTTTGTAAATTTTCAAGATTTCATTATATGGACTTAATTTTTTACATGCTAATAAACAAAATGTAGGAATTTATTCAGACATAGGTCATCCTTCACAGTACACAATAGATTTTCCGTAATTCAATGTGTCCGTGAACTTTTTTAACACCCCTCGTAAATATGACTAATCATTGCTTTGTTGTTCTTGAGAAGATTTTAAAGATTTTCCTGTATATTGCTATGTAAAACTTTGATCTTCTATTATGGCCCCGTCCTACCCCTAGGGGGTCATGATTTGAACAAATTTGAATTTGCACTACCTGAGGATGCTTCCATATAAATATGACTAATCACTGCCTTGTTGTTCTTGAGAAGAAGATTTTTAAAGATTTTCCTGTATATTCCGGCCTAGTATGTAAAAATTTGATCATCCATTGTGGCCCCGCCCTACCCCCTGGGGTCATGATTTGAACAAATTTGAATTTGCACTGCCTGAGGATGCTTCCATATAAATATGACTAATCATTGCTTTGTTGTTCTTGAGAAGAAGATTCTTAAAAATTTTCCTGTATATTCCTAGTATGTAAAACTTTGATCATCCATTGTGGCCCAGCCCTAACCCTGGAGGTCACGATTTGTACAAATTTGAATCTACACTACCTGAGGATGATTCCACATGAGTTTCATCTTTCCTGGCCCAGTGGTTCTGAGAAGAAGATTTTTAAAACATGCCACAAAATTTTCACTATTTCTTAATTATCTCCCCTTGAATGAGAGTGTGACCCTTCATTTGAACAAACTTGAATCCCTTTCACCCAAGGATACTGTAAACATATTACATTTAGCGGTGTATTCTATTTAGCGATTTTAGTGGAAAGCATCATCTGCTAAATCAAGTACATCGCTAATGTCTTGTTATACCCCCCGCTTGAAAAGTGGGAGGGTATATAGTAATCAGTATTTCAGTCTGTCTGTCTGTACATCCGTCCGTCCATCTGTCCGTCCTTCCGTCTGTTACGCTTTATCTCTTATCCGCAACTCCTCTTATACTACTGAGTGAAATTTAATGAAACTTTCACAGAATCTTTATTATATATTGCCATTGTGCAGCTCCTATTTTACTTTTTTATTCAACACGTATTTTAGGTTTCCCATAGCAAAACATGGACATTGCCATTATATGTTTACCTATGACGTCACATATAGAAGCTTCTGGATAACATTTGATAGGACGAGTTATTCTTCTTTATACATTACTGTAAAACAATTATATAGCAACACATGGACATTATGGGAGGCGGGGGTATCATTTAGTGAGCTCATTGCTCACAGTACCTCTAGTTTATCATAGATTTATATCTAGCACATTCAGATGGAGCTAAATTAAATCTCTACTAACTTGTTCAAACATGATTTTCTGCCAAATATCATACACACCAAATATAATACATTTACAGTACTTTGAGGCAAATCTGGTTGAAATTGGGCCATTGGATCTGGAAAAGAAGTCTTAAATGTAAAAAGTTTACAGAGGATCAGAATAGCTCACTTGAGCTTTCAGCTCAGGTGAGCTAAAAAAGCTCACATATGAGCTAAAACAAAAGAAAACTAGAGGTACTGTGAGCAATGAGCTCACTAAATGATACCCCCCGCCTCCCATAATGTCCATGTGTTGCTATATATTGTTTTACGTTAATGTGTAAAGAGGAATAACTCGTCCCATCAAATGTTATCCAGAAGCTTCTATATGTGACGTCATAGGTAAACATATAATGGCAATGTCCATGATTTGCTATGGGAAACCTAAAATTTGTGTCGAATAAAAAAAGTAAAATAGGTCACAATGGCAATATGTAAATAAAGATTCTGTGAAAGTTTCATTAGTATAAGAGGAGTTGCGGATAAGAGATAAAGCGTAATGGACGGACGGAAATCCCGATTACTATATACCCTCCCACTTTTCAAGCGGGGGGTATAAAAAAGACATTCATTTGATCAATATGCAATATACCATTTTATAAAAGACTTACCTTTAAGGCTTGAGATATCCATTTCTCCTCTTTGTTTATTCAATAAAATTGATAAACCTAAAACCAAGAGGTCCATAATCACATTGCGCATCTAAGCAATTAGCCTAGAGAAACAGAAATTTGAGTTTAAGTATTAAAAAGTCAAAATATACAAATCCCACCATCCCCCCAACCTTGAAGCTAGGGCCGCAGAGGGAATAAAGAGTTAAAGAAAGTTGAAGGTCAAAAACATTATTATTGAACACTCTAAACTGAATACATGCATGCATATATACTTACTTCGTATGCAATTTAAAAGAAGGTACAGCAATTTAAAGGATATCAGAATCATCCGAGATTGGATAACATTATAGTTATAATAATGTGTCCCAAGACAGTCCAAGCTGACAACAAAGTTCTCTACCGGGCAATACCATTTAACATTTGAATGTTATACTGGATTGTATGATCTTTTGATTGTCCAGATCTGTAAAAAAAAAAAGAGAGTGTTTCAGAAATGTTTTACGTGTAACATATTGCTTAATTATAGCATCAATAAAGATTGATGTAAATAAATCCAAGAGTAGTCTGCTTACTTACAAAGTATTTATCTAGTTCATGCATTATCCCCTCCCCCCCCCCCCCCCAAAAAAAAACAACATCTATATATAGGTAGAGACTTAATTATGGAAACATTGATACTGGGTACTTGGTAAATTGTTTAGAAATGAAGGGCCTGGATCATATGTATCCAGAGTGAGAATAAAGATGCTCCACTGTACTTTAAAACTGAAACAAAGCCACACATGTAAAAGAATAAAGTATGTCACTATCAGCATCTACTCAGGATTGAAAGACTTTACCGGGTTTAATATCCCCCCCCCCCCCTGGTATTTTTTCCCATTCACACTTGCAAACGATTTTGACCAGATATTTCAGTTTCGCTCAGTCACAGTTTTGTTAAAAAAATTATTATATTATAATCTTTGAATTCGCCATGTTTTAAATTTGCCCATGCATTTATGAGTAGGGCGAAAATAAAACGGGGGCGAAAATTTCCCTGTATACAGCACGTAGTTTGATGTTCATGAGTACATGCAACCTTATTCAACAAATTAACATCACTGACCTAGCATATACATGCAATTTTGAAATGATATACAGTAAAACTCAGTTATAATGCAGTCACTGGGACCTATGAAATTACCTTGCTATATCTTTAATTTGTTTTTGCAAATCATTTATAATTATAGCAAAATATGCCGGGACCGCGGACGGACATTGACATATCCCAGGTTGTCGACATATCCGATGTCGAGATACCGAAGTTTACCTGTATCTGTGTTTGTATTAAATGAGTTTTACTGTATAATGACTTACTGGTATTTGCAGTTTTTTCCTACTCTTTACATTTATCCATTTCTTCTCTTCCAGCCCAAATTGTGTTTTCTATACCCTGGTGCCATTCCCCTCCACAACTTGGAAAACGATTATAATCAATCTGTTTTACCTGAAGAAAAAGAATATCAAATCATGCTTTTTTTGAAAGTTTGTAATATTAAAACAAAAGGTCTATGGGCCACGTCGCTCATCTGACATGATTGCAGACAGAGAACACTCTTCAATGTGGCTCAGATACCCTAATTCTTAATTCTGTCATAAATCAATATACATATGTAACTAGGCCTGTATATATTGTATCTGATCAGGTAAAAAATTATAAATTATTTGATACTGCAATTTGAAAAGATGATATATGATCAGTGGAAAGGGTCAACTGAACAGATGAAGGCGATTTTTTTTTTTTTAAAATAGAAAAACAAGAAAGCACACAGTGACAGACACTTACCTTTTGGCTTTGAGCATGTTGAGTGAGTATATATTCTCCCAAATTGCAATCGATCAAATAAGATTTCTCTGTCTGTTTGTCTGTCGTGGACTAATCATTGACTTAATACATATAATTTAAATCAATGACAATATTACTAATCAGCTGTTAACGAGCCCACAACAGACGTTTGACTTAAGCCAACAAAAAACCAAAATGGAAATCCCCGCAGTAGGCTATTTATAGACCATGAAACTTTTCTTTGACTAGCCAAGATCGGGGATATAGGTCCCTGCATTTATTATTTCTGCTGCAAACTTTATTTTTCTCCCTAACTAATCCACTTTTCGACTCAAAAATCTTCATCCGTAAATTTTAATTACTGTATTGATAAACTATAAAGTGTATTCCTTTCCGCAACATCGATCCTAATATCATTACATGACCTAGTACCGGTAGTCGTTCTTTGTAAAGCACAACGCATGATAAAAAGAATGAAAGACAACTCCGGGTAACGATTCGCTTTCTAAATATTTTACAATAGGGGACTTCTTATAAATAAATAAAAATCTTATTCTACATTTTAGATGATTTTTTAAAAAAATATTACAATGCTCCATCAATGATGATCATTGTGATTCCTTTCTCTATTCTTTTGGTTACCTATTTTTAAAATTCAAACTGCTACATGTATGTGGACCACAGGCCTTAGATCGCTTATCAAAAAAATAATTAAATTTGAGGTGTAAATAAATACACATACAATTTTTTTTAAGCCGATTAAAGCAGTCCAAAGGCCTGTGATGTGGACATATTAAATCTTCAAGAGCTGGTCAAATTTAAAATTTCCCTGGAAGTTTCTCTCAGATTTCACGTTCACATAAATATATAGACATATATTACCATAAATTTTTAAAGTTCCTTAAAAAAAAAAAATACTACATTTAAATTTAATAACCTTGTATTTTATATACAAATGTACTTTAAAAACAAATCGGTAAATATAAACCATTTTATTATTGTGCAAATTGCGTACATGTTCTTATACTTTTACATGTGTTTATTTAATAAAAAAATATTACAGTTTACCGGTAATGCATGAATAAATTTATTATCATACAAACATCTATATAAATGCTAAATCATTTAATGAAGCAACAATGTTATTTGTTTAGTCCCAGACTTTGATTGTATCACAAGAAAGCACTTCAAGCGAACTTTTTGAGTTCATCAGCTCCAGGGAAATACCAGTATGTTCCCTTCACATTCTTAGACAGCCTCATGATGTCGTCACAGTTGGTATCATCACGTGCTCCTACCATGCGGTCCAGCATGTACTCGTGGTTTTTAGGGGAGGCTGCGTAGCCAATGAAAAAGAGACCTGCTTCAGATCCCAGGGTTCCGAAGGGCATGGACTGTCGTACAATCTCCACGGGTTTGGCTTGTTGCCAGCCATTTCCTAGGATTTGAAAGAAAAAAATTGTTATTGTTGCAAAAGAACACATCATCAACATAAATGTATGATTAATAATTTTTCCTATACAAATCACATTGCAAGACATACATTCAAACTTTTTACTTAAAAAAAAACAGACCCTGTAGAGCTCTGCTATTTCACTAAGCAATTACAAAAAGATATGCCAAATATGCAGTGATTGAACATAAATTGAATGGAAACAATGTAGAGTTTCAGGTCTGGGGAGATTTAACTTTATTTATGTTTGAACATGAATGTAAGAGCCTAAGCAAAATTGTAAATAGCTGACGAAGGCAAGTATAGATATTGAAATAATCTGACTTTTAAACCTGCATGAATATTTCTTGGTACAAAATGAGGTTTCTTGGTACAAAATGAGGATATTGCATATAACAACATTGGAACGTGAACAGTAAATAGAAAGATGATCTTAAACATAATGTCAGGTTTACAGTTTAGAACTATTAACTCTTGAGAGTTATTTTCTCACTTATAATGGCAGTAGACTTACCTCCGGTCATTCTGGCTACATGAGATGTGATAGATTTACGACTTAGTTCTGTACTGTCAGGGCGAGATCTGCCCACCCACGATTCCAGCGTCTTGTCTGAAACAAAGCAGCATAAATACAAATTGTGAACAGAGTAAACACTTGATTCTCTAAGAAGCACAGGTGGGATTAGGTGCCATAAAGGAGTAAGCATCCATCTAATATTCACTCCCCCAGGATACTCTTTGTCATGATCGAGTAAAGGGAGAAATCCATAGTACAATATATATGAAAGGCATATCTTTCAATATTTGACCCAATGTCAGACTGTATTTGCAAAAGAGGTCATTGTAATGACCTTAGATTGAAGATACCCTGGTATCATCTGCTTGTGTGTCAGAGCCTGTCTTTGTTTTAGAAACTGTTCATTTGAAAAACATGCTCATGTAAAATGCTTTAAAAACTGGCCTGAAATTTTTCCTCCTTACCCTTTTCTTTGTCAATCACCTGCAGGTCATGTATCCACTTTTGTGTGATCTAAATAAAACACAAATCTATTCATTTGATCGAACAAAAAAATACAACACACAAAAATCATGTAAAATATTGGAAAACAAATCTTTTGGAATGCACCACATGCACTCTAAATCTTGTAGAAAATTGCTATATTTCAACATTTTTGCTGCATTAACATTTCATATAGTTAGATATTTTTTTAGTTCAATGCAATTAAAGCAGAATTTGATTTTTACTTTCAATTTTTTTTTCTGCTGGAGAGAGCTGTTTCTTTTTCATAAACATCTATATAGTACATTTAATAAATAATGGTTGACATGATAACTTATAGCTATATACTTGTTGATCCTGAAAAAAACAACTGACACAACAGATTTCATTAAGATTTATAGTTAGAGTTGAGATTCTACTTACCACGTAGCTACCCCCCGTTGCTGGTTCTACTGCAATCTTCTGACGGGATTCCTCATCAGCCGCGTTCTCTGTCCCTATCACACATCATAATATGTAATTCTGACTAAGAGGATTTCAACATTATAAACGGAATACAGAAAATAGTTATTGAAAACTGATATGACTAGACACCCTAATTTTATGAAATTATTTTCAGACAAATAAGGAATCTGGTACATGTTTATAAAAGTGAATTATAATGGTTTACCCACTACCATCTGTTACTGTTTTTTTTCTTCTTTAAAAGTACATGTACATCTGAATCAATAGATATCACCACTAGGGGGCCTATAGTAGTATGAAACAGTTAACTTGTCTGACATCACATCTTCCCCCTTGTTTTATTCTTTATTCTAAATTTTAATTTTCTATCACATTAGATACTTTGACCAGAAAAAGTTAATTCATCATAATCTATCTGATCTTAGCTGGTATGAAAATTAAAAATAGAGCAGAACAAGTCAGATGAAGAGATAATGTGTCAAAGGAAAAGTCAAATATGATATCTTATTTTGAACCTTTACATCTTAAAATTCCATGGCACACCTGCCTTGTTAAAGATATCCTGAAGTTTGATTATACAGCCAAATAATAAATATCATGTTTGGATTGCAAAACATACAGTTGTGATCCTTTTATCTAAACAAGAGGCCCATTGGCCACATCACTCACCTGAGAATCTTTGGCCATTCTGTTCTTTACCAGATTTCCCCCTTGTAATACATATTGTGACCCCACCCTTCCCACTTATCATAATTTAAACAATTTGAAATCTACACTACCCCATTGTGGCCCCGCCCAACCCCCAGGGGTCATGATTTGAACAATTTAGAATCTACACTACCCCAGGATGCTTCCAAATAAGTTTCAGCTTCCCTGGCTCAGTGGTTCTTGAGAAGAAGATTTTCAAAGAATTTTCCTATATATTTCAATGTAAAACTTTGATTCCCCATTGTGGCCCCGCCCTACCCCCGGGGGTCATGGTTTGAACAATTTAGAATCTACACTACCCTAGAATGCTTCCACATAAGTTTCAGCTTTTCTGACCCAGTGGTTCTTGAGAAGAAGATTTTCAAAGATTTTTCCTATATATCTCTATGTAAAACACTGATTCCCCATTGTGGTCCCGTCCTACCCCCGGGGGTCATGATTTGAACAATTAAGAATCTACACTACCCCAGGATGCTTCCACATAAGTTTCAGTTTTTCTGGCTCAGTGGTTCTTGAGAAGAAGATTTTCAAAGATTTTTCCTATATATTTCTATGTAAAACACTGATTCCTCATTGTGGCCCCGCCCTACCCCCGGGGGTCATGATTTGAACAATTTAGAATCTACATTACCCCAGGATGCTTCCACATAAGTTTCAGCTTTTCTGGCCCAGTGGTTCTTGAGAAGAAGATTTTCAAAGATTTTTCCTATATATATCTATGTAAAACATTGATTCCCGATTGTGGCCCCGCCCTACCCCCGGGGGTCATGATTTAAACAATTTAGAATCTACACTACCCCAGGATGCTTCCACATAAGTTTCAGCTTTTCTGGCTCAGTGGTTCTTGAGAAGAAAATTTTCCAAGATTTTTCCTATATATTTCTATGTAAATCATTGATTCCCGATTGTGGCCCCGCCCTACCCCAGGGGGTCATGATTTGAACAATTTAGAATCTACACTACCCCAGGATGCTTCCACATAAGTTTCAGCTGTACTGGCCCAGTGGTTCTTGAGAAGAAGATTTTTTAATGACCCAGCCCTATTTTTGTCTTTTCTTGATTATCTCCCCTTGCGAGGGGATATGTCCCTTCATTTTAACAATTTAAATTCCCCTTCACCCAAGGATGCTTTGTACCAAGTTTGGTCAAAATTGGCCCAGTGGTTCTTGAGAAGAAGTCGAAAATGTGAAAAGTTTACAGACGGACGGACGGACAGCTAGACAGACGAACGACGGACAAAATGTGATCAGAAAAGCTCACTTGAGCCTTCGGCTCAGGTGAGCTAAAAACTTACCATCAATAAAACCTGACAAATCTCTGCCATTTTTGTACACAAAGCTGTAAATGTCTTCAAATGATTCCACACTGTTGGGCGGCAGATTCTTCATCACGACTTGGGCCAGCTCAAACAGTTTGCTGGGGGTGTTACACTTGGCATGGATGAATACATCTCCACCTAAAAATTATGGACCAAAGTTTGATTAACGACAGACTTGGGCCATCTCGAAACATTGTACAAATGAATTGTGCTGCGGAAGCTTTTCTATATGTACATAAAAATCAAATTTATGTTCTCTGGTGATAATATATTTAAACATCTTTAAGAAAATAACTTGGGAGTGCCAGCCAGCTTATATCTATGGATGTTGGCATTTCCGGGGTTGAAGTCTATTTGCAGTTTTACCAGAGCTGGGCATTTCCCCCAGGTATCCTTTGCGGTAGGGATACGTATACTCCTCTATACACAAACTTACCTGAGCTGGGCATTTCCCCCAGGTATCCTTTGCGGAAGGGATAAGTATACTCCTCCTTTGGTTTTCCTCCAATCTGTATAAGTTAAAATTTTTTTATAAAAATGTACTTACTGGTTGACCAAACATTATATATCAAACACAACAGGGCATATGTCCAAAAATAAAAGTTTTCAAACATTAATTCTTCCAAGACTTTGTAACAAACAAACATGTATCATATGCATCAAAACCCATTAATGTAAAAATATCATATAAATATATATAACTATATGGCACCTGCTTATAGAAGTTGGGTCCAAATCCCACGCCAGCCAATATTTCGTCTTCTTCATCCTTCATATTGGGGTCGGTGACTTGATCTACGTACTTCTGAAGTTTGGCCACAGCTTTAGCGACTTCCTTGGCGTTAGCCTCGGGCTTCAGATTGATCCACAGGTACAAGGCATGGTTCTTACCTTGGGAGTATACCTAAAGAAAAGAAAGAAAAATCTCATCTTGGTAATAATTTCTGAATACTGACAATATAGATTAGTCATTCATTTGACAGTTATGAAAACACTATGTTTCTTAAATATCCCTGTCCTTAACATTTTCAAGATATATAAAACAGAATATTATGCTTTGAGTCTGCAATAAATAAGATGGGCAATGTTAATCTTCAGAATTAAGTATATATCACCAGCTTACAGAAACTGCTTGAGACAAAAACTTACCGATGGCTGACTCTCAGGAAGGCCAGCAGCATGGACGACTGGCATCAGACACTCAGCCAGACTTTGTTCGGATTTCATGTACTTATAGACTCCATATCCCACCAGAGCTGTGCCTAGAAATAGGGGCTTCAGGGACCTGCTCACATGACCAGCTGCAGCCTTTGTGGAGACATTGCGAACTGTAATAGGCCATGAATGATGGTAATTCAATCGGATGCTATCATCATATTTTTACACACTTATTTTCTAGCTATAATAATTTTTTTAAAGATAATATACAAAAAAATGTCAATCAAATAGGTTCTTCTGTAAATATTAAAGGTGTCTCACTAAAAAGATGGGAACACACGTTTCTACTTTCACTTTCGGCTATGTATCTAAAATTAACATGCAATGACTTCGGCATTCGTTTAACTTATAACAAAACTATATACATATTTCTTTTATCGACAGTTGTATAATACAGTAGGCCTGACTATGTGTCCTGTATTGTAAGCCTTCCGTGACAGCTTATGTAAACTGGGTTATGCAATTTCTTAGTTTTCGTTTGTTCACCTGTAGCCCAGACTAAACACAGTAAAAAATCACTTTAAAACAATGTCATTGAAATAACTTAATTCTTGACTATAGTCAAACTTGGTCTGAAATCAAACTTTCACAGAATTTAGATAAAAACTTATTAAACAGATAGCTGTTGTAAGCAAAGTTAGATAACTCGTCTTGTGGCCATGATGTCGAACTTTCTGGTGAGTCTAAGATTTTACAATCAAATTGCTTTAGTAAAATAACTTACTGAATAAAGGTCTGGCACGACTGAAAAGTCTGGCGCTCCCTCTTAATGCAGACATACTGAAAACAAAAACAGAGAGTGTCACGGGCAGACAAAGCAAAGACTGTCACCTTTCTCGCTTATGTCGTGTACTTTCGAGTTGAGAATTTATTTGACCCGAAGTCACATGATTTAAGGTAATGGCCTCCCTTCAGGATGTTTGCGTAACCGGTTTTAATTAACAATTTCTAAATATTAGGATTATTATGTATAGTCAAGGTATCATTCGTCCCTTTATATTCATTTTATAATCATTTTATTTTGTACACAAAGAAATTTTTAAAGGGGGGGGGGGATATAGCTTCTTCAAGTTGTCAGGGCTGGGGCGGAGGTGAAACCATATGCGATCCACATTCCTTTTCACTCTTTATGAACTATTGAAAAAAAAGAAATAAACTGAATTGGGAAGATTGGTTGTTCCGTAATTTTAAAAATAAGATTTACCCCCCCCCCCTTCCCGGGTACAAATTTTAATACTGATCAGGCGCGGATCGAGGAATTTTGTTCCAGGGCTCAAGCTAAAATAAATAAATAAATAAATAAAAACTCCAACCCAGAAATTTCTTGACAAGCCCCCTAAAGCTTTCACTCACTCCCAACCGTAAAAAAAAAACGATTCGGGGGTTGGGGTTACATAAGACATATAAAGCTTCAAACCAATGACTTTCCATAGCAATTTTACGTAGATAGCCGGGTTCGTGTTTCTTAGGAGGGTCCGAGCTATATATATGCAACATGTTTAGGTTAACAATTCGCATGTTTTGTAGTCTGTCGAGCATGTATGGTAAAGAGTTCTGTTGCTAAAAAAAATGGCAAGGATATTTTGCATTTAACTGAGATTGATGTTTGTAATGTTAATAAGTGATTATTTAAGAAATAAATAACAAGTTTATAAACTTCAATGGGAATTGAAGTGGGTCGGTCACGTGATCAAATCCTGTGAAGGCCGAAGGCCTTCTCAGAAGATTTGATCACGTTTTATTACTTATATATACATTTGAAACAGTTTGAATATTTTCGAATTAATTATTGCACTAACCGTCCGTCGTTTTTGAAAAATGACGCAAGGTGTAAATCGGCTTGCATGGCGGTTACGCTTCGAATTCATTAGGCTAAGGAGTCTATTTCGAAGGGAATATTTATAATTGTGATCAGTAATAGTGAACAGATTGTTGTCTGGGAATATTTTTATTCGTGAAATTGATAATCGATGCTGAAAAGACACAAGAAACACGTCCAAAGTTTGATGATAAAAAGTTTGAGGAATTTCGGTCGCCGGAAAGGGATAGGTGGATCCGATGGATTGAGACACTTGTCGGAGCCAGTTTATTTGCAGTTTGATCAAAAACATTCTACTATGTCAGTAACTAAGGGCATACTTATGTGTAAATCACTGATTAACACTGAAACCATGTTTACATTGGACTACAAAAACACCGAGGTGTTTGGCAGCTGTTCATATTGCAATTTTTTCCAGCAGATTTACACATTTACGTGAGTAGAATTTAAAGATAAAATATTAGTTTATCATGAAAGATTAACGAAAGGTTGTAATGTTGACAAAAGTGAAAAAAAAAATGTAAACAAAGCTAAATGGTTAATTTTCTGTATTTCACAGGTTGAATATAGCCAACAATCTGAAATACTTATTTACAATGTATTTATCATTTTACTTGCTTGTTTTGTTCATTTTTTGTACATGAAAAGCAAGTAGAGCAGGTATACCGCCGGTACCGGTAGATATTATTCGCCGTATGATTAGGTCATGTATTGACCTCTGACCTCTGACAAACTTCATACAGAATTGAAGATAATTTCTCTCTGTATGTTTATATAATAGAGAGATACCACAAATGTATATATTAAAGATTGCAAATATAGTACACCTTCGACTATTAGCATTTTCATATAAGATTTTCTTCAAATTGCTGTTTCAAAATCTTTCATATTCCTTTTGAGATTCCTTTCCATTTGATCAGCCAAAATACCGATCACTCTATAGACCTTAATATATTTTCTTCTCAAGAATCACTCTCAGGTAAGAAAAAATATGTGTTCAAGACTTCATTATTTCATATATATACTTGATGGACAAACTTGTTAAATATTATCAATATATACTACCGTATGTATGTATCCAATTGAAATGCATGGACAATTCACTTGCATTTGTATATAACTATGTGTAACAAATGTTTATATGCAAAAAGGGGGATCCAGGCAGTTTATTGTACTAAGATGTTAAGGTTAAAATTACGGCATTTTAGCAATATTTACCTTGTACTATTTTTTTTCATAGTGTGATTACCATTCGCCCCCAACTCCCCCTCCCCGTTTTAAAGCATCATCGACATGTTAAGGACAGTGACATATATGAGAGGGGGTAAAATAAGAAAAAAACATATATAAAAAAATATTACTAGTATTTTAAAAGAATATGCGATTCCTGTTTTTTTTTTAATCCTAGTCTATTTTATAGTTTTTTTTGGGTTCTATTTTACATTGTAACTTACACTACGTTTCCAATGGGAATGGAAATAATGGGATGGAAGCTGGGCGGGGTTGGACCAAAAAAAAAAAATTAAAAAAGCAAAATCAGATGCTAGGGTACTTCGTTTTAATTTTTCACTGCCTTGATTCTTCACATAGTATCAGTATTTGTAATACTTTTACCTTTATTATGGTCATCGAAGGTTTTGTCCGATAAACAAAAATTTATTGTTGACTTAATGGATCAGAACATCATATAGATTTAAATCTCTTTACCAATAAACAAATATACAAGTGTGTGCATGATCTTACGATGAACAAAATGGCCAAGATGATCGAATACAGAAACTCATTTAAACACTGTTTATTTGTTAATTCATTGTGCTACATCATTTCAAAACATTGTTGCAAAACACTAAATAAGGTACTACGCAAGACACATATTCAGCAAACTGAAATAGTTATTTCCCAAGAAGCTATAACATGATACATATATATATATATTATCTCTCATGGATTTCCATAATTTTTCTGAAAGTTCCCTTTAATTTCTAATAATATTAAGTGATAATAGCCATAAATTTATAACTGAACTGAAATGGATGTCCATGCTTTTATCAACAGTTTAAAAGAAGATGCAAAAAATAGTAAACTGCTTCAAAGCATCAAAGAATCAATCAAAAACGAGAAGTCGATCACAAGCGAGGAATTAATATTGGAGACCCCGCCCTCTCCTGAGGACTTTCGCCTGAAGTTAAGAGCAAAATGCCTCCATGGAAATATATTTGAAGACACGGTCTTGAAGACAACAATAGAAAATTGCAACCGGAACATTTCCGTTGTTGGTAGCAACAGTGACGAAGCAAAGAATAAAGCTACTCGAAACCTCCGCGATTTTCAGGAAATTTTCGGGAAAAGACCATCCAAAAATTACACAAAAGCGATGGAAACCGCTGGGAATAAAGCTTGGAGTATTCTTAAGACAACGAGCAAGGGGAATGCCAAATCAAACGGAAATATCACCTTTGCTTATGAAGAATGGGTACCAAATTCTGTGTCGAAGATTTTGATGAAATCCTTGAGGGCGGATTGTGTCAGCAGAATGGGGGACTTTACGGCAGTGGTTGACTTGAAATTCTCCACCATGAGCCAGAAATCTTATGAGGACGAGTATCTCATAGACGGGATCACCCAGGTCCTGATTTACGCAGCCCTGATGGACTTGGACCCGGACAACCATGTGGCGGGAGTGCTTGTGTACTACGGAAGGGAAGGAAAGATCGTATTCTACGCTACTGACAAGTTTACAGACGTGCCTTGTATGGAAAAGTTGTACAAGAAAGCAGGGATTCCTCATAAACTCCTCAAAGAAAGACAAGTCAGAGAAACGAAGAAGGCGCCAGCAGTTAGTAAAGGTTGCAGGAGTATATTGAGGAAGAACAACGTCACTTCCACTGAAGAGCCGGAAGCTGAGAGTTCTGATTATACAATGACAGAGTTTTCAGATGTTGAATTAGAATCCTCTATTGATTTACCTAAGAAGAGGAAAACTTACACTGCAATTAGAAAAAATGGACAATATTTGAATTTGAAAATCAACATTCGTGTTCTTGAAATCTGTTTTTGCTTAATTTGTCTTTTTATTGCGATTTTTGTAATATGGAGAACACATGTTTAGTAGCATTTTTGACAAATTTGACATTGGAATGTAATAAGGTTGAATTAAGAACTTTCAATTCGAATGAAACAAAAGTATCATCAGGAAAAATATCGACAATTATCATAATTATTTAAAAAAAAGTATATATGTAATCTGATGTGTCGTACGACGCAAAGAAATAAAGAACTTGGACAACTTGTAAATTGAGAGTAACCTCATATGCTAGATTTAGCAAAAACCTAAATCGTTCGCTTGAGGTCTATGGATTTAGTTCCTCTTTATTTAAAATTTTTAGAATATTGCATGATTTATTATTACATAAAATTTAATAGTATTACCGGTATCAAAAAACCAAGTAGGAACACTTTCTATATTTTAATTAATGAAAAGTACATGTACATATTATATTAATAAAGTGATTTTGCATGGGATATATATTGAATTTGTTTTTATTAAATTAAATTTGATTTCTTAAAATCAAATTACAAGTGCGCCGGGTATTTTATTTTAATTTCGTAGAATTTTCACTTTGAAACGGTATTATAGTACTAACCTCTGCATGCAAGTCATACGCGGATAAAGAGCATCGGATCAAGTACATACTCGTATACAGGGTACTAGTATGCGTATTTGCTCAACACTTGTATACAAATATAAGACGTAAATGTTTGATTTAATTCCAGCTTATTGCTATGGATATTCTTGCTTTCATTTATGTCGCCCACGTTCAAAGTAGTTTGCCCTCATCATTACTCTTGTTCGCTTGGGAGCTCATTCTTACCATTCTTAGCTTATACGTTCCATTGCAATCTTCATTTGTCCAGATTCTTGCTGTCGTTTACTTTCCCTACATTCTCGCACTCCTTTACTGAACCATGTCCTCAAGTTTTCTTTTCCACGTGTTTTTGTTCCCCTGTTCTTTGAATGCATCCTTACGTTCTTCATTTTGCGTCATATTCGTTCCTCCTGCTATTTTACCAATATTCTTCCACTCCTTTCCTTTGCTCAAAATTTTGTTCTCTGTTACTTTGCCCGCAGTTTGCACACCTTTATTTGGTCCACAGCCATGCTCTTCTTTACTTTAAAGCTTTATTTACTTTTCTCTATTTCGGTTGCCTGTAAATATTTTTGCTGTCTTTTAGTTTGTCCAAGTTCTGTTCTTTTCTCTTCCCATATTCTTAGTCTCCTTACTTTGCACACATCTCCGCTCCCCTTAACGTCCACATTTTGTATAAGGATAAATTCTGATGAGAAAATTTGATTCTCTAAAACAAAATCAGGTACAAAAATTTATTAAAAAACTTTCAAGCCACACATTTATATTTCTGAAGGACCATTGCATTAAAAAAGGTTATCTTGAAAATGTCTTTTGAGGAAAATGGATTCTGTAAAGCAAAATAAGGTATCAAAAAATTCAAAATCTATATACCGGTATATGCGATCAAATTCTAAAATGAAAATTCTTTTTACAGAGAAAATCTCTTTTAAAATATTTTATGGCGTTGTTATTAAGCTAAGGTTTCGAAAGAATGAAAGGAAATTAACAAACCTTTCTCCCTGTAAAGGTTACTGGCACACATTTATATTTCTATTTCAATACAGCATCATTCATTTCATACTTGAGTATTCACTCAACTCATTGTAAAACTTTACCAGATAATATTAGAGAAGGTATCAAATAACCTGTTTTATTCGTTTGATCCAGGTTGAAGGCTTTGCATTTGTGTGTTTATTTTTTTACAAGACTTCTGATTAGAAAATGAAAAGAAATTGTAATGAATTTTAATTATAAATCTGTAAAGCAAATATTAATTTTAGTATGGTTTGCTGTTATATTTAAAAAATAATGTAAATATATATAATTACCTATATACTCAGGCTATCAAACACTGTAGGTACTGCATCCTCTTTTAATTGCTTTCTCTTTGGCGTGTATCCCATTATCTTAGCCTTTAAAAATTATAGTAATTTCACTAAAAAAAAAATTGTTTTCCTTTTTATTCTTAGCATGCAAATATCTTCTTTATTTTTTTTTTAAAAAATAATGCATTAAAATATTTCAGATTTGTATAGAAATCCTTGTTAATTATACAGATCAAAGTATTAAATCTAAAACCTCAAACAACTAAAAAAATATGTACCTACCATCATATCCTCTTTGAGACAATGAAAATGGACATACAATTTTATCATTTGAATAAACAAAAGTTTTTGGATTTAATTTTGCATTCCCAAGGTTATGAATCCATTTTGCACAAAGTTCATAATTCTTTTTTGGGTCAGGAATGCTAAAGGTAGATATTCCTTTTCCTGACCACAGTGCAAAATTTTGGTTACTGGGTTATTGGAATGTGAAACAGCTTTTCCATTTAGTGCGACAGGCACAGCAGCTGTGATATGAATCATTTCATCATGATAAGCCAGTCAGCTTAATTTTCATTAAAAGACATTATTTCTTGTTATCAGCAGTAATTCATTTTAATTTGTGAAGTTATGTTATCTACATGGTACCAGGTTTCATATGTTAAAATTAAATTTTTGACCATACGTTTCCTTTAATATTATTTTAATTATTAACATATTATTTGTACAAATATACAATAACTTTAAACTTATATGCTTCACATAATACCAAAATAAAAGTAAATAAATGCGTTTTATTAAAGGATTAAATATTCATTCACTGTTAGTACTTGTACCTTTACACAACATTAAAATTCAATAGATGAAACGAGCTGATTATGTATACTGTAGTTAGTATATTCGTAAAATTAGATAAAAGATATACTTTTTATGTCAGTTGGCAAACCTTTGAACATTCGATCTGAGTTATCTTTCTTCATGCATGTGTTTCAAAGAAGCACTAAATAAGTAAATATTCTCAAATGGTCAATGGAATCAGAGTTATTCAACACAGGGTACCTGTTATATTTCACCCGATAAATGATAAAAGACAATGAAGGATTAATGAACAAAATTCATTTTGCGTCCTGGAAAAAATGCATGCACAATTCAGAAAGTTTAAGCTACTTTAGCTACTTTATCTTGGTCTGACAAAATGTTATATTATGATCTATTTCAAATTGTATTTCAAATTGTATCATCTACTGTAGATTTCCGTTTATTTGATTTTTATATTAAAAAAAGAGTTCACTCTAGATGCATTAAACTGTATTAAACTTATGGATTTAAAACTTCTTAATAGGCAGTGTTGAAAATTTCCTGAAGAACGTTTTATCTATAAATTCATTTACTTGATCATTTTTTAAATCTTAGATTACGTATTCCTACCTTAAAAGAAGAGAAGTGTTTGCATTCATTTGGTGAGTATTGCCAAGCGAACTAAAAGGACTTTCCCTGCTGCAGCTGAAAAATCTACATAGGGACACTAGATGAAACATATGAAGATACATGTAGAACAAAGCCTATAGAACAACTGACAAGAATTTCCTGTATTCAAGTAAGTACAGTCAATTCTCGAACAATCGCTTTTCGATTTAGCACCATTCTGGCAACATCGCCATATTTTTCCAGGAACGTTTTCCCTGCTATATAAATGATTCTGTAAATTTTACTTCAGAGAAATTATATTCCCTATCATTAAAAACACCACAATGAAGAAAGATATGTCATCTCCCTTTTACAAGGGGTTGATCCAAATGTTCGTGGAATTTCTTTCTGAAATTTTATCGTGATTTGATGAAATCAATCAACAGGCATATTCATAATATAGAGTCATAATGCAACAATATTGGAAAATTTCACCACTTTTCAATTACCAATAAGGTCACATGAGCTTTCTAAAAATGGATAGTTGGGAAACCCGGAGGAGACTTCGACGTAACGTCAAGTTAGATATGTCACGTCACGTTATAGAAGCATCTCGCCCACATGTCCAATTATAATACGTAATTCTACAAAATGCTGTCTTTTTCTCCATTTTTTTTCTCAAAAAAAGCCTGGGTATCCTCTCGCACCAACTTATCTTCATTTTTTACTCATATTTCAAAATACTACCAATCTTTCCATATGATGTTCCAATTTCAGCAGCAATGTCAAGATCAATCGGCAGCCGACAACGTATTTAACGCTTTGAATTTGATTTTAAACAGGCCCAAAAAGAGACCACACTTTATATCAACGTCCATAGAAGTTATAGTTTTCTGAAATTTTTTATGCCACTGGAAAACCAGTAACTAAATGCATTTTTCCCAAGCCTATGTCTATAATATACGCGTTTAAGATCGAGTGATCCCGGGATTTTCACAAAACGTGTGACTTGACCAAATTTTGACGTTAACTAACAACTTAAATATGAGCAATAAATCATCAACTTATAAACAAAATATCCAGTAAAATCAATAAAACTCTCACACAAAGGTTTAAAAAATATCAAGCAATCGTAATAATGACATAATTTTCCTTTTATACACCACATAGGGCGGTTTAATTCTTATTTCACGAATTAAGAATTTAAATGATAATAAACGCGTTACTGTCTCCCTCGTATTTCCAAACAACCGTTTCTATGGCAACTGCCATAAAGTTATTATGAAAGATATTTAAAATGTTTTTTAATTTAAAATATTCATCAAGTGTCTATATTTTCATTTGTAATTTTCAACCAATTTCACTGAAAAATAAATGAAATATGAAGAAATTCCACGAACTTTTGGATCAACCCTCGTATACCATCTTGTCTTGTTTAAGATGGAAATCAAAACTTTTACGTAGCATTCCGCCATATTTTAAATAAAAACCTTCATTGCGTATTTCCCTCCGATATGCACGAATTGTTGCTTCTAAAATTTTTGATTAAGGAATAAAAACAATTTTAAACGGTATAAACTGTTTTAACTTTATAAACCGCGAAGCGGTTTAAAATCTGTTCCAACACAGTTTATAATCATCATTCCTTATAATTTAATTTTCATTCATTTGATGTAAGAAAAAAAGATGATAGTTCTAACAAAATGACTTCAGTTTTACAAAATTTGAATGTAACGTCACATTGAACGTTTTTGACGCAAGTCAACAATTTATACGATATAAAGTAATTTTTTTATCCAATCAATCTTCGTATTAAACGGTTACTGTATTTTAGAAGAAAAACAACTTTGTTTTAACTCTACATCTGAAAATCTAACTCATAATCATAGTTCTCATTCTAAAGAACGAAATTTTTGTATTCATATGAAGCAGAATTTATTCAAAATCCAATTCAAGAAAAGAACACTTGCTGTCTAGCCTTCATCTCGACATTAAGATACATTGTATATCGACGAAGTATTATCAATTTACAATAGACATAACGCAGCTTTAGTTATTAACATTACATTTTGATATGTAGACGATATATCCCAGTGAGCTTGAAATCAAAAATACCAAAGAGTCTGACACATATGTCTCATATTTTGATTTTTTTATTGAAAATGACGTTAAAGGTAACCTAATAACAAAGTTTTATGACAAATGTGATCACTTCAACTTCCCTTACTTTTTAACAATATACTCTTATCACCATATGAAGTTTGTATCTCTCAGTTGATTCGATACGTAAGAACATTGAATTATTTAGGTACGATCAATTTCTTTAAAAACAGCCAAACAGATAAGTTATTGACAAACAATTTGATTAAACACGAATATGAATAGTCTCATTTCGCAAGTTCTGTAGTCGATACAATGACCTTGTCACAAAACACAGCCTTCTTGCAACGCACTTTGAAAAATTACGCACTTTGAAAAATTTTTTCAAAGTGCGTTAAATTTGGGACCAAGTCATCGCACTTTGAAAAAATAAAATTTCTTTTCAAAGTGCGTTAATATCGGCCATATTAACGCATTTTGAAAAAATGTGTATGTAAATCTTAGGTATGATAAATAATTGAACCCGTTTGATAACACTTCGGTGATAAGGTCACTTCAGGATGTGAAAGTGTGCGATTTTGATTTTTTCATACTTTGAAAATTCCTTCTCTTTTAGATGATTTACTGTACTTCATTTTTTTCCAGTTTGCATGCATTTTATGTCAACTAAAATTTATTGAAAGTTTTCAACGTCATACCAGTTAGACAAATACATATATTTGGGTGTAGTGTAGGCATCGGTATGGGGAACTTCGGCACACAAATGTTTAGCAAAGATATATATAATATAGGCATTGAAAATTGAGGCTTACTGGGGGGGGGTCCACTTTCAATTTGTACAATAGTAATGTATCAAACAAAAAAGAGAGAGGTGGCTAATTGACCCTCTACTCGACTTCTCCTTGTTCGCAGTGAGGTTAAATGTATAATGTAATAATTAAATTAAAAAGTTTTTCGAAAGATATAATTACTTAGTATTACAAATTAATTTTTTCAATTACTAAAATTTAAGTCTAGAATTTTTTATTTTATACATATTTTTTTCAAAGTGCGTTAAATTTCCTCATGATAAAAATGTTTATGTACACTCTTTTTTTTTCAAAGTGCGTTGAGTATGTCCCAGATTTAACGCACTTTGAATTTTTTTTTTAAAGTGAATTAATTTTGTCCCAATTTTAACGCATTTTGAAAATTTTTTTTGAAAGTGCGTTGCCACACAGCGTATTATTTAGTCAAATGCAGATGGACGTTTTTATACTTATTGTTAGGTCACTATTTACACACTTAATTGTCGACGGAATTTCCCGACAAGGAGCACACAGCGGGTATTGGTCGGCAGTGAATGCTAATTCCTCCATGGCACAATTAATGTTTTAGAGTCCCTGTTTTCCCTGCACTACTTTGTATTTTGTGTTCGTATTTCCCACGTTAAATTATAAAATCCAGGCTTTTTTATATCATTGATAGCTCCATTTTCATTAAAAATAAAACTTGTATTTACTTATCTTGATATTGGTAATTTGCAAACTTGATTTTGTTAAAAAACATTCTGATTGCACACAAGTACTCTGAAGTTAATATTAAATGATGCTTGAGTTTCTGATCGACAATAATACATCTATCTTCCTTCAATCTTGTGGAATTCCATTGGGTTCAAATTGTGCTCCAATATAAGCAGGCGTATTTTTGTATTTATATGAGTCAGAATTTGTCCAAAATCTTAGTTTAAGAAGTATTTTATTCATAATATACAAAGAAACATACAATATGAATATGGATTGAACAGGAGGCCTAGGGCCTATATTAGTTCTCTCCATTTGAGATCAAGGTACAAATGTAAGTACTGTACATATTTGAGTTCTACAAAGACATGTATAATAAACTAATATTGAAAGGGTTAAAGGGTATGTAATTGAAGAAAAATTAAGGGGAAAAAAGTGGGTAAAGAAAACAATAACATTTATTAAAATATTGAAAAAGAAAGAAAGAAAGTAAGAAAAAGAGGGGAAGGCTCAAAACCATACTTGTGTGTTTTTGTATACTTCCAATCTAAAGGTCAAGACTGAAAGACATGCTGCAAAATACTTAGTACTCGTATATTTTGTAATTCAAAAATCTTTTAGTGTTTTTTTTTTTTAAAATAACATTGTGAACTTGGTCAAAGAATAATATATTTTCTCTAAGAGGTAGACAATCATAACCTGATAATAAAATATTGACATCTCTTGGTATGTCATGGTCACTCATATATGTAATGAAAGAGTTCCTGGCAAGTTCATAACAGGGGCATTGAAAGAAAAAATAAACAAAAGAAATAACCACATTTTAAGCATTTAGGTGAATCAACTAAGTTATGATTGAACAAGCTAATTTAGAGAATTCGTGTCACCCGCTTAGGGAAAAAGTCGGATCCCCCTGACTGAATTTGTAGAATTATTAAATGTATACATGCATACTGAAGCAAATAAAATTCATGTCTGTCAATATGCATATGAAGATTTGATTGCTTATTCTTTATTAATTTATAGAAGATTCTTATTATATGGAATATTTATCACACTGTAATGATGATTTTATGAGTTTGTACAAGCCAGACCTCATAAATGTTTCATTTCACATGTTGAATACTATCATTAAGTAAAAAAAAAAGTATTTCGAAAAAAAAGGATCATCGGGGATACGAACCCAGGACCTCTCACATATGAAGCGAGAGACATACCACTACACCACAGAACTACTTTACATAGGCGAAAATTCTATGCAAATATGAAGTCACATACATGTATTTATATATTCACGTTCGATATTGTCAAACTTTTACACAATGCATGGTGTCTAATTCAACCTTTATTAAACAGTTCTAATGTAATAGGAATATAAAGTCCGCCGAGAACCTGTTTTATACGTAATAACTCTCCTCATGCTCCTGTGCTAAAATAACGACATGTATTGCAATAAATACTAATAAAACAAACGGGGCGGGACACTTTGAGAGGGGTGAGAGAGGTCTTAGGGAGTTTTGGTATAAAATTACATTGCAAAAGCTCAAAATCCACTTAAAATATCGCCCGGAAAGGATAGTGTTACACACAGACATAATGTATAAATTTACGACCTTGAACTTTGACCTTTTGACCCCAAAATAAAAAGAGATCTTCCTTAGGCCACAGGGAGTTGTTATGTAAAATTTCATTGCAAAACCTCTAAGGGGTTCTCGAAATATCGCGCGGAAACGAAAGCGTTACAGACAGACGGACAGACCCAAATTAATATCCCCCACTTTTCAAGCTGGGAACAACAAATCTGCTTTAAGATTACTAGAGAAGTTTTTCAACTGATAGTGGGGTATATTTAATTTTCTTTGTCCGTAATTGTATAATTTGGATTTTATTTTATCTTCAAGATTTTTCATTTTGTATACATTAGTTTAAATTTTGCTACACTTGTTGCAGATTTTTAGCTATTTAGCAAATCATTCCATAATTTAATTGTAGATGGTAAAATAGTCTATACTATTGATATTCGTGATTCCTAAAAAAATATTGAATGCAAGAAAAAAAATGAATTCTCCACCATGATCTTTGGAAACTCTAAAGCTTCATTTAATGTCATTGTTCCGCTTGCTTTAAAATTTTTGATGTACACTTGATTGCATGCCATTTCTTTAATTTAAATAATACATGCACGTATATGAATCCTATAATACTTATAATATTTGCGAATTATTATTCAAAAAACACAACTTTTTGTTTAGTGTAACTGTTTTTATAAATGACACATATGGAGATAACGAACAGTACTCAAGATCAAAAGTCCATGAAACAATAGAAGAAGCACAAATACGGACCTCCAAAACATCAAAGGTGGGGGAAAAAAAAGGAAAAGTTGTAATTTTGTCTGAAGTCGTAAAAAACATATTTTTGTTCTTGCATTTTTTTCCATCTGGTACAGTTTTACATCAATAAAAAGTTTAAAATCACTATTAAACGTTATCCTTCAATATTTTTTATACGTGCCTCATACTTTTAATGCATTTCATTCAAATTGCCTACACCGTATCCTTATGGTATCCAAATTAAAAGAATTAAACGTTGAAATCCGCATGCATATAACTAAAATGCATGCAGTTAACATCTTTTTCACCGACTCAAAATTTAACTTAAAAAATAATCGCATATTTAAATATGATCAATCTTTATAAATTTAACAATTTTAAATCCTTAATTATTTTTGCAGGTAGAGGTGTCCAATAAAATTTTGAAATATTGCAAATAACATGTTTAACTTAACTTGTGGAGTAATTTTCATTTGCTTGTACAGTACTCAAGAAATAAGAAAACTGAAATATGTACATCTAATGCTAGAACCAAAAATAAAGTAATTGTTACTTTCAGATTTACTCTTTTTCTCCATTGTTTTTTTAATTTCATTTTTTGGTAGTACATTTGAATCACGGGCACCTGATGTTACTTATTTTTTGTAATAAAAATAAAATATACACATACCTAATAATACAGTGAATTTATTAGGTACTATAGGGGTTATAGTTTTTATAAAAGAAAAAAAAGGTAACGTCAGGTCCCTATGATTTGACTATATATAGATTTACAAGGAGAGGAGTCAAAAATTAAACTAAATAAATTTGATTTATTACAGAAATTAATAACTCTCAGATGAAATGAGAGAAATAAAGTTCAAAAAAAAAAAAAATTACTTTATCTAAAAAAAAAAATATAGCAAAAATAAATGTATTCTATAGCTAGATATAAAATATTACTCCTTAAGGTTTTCTTTTCAAATAATAACGAAGACAAATGAAGGCATATTATGTTTTTTTCTGATTTCAGCTTTAGACTAAGTGATTAAATTCTTTTTAAAAAAAAATGACATATTAAAATTACATATTATACCTTTTTATTCGACCTTTAAGGCAAACGCTACATAAATAATTCATCCGAAAGAAGCTTTGAAGTAATTTAGACAAGAAAATTATACATATATATATATTTTTAATATCCTAAAACTTAATCCAATTTTTTTTTACTACGTAAAATATTTGAGAGACTTGGTTATTGGAATAAATTGATGATCGGTGTGTACGTGATCTAATATATGTATCAGAATAATAAAACTTGGCAATATACATGTCAATAGTTTTACAACATTCTTGTGAATTGCTTACTAACTTTGTATACTTAAAATAGCTAAATTTAACTTTTATATCATTTAAAATCACTCTTTTGATCATTTGTTCAATCATTCAAAATTTAAAATTTGGTTTAAGTGCAAAGAGCTTTAAAAAAAAAATCAGTTAATAAACCATCATCTCTAGGCACAATGAGGACTGCATACATTTTGAAGAGATATTAATAAAGAACTGAAACATGTTTAGTTAACAAACCAGAACTTATAATTGATACAGGATTTATTTACTTCAAAGAATGTATGAAAATAAAATGATTTTTATGCATTTAAATATAAATGTGTTCTTTCATAATGAAAATTAAACTTATGTCCTCTACAAAAATAAGAATTTTTCAATAAAAAAACTTCTTAATGACAAATTTTAATTGATTTTTTTTTTTATAGAGGACAGATATATTATCGGGGAAACAACAATATGCAAATTACCTTTTTTTATAAGATAGCCAAAATACTTATGCCATTTAAACCATTAGTAGAATTCATTAAAATGATACAGAGCAGGCCAAAACAGCCCTTCATTTCCCAGCGGTGAGTCCGCCAGGCCTGATAAATCAGACATTCCTGTTTCCCGGCTCGTATCTACCCGATACAGATGCGCTGTCGAGAATTTTTCACCACAGGCGCCTGTCCCTAAGCACTGGTTCAATGTTTATCTAATATTGACTACTACTATAAAGAAATATTTTAGGTAAATTACATTCTTAATTACAACCGGAGGCGGAGGCATTTCGGGTTGACTCGTCCCATTCTTCATCAAATCTTCGCTTTTCCTTTTTACCTTTCCAACTTTATTGTACAATTTATCTATTCGTCTGTCGAAATCCGGATTTGAAGTCTTTTTTTGGGTTTTAGGTAGATTTCCGTGCTATTAGCGTGATCTATTTATTTGAACAGACTTGGTACTACGAAAAAATTCAGATATTGAATAACTGTTAAGGATTAGGTATTTCTTCCTAATTACTTCGGAGATAAAGTTTATCTAGTTTGTATATAAAGAAATAAATATACTTAAATGGGGTCATGGAATGTGCAATGTGTACTCAATTCACGTTTTGAATGAACAATATATAATGAACAAAATAGCGAAATTGTATAATGAATTTGATATAAAACATGACAATTCTAATCAGTACAAAAAAGAGAAAATTCGGGTTGGCAACATGAAGAGTGGGATCAAGTCTGGCTCCAGACCTCCTAAGGATGGAATATTTATGGACACTCTAGCCGCTAAGGACCGACATGATAAAGATAAATGGCGCGCCGACAAACAACTGCCATAGTAAGAATACCTTAAAACGCTATCTAAACCTAACCCTCAGCAGAAGGACCCTCTAAGGCTTGTTTCATTCAGATAGAATTGGAGAGGAATAAAACGCCAATTAACCCTTAATACTTCTTGTCAAATTTCCTTTCAGTTTTCTCAACATTTAAAACGCCAATAATTTGTAGATAAGGAATCAATAAATCTTAAAAACGATGTGTTTATGGTGTTTTAACTTGGGCATCATTTCAGTAATTGAGGGGAGATTTGGGGGCACTTATAGAATTATTCTAGCTATGGGTTATCAATTCATTGGTGGCTCGTTGAATGCTACTTAAAATAGTTTTATTATGAAGAGTGATAAAATGCAATATCGAAAACCGTTGCTCTATAAATTCCAAAAGAAAATGTTTGAAGTGTTTTAGGACACAAGTCAATCGGTCTTGATGATTAGTTTGGAGTACATTTACCTTTTTATATTCCGCACAAGAAATAAATTGAGATTTTTCGAAATTTTCTCATTGAACCCTATCCGTATCTAAACTGTAACGTGCATTAATTTAAAGAATAGCAATGATTTTTTTTGACAAAGATGAATACCCAACCGATTAGTCTGTTTGAGATGAACTTAAGACCGTTTTGTGGTTTAAATAAGTATCGCCAACACTTCAGGTTTCCCTTCAAAGCCACCGTGTTTGGTTCGCTGTTTGATGATCTCCCTTATACATGCCCATAGTGAGCAATTAAATGGTAAAATGGTGTTCCAATGACCGTAATTTATACACACTGCGTATCTCCGTAAAGGGCCCCTCATTCTGAAGAGTTAATTACTCGGCAAATATGACGTCCAATTCATCTCGGAACGATTTGTTTGATCAATTCTATCCATTTGGAGTAAGATGTTGAGTTGAAGTTGTCTCTGTGAGCCTTTCTGATTTGCGGCATTCCTTTGTGATATCGAATAACAAAATGGCCGAAAATACCGTCCACTTATACACGGATCATATGTGGTCAGAGTGGAATAGCCACTCTTTTTTCCAGTTTAACAAACTTTTTTGCTGTTCAAACTGTTTACAAAATGCTTATTAGGTTTATAACAGAGAGAAATTAGAATAAGCATGTTTGAGTATATTGTTCTCGTTTACGTTTTAATTTACCTATGCTAATAATCTCTCTCATTCATGATGATACCTAATAGGCTAGAAGCTTGTTCAATTACCATCAACAAACCCGTTGGAATTTAATCATTTCGATGTACTACTAACCTTTTATTTCAAGTTATATTCAAAAGACGTATTCAACAACGTGCCATGAATGAAATTTTCAAATGCTCAAGATAAAAACAAATAATAGTGGTTCTCTCAATGCTTTGAATTTTTCACTATTCATACATGTTTTAAATACATGGAGTTAACGTAAATCTTGCTCTTGCGTATCAATCAGTTGAGAGATATAAACCCCGTATGCAAGTCATGCAGGTACACTTGTATATTGCTGCATAAGATTGATTGATTATAATGCTTTACGTCCCATTCCAGAATTTTTCACTCATATAGAGACCTCACCATATATCGGTGAAGGGCTTCAAATTGTGACCTTTCCTCGGCACTCAGGACCATTGAACAGTGAGGGATCTTAATCGTGCCAACGTCTGCCGTGTGAAGGGCCTCGGTTTTTAGGGTCTCATCCGAAGGACCCGCGACTTTCACTTCAAAGTGCCGAGCGCATGGAGAAGGAAGAGTTGCTATTTTTTTAACGACTTAGGTCAATTGCGGCTGAGAATAGAACTCATTACCTTCCGATCACAAAGCAAGCGCTCTACCGACTGAGCTACCGTGAACGGTACTTGCTGCATATTAAGGAAAGAACGTTGACGATTGAAAGGTTCAAGTCATCACCTTTATTAAAATGCTTGGTTGTTAGATAACCAATAACATCTTTTTCGAGTAAAATATCCAAATATGAAGAGGACATGTCAGATTCTGTGGTATCTTTTATTTCAAGCTCACCAGGATATTAAACATAAGAATGGAAATAGCCGTTGGTAATTGACAATAAGTCGTCCTTATATCGTATTGTCGAGTTGTTGGCTACACCAATTGTTTTCTTCTTTTCACGTATAAGATTTTGGACGAATTATGCTTCATATGAATACAAAAACAGGTCTGTTAATAACGGGTCGCAATTGATACTCATTGGAGTTCCAATAGATTGTTGAAAGATCTGGTCTTCAAAAACCACATAGGTATATATTGCCAATCAGAAACTCAAGCATCTTTTAATATCAACATCAGAGTACTTGTGTGTATAATCAGAATATTTTTTCACAAAATAATTTTGCACATGACCAATGGGAAGTTAAGTAAATTTATATATTATACGAGTTCCATTTTTATTGGGGAAAAAAAAACAACTGTCAATGATAAAAAGCCTGGGCTTTAATTAATCGTGGGTAATGTTTGAATACAAAATTGACAATTAGTGACTTTTTATGCTGTTGATTTTGGTATCATCTTATGATTTCAAATTTCCTAATAGTTCCTTTGAATTCTTAAGTATCCACGTCTGATTTACACCACTTTTCAGATATATTGTTGCACAGTGTCGCTGAAGTTTCTCCTTCACTACTGCTAAAATTTTAATGAGGAGTAAAGCAAGAGACTTGGTAGAACATTTACTGGAACCCACCATATGTATCCTTGTTTTTAAGGATTTATTTTAAAGTTTTGGAATCCAAAATTGTTGATTGTTGCGAATTTTAAAATGTATTGAGGAGGAAATTTATCTATCAGTGAGAAAATAATTGTGGAAATGCTGAATTAAGTTTCTCACCGAATCCGAACTCTTCATATGCTGAATCTAAATTCTCACCAGCAGATAATCCAGCCAATGACAATAACAGCAGTAAATATTGTCTCAAGTTTAGATTGGGTGTTTTAAAAGCATTGTTTGATAGAAAATTCATATACACTGTGACACCCAAAGCGTTGAACATGCAAAAACGCAAACCAAACGTTTGGGGCATTTTGCAAGTTCGGTAATGAGTAATGTAAAACAATGAGAATTTGATTGCAAAGCGGCAAAAGTTAGTGCTAAAATGTAATCTGCATTAATACCAGAAAATCTGACACAAACGGCTGCTTATACCATTCAGAGCTTGTAATCGAATCGTAAGCCAATTTGAACAAATTCTCACGCAACAACACAAACATTAAAATTTGTAATACCGACCAATTTGCTTTTTGCGCCAAAATTTATACCAAATAGAGCATCATTTAGCGATTGGGCGCCTTGGTAAATGTTTTCGTAGACAGTTTCAGATACAAAACGGGGGTTTAGGCTTAGAAAGGTCGAGCAAACATTACATTAACTAATTATAACATAGGGTAAACATTTTAAAAAGCATCCCGTATCATTTCACAACATTTTTATTCCAACACACCGAACGTGTACACCAGATAATGGTGTTTTCGCATTGACTTGTCAAACAGGGAAATCACCCTGAACTACTGGGTCTCTACCGAGGCCCGTAACCCGGGCTATTCTGCCTTGTTACCGTGCTAGTAGGAAACTCGAGAGGAACGAAATGTGTAAACTAGGGAATTACAGCTAATGTGAATTAGACTGATCGAGGATCTCTCCCCCTCCTATTCGTGTCCCCGTACGTCAATAGCAGTTGAGGAGACGGTGTGTGAAGAGAGCTGTTAGGCCCTGATAGGCTCACTTCAGTGATAAACACGTCCATCTACGACCAATTCCAGACTATGTATCGGCAATTCTGACGAATATCAAAAAGTGCTGACTCTCTCCCTCTATCGTTCCTGTTATTAAAGGAACGTGTGGTCTACTAGTGCAATGTCTTTGTGAAGTCAGTTTGGTTGTTAGAAAGTTATTTTTGTTTGTAAAATCCTTCTATGATAGCAAAGTATTTAAATCTTTGGTACGACAGAATGGATATTTACACTTTGTAAAATCAAGTAGATATTGTCTGTTTTTTTTAATAAATCAACTGATTTACAATATTTTTCTTTTTTATTCAAGACAAGCATATGAGGGTTATACCTTTAAATATTGAAGATAACAGCAAATATACAAGCAGCAAGAGCACTGGTCAATTACGAAAGATAGAAATGGACATCAAGAAGAAGGTTCAAAACTACAGTGTACAAGTATTTGCAGGACTAAGAGAATTGAACTGAACTACTTAGAACAACTTCGGAATATACGCTCCCACATTTTATTGAAGTAACTTAGCAAAAGAAATAACAGTATAACTGCAAATATTTCTTTGGCTTTATATTTTCTGAGATAACTTCCATCCTTTACAATCAGATTTTTTTTAATTAATTTTGATGGTCATTTGTAAGCACAAGTCAATGAGTAGAGATACAGTGTGTAAGTTGTTGGTCAGACAGCCGGAATGCAAACTGATAGCGGTCAGACGACCAGACGAAGTGATTGTGTGTAAGGAACATTGCTTGTTTATCCGTTTAGAAGTTAAAAGCTTTTTATCAGGATTTAAACACGCATAGAACAAAGACAACTCACTGGTGTTCCTAGAGTTCATACATACTGAATCAATTTTCTATATATTCGAGATATATAACTGTATTCAGTGTGATAAGTAGATACAACATTATTGTTCATTGGTAAAGTTGTGTATGTCATACGTTAAAGAAATCAAAAATAACGTCAAAATATCATTAGAAAGTCACTTTCCCCCCGAAATGCAAATAAAAAATATCAATATTCCTACGAGCCTTTTTTTTTTACGTGTTTGATAACAGAGAATAATTAGGTCATTCTTCGATTCATATCTTTTCACCAATGAATTGATAATACTATATCAACAATTGTATTAAGTACATGTTTATAGTCCGTTAATTATCATACAAATTGTTCTTAAAGAAAAAATTTATCATTCTGTGTGTGTATTATTAAATGACGGAATTTTCAATCCCTGGCCTGCTCGTGTGTACACTTTGTAAACTGTAGGGTATGTGTGTGTAAGGAAGTTCATACCATTATATATAGAACTTGAATAATGTAAGTAATTTCTGCGTATATTTCAGTTATTTTCAAAACAAAAAAGGTTTTCCAAAAGCTTTTGCAGATGCAAATGTTAGAACAAACTATATATAAAGTTCAACAGGGATTGTATAATTTTTATTAATCACGTATTTATATGATCAATTAGAAAAGAAAAGTTTTGTCAAAGACAAAACGTGTTTCATTGGATGTGTCACGTGTGTAGAGTTACATGTAGGCCTATGTGTACATACTGAATCAAATTTTAAGATTACAAACATTGAAAATCTCCAAAAGGCTCTAATCCTTCACCAGCGTGGAGGAAGGGTAATATAGAATCGCAACAAACAGGAAAGGATGGAACGAAAGAAAGTAAAAATATGACATTTAGTTTTTTTAATCCCCCAAAAGTGACCTATTTTAAAAGAGAGTGACTTCCGGGGGACAGTGTATTTTCCACATTGTCGTGGGGTTTCCTCTCCGGAATGTTACTTAAGAGTTATTGACTTTTATTTATTAAAGTTGAATCTTGATAATTTTCAGCCGGAAATCCCGAAAAAGTTGTCAGCGAATGTTGACCCCGAATGATATCTGCTTATTAAATAACAATGATCATGATATTTCTCTCTAATACTCTGCAGTATACTGTAATCTCGACTTCAATGAATATTAACTAAGAATTTAAAGGAACAATTCTTTGATCCTAATAAAAATCACTTTGTTCACGCTACTTAACATATATTTGTTGGTTGTTGGGTAAAACTTATTAAAATGTTTTATAGAAATGTTTTATTGGACAAAATATTATATTTGGATTAATCTGTGTTTTTACAAGTGTTTATTCTGCACAGATTAAGGAAGTCGGTGCATTGTATGAGTGAAATTGACAATTTTAAGTCTCTTTGCACAATACTAATTTTGCGCATGCCTCAAACCACTTATTCCTCTTTCATACTAGAAATCAATGCAATATTGAGTTTGCAAAGAGATGTAAACTATGTTTTCTTTCCTTGATAGAGAAAAACAAATCTGGTTAACTTTTAATTTTAGGTGGCTTTTAATATTGCGCTAACACAATCAAACAAAACGTCTTTATAATGATCTGCATTGCCATCCTTTGAACAGCTTAAAGTCTATGTTTATCACATTCATGTATTTGGAAAAAAGGCAAAATAAAAAAAGAACTGGTTACTGTATTATTAAGTTTCTTGTCTTTAAATTGTATGAAGACGTCAACTTGAGGAAAATCAAATTAGAATTTTTAATATAAGAATTCCGTTCATTCACAGACGTTAATTACACTGAATACGTTCTCAGTAAAAATGAGTTTGTTTTATGTCAACAAAGAAAATTTGGATGCATTTCCTGGACTTATACCGGCCTCAACAAGAGGACCGTCAGATTGCCGTCAAAACCGGAAGTTATTCTTTTCTTCTAAATCTCCAAACCAAATAGACAGATTTGAACAATACGAATCAATTGTAACCGATTCATTGCCACCACAGCATGTTCATTTAGATATTGACTGCTTGGCGCTTAGTGTCAACAAACAAAAGCAAACTTTCTTTAACGTTGATTAATCGCTTATTAGTTTTCTACAAATACTACAACCATAAGTACCTAAATCTAAGTCAATAATTGGCGCTTACTGAACAAAAGAGGACCTTTTCGAGCCAATTTGCTACTTAGAAATTGCGCTAACAAGATTGGGGGATCACATGAGATTTTGTTGGCCACCCTTAGTGGAAAAGGAAGCCCAGGCGCGGAAAGGGCGAAATTCGAAACGTTGGTATTCATAGTTAATTAAAGAATTATTACAACTGTAAACAAATCGATATTTATTATTAAACCTTAGTTTGTTCACCGGAAACTGTGACAAACGGAAAGAAATCAGTTTTATACAAACATACTCTACTTTATCACAAGTTAAACATGCATATTCTTAAGTTCACTAGTTACATGTAACAAAGTCACTTAAAACTATGTACAAAAAATGTACATGTATATTAAGGTTTAATTAACTAATTTCACTCTCACAATTAATTTGTAACTTTTGACTATATTTTAAGAAAATTTGAAAAGATTAATCAATAGTAAATTTAAGAGGAACTAATTTTTGCACAAAACATGCATTTCTTTAATGAATGAAAATTTTTATGCACCTTCAAAAAAAAAAGAAAAACAACTACATGTACTTTTTACTTTAGGAAAAAACGCAATGTTTTTTTGTTTACATTGTACCCCAATGTTTTCATCTGATAAAGATTTTCAGACATAATCAGGACGTACAAAACAGTTTCACAATTTCTGAATATTTAAAAGACAAAAAAATTCCTCCATTTTTATGATAGACATTAATATTGTTCAAAATTTTGTTTGTGTTTTTTTTTTAAAGAAAATGCAATGAACAGTTCGTTTTTGACTCTGTGATTAACGTTAAAGAAATCTCTGTCGTCACCAGAGCAAAATTGTTACCTCATAACTAACACTTCACATATAAAATTAAAAACATGCTCCTTAAGTTGTTTTCAACTGTTACATTCTAAACATTTAATAATATACACGACGAGTACAATTCGACATAGATATGTAAAAAAACATTGGATTGAAATCCTAGTTTGAAATTTATTCTCAATTTATACCAGCTACGCCCGGAAGCACGGCGTTACTGACAGATCAAGAAGACAATTTATAAATTACTTTTGGAATAGATTGAAATTTATATTAATCAGAATTTCTCAATATAGTTTTCTTAAAACAATAAAAAGGACAACATTTGACTCCCGATTTGGGAGAGGGTAAGAGAGATCTTTACAGAAAGTTATTTAGTTTGGACACCCTTCCCGTTTTTGATCGTCTAACATTTTGAAGTGAAAAAGGAAATAAACATATCTTGCCATCCTACAAGAAAATATGTTCTGTAATATATAGGCATTAACATGAATAATCTGACTCTACAAAATTTCTCCTTAATCAATTGCCCACCACTGAAAGAATATCTATATCCCTTCATGTATCTTCAATATTTTCAACATTTGATTGTCCTTAAAAATATTTGATGGAAAATTCTTATATTCATTAATTTTGAACACATGCCACTGGAAATTAAATTGTTTTTTTTAAATGATTGAATTAACACTACAATGCTCATGTGTTTCAGAATAAACTTTCAATTCAATCAATGTTTTCTGTCGATTTAATTTGTACCCAAACTTTTCATCGTCTATCTTCTAGGTTTTGATTGGGATAGATAGAAATGACGTATTATCCCAATCTTGCCACATTATGTTCTGTGGTCTTAGTAAAACAAAATATTAAATTAACACTACACTTAATTAAGACGAGTCAATTCAATTCAATTTATTCTCTCAAAACCATGTAAATGGTACATGAGGTACAGAAACATATAAAATATATATACATATCATACAGTGGGTCAAGTAGAAGGTGATAACTAAGGAGAACAGACAATACTATCAATTTTAGTAATAAATGTAGATAATTATCGTTTCAAAGAATCAACATCATTTTTGTACATGGCGTCACAAAACTTAGCTTGATAATACCCAGGATATTTGGATTAGATCAACATTTCTCAATTGACGGATCACTATTTGAAAATATAATTTACAGCAGTAAATAATAGTTTACTAGAGTAAATCTAATTAATAAAAAAAAGTTCAAGAAAATAATAAAAAAAAAAACGAAGAATTTATTTTGACATTTTTCATTTGCTACGATTAGCTGTATTTTACAAAACTAAACCTTCAGTCTAGCTTATTATAGTCATTTTTTCCCATAACATTTGTCTAAATAAATATCAGATTTTAAAAGAAAACTAAAGGGGACGTTTTCACATTCTAAAATCTAGTATACCAAAAACTAGGAGAAGTAATTAAATTGTTTACTCATTGAATTGCTTTTGTACAAAAATTACTACATATCAAAGTCTTAAACAGTGACTTTATGAACTAGGAGTTTTTTCTGTGGGAAAATCCGTAAGCTTTATATATTATCTGTCGGATATAGAAAGTTGGCCGAGGGATATTTGATTCGACACTGCTGGGATTAAACAGGAAAATGGAAAATGTTGATAATGTAAAAACCTCAAATTGAACTTTATCGACAAAATCAGTACTTATTTTGAAAGGAAAATTGTAACATTGTGTGAAAATTATTTGTACATGTACAGACTGTAAAAATTTTAAGGAATAAAAAGTAATAATAAAAAAGAACAAGAACAAATAAATTGATAGAACAAAATATCTATTGAATGTAAATAAAAAAAAATATCATTCAGGGGCTCTCCAACTAAGACCCCGGAATTGTTTATGTGAGGGTAATCTAACATTTTAATTGTAATAGTTAGTTCACGCTTAATTTTGATTGAAAGATAATTTTATATAAGATATTATACAGCTGCTTTGAATTTTTACTTTGCACTCAGTTTTCACTGATTTTGTTCATAAAATATATGGAGATAACGAAAAGTATTCAAGCTCAAGCGGATATAGAACAATACATAATGAGAGCAGAACAAACACGGACCTCCAAAACATCAGAGGTGGGATCAGGTGTCATGGTAGAGTGAGATTCCTCTGCCTACCGGTAACACCCGATGTGTGCTCGTTGTCACGATCGAGAAATAACGGAAAGTGTGTCTCGAAAAACATTAGTCAGCATTTGACTCAATGAAAAATTTTATTTGCTGACAACGTCATTGTATCGACCATAGACCTTACGAAATTATGGCTTTAAACGAAACTGCTGATATTCCCTTTTCATCAACTTGTTTGTCAATAATTAAATCCGTTTAGAAATTGTACATACCTAGAGCATGCTCTTGTGTATCGAATCAACTGAGATAATGGGATGAAGGTATATTGCAATTAAAGGAAGTTTTGAAAAGTTTAAATCATCACGTTTATCATAGAGCTTGGTTGTTAGATTGCCATTAACGTATTTTCCTAGTATATTATCCAAATATGAAACAGATGTGTCAGACTCAGTAGTTATTTTGAAAGGAAAATTGTAACATTGTGTGAAAATTATTTGTACATGTACAGACTGTAAAAATTTTAAGGAATAAAAAGTAATAATAAAAAAGAACAAGAACAAATAAATTGATAGAACAAAATATCTATTGAATGTAAATAAAAAAAAATATCATTCAGGGGCTCTCCACCATTGTTTATGTGAGGGTAATCTAACATTTTAATTGTAATAGTTAGTTCACGCTTAATTTTGATTGAAAGATAATTTTATATAAGATATTATACAGCTGCTTTGAATTTTTACTTTGCACTTTTTCACTTTTTGTTCATAAAATATATGGAGATAACAAAAGTATTCTTATAGTTTGTCAAAACATAATTAAATCCGTTTGTGTGCTCGTTGTCACGATCGAGAAATAACGGAAAGATCCGTCGTCAACTCAGTGAGTAAATAATGGATAAACAATTAATTTGAAAAACATTAGTCAGCATTTGACTCAATGCTTTATGCTCAATAATTAAATCCGTTTAGAAATTGTACATACCTAGAGCATGCTCTTGTGTATCGAATCAACTGAGATAAATAAACTCCATATGCAGGTGATGAAGGTATATTGCTGCATAAGTAAAGGAAGTTGGCGATTGAAAAGTTTAAATCATCACGTTTATCATAGAGCTTGGTTGTTAGATTGCCATTAACGTATTTTCCTAGTATATTATCCAAATATGAAACAGATGTGTCAGACTCCGAGGTATCTTTTATCTCAAGCTCACAGGGATATATCGTATCGACAAAAAGAATGGAAATAACCATTGATAAATGACAATACGTCGTCGATACATCCACAGTAAGTCTTTTCATTTTTTCACGAATAGGATTTTGGACAAACTCTGCTTCATATGAATAGAAAAATAAATTTGTTGATAACAGAGCGCAATTGGCACCCATGGTAATTGCAATAGCTTGTTTGAAGACCTGTTCTCCACAAACCACATGAATATTATCAATCAGAAGCTCAAGCATCTTTTTAATGTCAATTTTAGAGTACTTGTGTGTACAATCTGAATGTTTTTAGCAATAAAAAATTGCAAATGAGTGAAATGACCATTGACAGGGTAAATAAATTTACGAGTTCCATTTTTAATGAAATGTTATTTTCACACTGCAAAAAGATCCTGTTATTGAATTTGCTGTCCAAAGAAATTAAATATAATTTACTAAGCCATTACTGTCAAGGTGCTAAAAAGTAGATCATTTTAAAAAATAAATCCGTCTGTTTTTTTTTTCAAACAATTCTTATAAGATTTTAAAAATATTTTCAGATGATATGGGTATATATGAAATGCATATTCATAAAATTTGATCACAATTATACATTTCCAAATCGTATGTGTAAATTGATTAACTTCCAGAAAAACGGAATAAAGCAAGTGTAAAATGAAAACGGTAAACACGAAATTGCAAAAGAATTATTTCCGAATATGTAATGTATATACGAAAAATAAAAAATATTCGAAAGGAAGTTACAATTTAAGAAGTTATATGTACTTGTCTTCATCATCTTTAATAATATATAATCAAACATTTTATAATATTTATTTATATAATCAAACATTTTATGACATACAACTGAGAGTATATATATTTAATTAAAATTCTGTTTAACCTTTACTGATTTCATTTCTCTATTTTAAAAACAAAACATTTAGTTTCTACTGAAACAGAAAAGGTTTTCTCAAATGTCAAAAATTGTCTAATTGATATTAATATTCAAAAGAATATATTCAAACCCTTTAAACATTTTGCATTATAAATATATATTTTAACTCTCCTTTCAACCAGTAAATGTTACATTATTTTGAAATAAAATTTCAATATATTTTGTACATGCAAAGTAATTATATTTTTTTTTTTTTACAAATATATGAAGAGTATACATCTAAATGTACAAAATTTGTTTTTGAAAATTCAAAAGCTTCTTTAATATGTTCCAGCTAGATATTATGTCATATACTTACCAATTTTAAATAATTAAAGAAAAATTAAAAAATTAATTTTAGGAATTAATTATTAATTATTTTTATTATATACCTTTTCTTTTCTGTAAAACTTCCCTTACAACAATACAAACTGATTGTAAGTACTTGGCACTGTTATACATAATTAAATGAATTATACCCTAATAATTACACTCTTCACACTTTGAAAGCAATCCAACAGGAGTGTTAATTTTTTTTAAAATCAAATCTTATTCATGTCAACAGTACGAACTTCATTCAATTTCAAATAAAACTTGTAGATCTTTATCTCAGTGTCTATTAAATGCTTGTATCACCTAACATCAACACATGATCAGTATATGCTTATATTTGAATATCACTGACATCATTTTTTGATATTCAGAAACATTTTTACTATTTTGAAATACATTCAACTGCACTTTACAAATATAAAACATTTGTATCAAACCCTCAATTAAGGATTGAATCATTTGTAATTGTTTTATAATTTCAATTATTTATTTTAACACGTCTTATAAACTTGATATTTATTTGTTTATAATACTCGTTCACACTTTGATACACCTGATAATACTTTATATGTTCTTTTTGTTATTTGATTGTCGTTTGACATTAAGAAATAGAAAACTTGAAAATCATCATCAGTGAGCCTACTTAAGGACATATGCAACGTAACTTACCTACTGATAATATTTCAAGATATTCTTAGATTAAGATTTTAGTGTCATCAGATGTTCATAGACAAAAAATCAGCATGTATTACCAGGAGTTTTTGAAAGATATCAATTGCTGAAAATTGTTGGATAATTCAAAGAAAAATACATTAAAAAATACAAGATATATTCTACACATTTCTTTTATCAAAAATTGTTATAAAAGAAATGTTTAACACCCAATATAGACATTAAAATATAGCACACAATTCCTTCAGGAATTGGAACTCTTCAACTTGATGGAAAAAGACAAAAAAGTTCAAACTACGTTAAGTATGTCCTTAATTTTTTATTTTTGATATGCATGTAGGTCTTTGCAATTTACATTTGATGCATGCACAGTTAAAATGACATTTAAAATTGAAAATGATCAGGAAAATTAAGAATGTATAAACTTGTAGGCAATAATTAAACAGCTGTGATAAGGTAGATTTCAATAACAGGTGAACCGTGCTGAGTTTCACTTTGCGCAACACTGTGCGTACTGGAATTATAGGTTCCACAGTCGCGTTTATTGGCGACACGATATCTTGTTCTCTTTTGTTTGAAACACAGTGCTTTTATTGTATCTAATGATAAGGATTTAAAACAAAATCCGCTCTTCTACATTACACAAAATAACTTACTTCATTAATCTTCACCAGGTAATGAATTACCTGCCCGATCAATAGCACTGCGGTGTAATTGAAATACGATGGAGAGAGACCCGGATAATTGCGAATCCTGACCATAAGTTACAGGGTAGCTGAGCTATCGTGTATTAGAGCACTTGGTTGCGATTCTACCGGCCTGTCATTTTAAGCCATCATCCCCCCATAACGTATTAAACATACTGACAAAGTGGCATTTTAGTGGAAAAGTAAATCTCTCAACATTATAAAAGTGCCTAAACCGTATTGATTAAGCTGGGTCCGCCATCGCCGCGGCGCCACGGAATTACTAGAGCCTTATAAACGAGGGTTTGATAAATGTGTATAGAGTATTATTGGACAAGGAGGTTTTCTGGTGAGGAGCCGATATAAGAGAGCAATAAGGGGAAAACAATCACCAATAAACGTGAAGCGTCGAAGAACAGGCGAGGCGCAGGTAAACATTCAGGTGATTATTTTGTCATTGTACAATTAAATTAAACACAGGTAGAAAAAAAAATAAGCAACACAACCTTGTGAAATAGGAGCGATCGAGAAGGGGCATACATGCAATCTAACACTTAGGATATGGATTTAAACATAAATCGGTGGTGCAGAGTTCGAATCCAAATGGTGCATTTTAAGGATAAATAACACAGACAATTTTTTCTTCCTAAATTCAGATTACTTTAGATAAAATTAGTACCTTTCTAACTGTAGAAGTGATATTTATTTAGTTAAATAACTTAATGGTTGGCAAGCCACAAAATTTGGCAAAAAGTCCAACAATGCAACTTTACAGCTCGGTGTGTTTTTAAAAAAAAGTTTATAAAATGTATTCAGTTATCTTGCTCCAAAGTTTTTATGGACATTTTCAATTCACAACTAAACTTTATAAATTACATTTCCATTGAAGGAAATATTGAAAAAAAAATACCAGGGTAACTCTTCTGTGTGGGGGATAAGAAAATTATCCTTAATTTACTGTACAAGCGGAAAAAAGTGTTCTACATGGATCCCGATGCAAATGACCTCAGCTTCGTTTCATTTAGGACATATAACACACCCACAAACAAATAGCAAACACAAGCATGTGTTACTAAATCCCCACCAAACCTTTTTGCTTGGGGATAAAATTTTACGAAATAGAGGTAAAAGAATGCAAAAATACCAGACAAAGTTCTGGTTAAGAATTATAACCTTCCAAGAACATGGTGCAATCCCTTAGGCACCGACCATGTACAAGGGTTGAATCAAATGTCATAACTGCTGTAAATTCTTCAACAAACAAAAGTTTTTAACAATACTATATGCATTTATTAATACCTTTGTCTATTTTGACTTTTGCCACAATTACTATCAGATACGTGTAAATAGTAAATGCATCATTTTACATACCAATGTTAGAATAAACAGAACATTGGGGCGGCTCGTCTACCGCTGCCTGGTTAGAACTTACCGACGACGTTATGGCGTGTCCTTTTGACAATGGTTTTGAATGAAGGATATAGAGATGACGAACAGTATTCAATATCAAAGTCCATAAAACAATACAAAATAGCAGCAGAGCAAGCACAGACCTCCAAAGCATCAGAGGTGGGATCACGTACCATGGAGGAGTGAGCATCCCCTTCCGACCGGTCACGCCCGCCGTGTGCTCCTTGTCATGCTCAGGAAATAACGGGAAAATCCGTCGTCAATTCAGTGTGTAAATAATGTATTAACAATTAGTATAAACAACTACAAACAGCATTAGACTTAATGATAATTTGTATTTGCTGGCAAGGTCATTGTATCGACCATAGAACTAACGAAATAATGACTTCAAACGAGACTTCTGATATTCTTGTTTCATCAACTTTTCAGTAATCTACCTCTTTTCAGAAATTGTTCATACTTTGAGCATACTCCTACGTATAGAATCAACTGAGAGATATTAACTCCGTATGCAGGTGATAAAGGTATATTGCTGCACAAGTAAGGGAAAAAATCATCACGTTTATCATAGAGCTTGGTTGTTGAATCTGATGATACATAAGACTTATATAAAAAGAAATGAATTCAGAAATAACATTCGTACAAAATTCAAATATATTAATAATTCTATAGAAACATGCGTTTTAAAGGAAAATGGTAGTACATCTTTTTAAAAAAGAAGCACGTGAGCAGGTTTCACTATGTATAAACATGCGGATAAACTTAAAGTGAGCTACGAAAAGTAACGCCATAACGACGCGCGATTGTAACATTCTTTTCAAATTGCAAGCGATGGACAAAACATACCGTTCTGTCTATCTTGAATATTGCAAAGTACATTTTACAGTTCTTTATGCATAAAATGAAACAAAAAATGAATGTAAGAACATCTGTATTTCAATTTTTATCAAATGATTGTATCTGATTATTATTCCCTGAAGTTGTAGGGGTTTTACTACAATAACGCAATGTTTTTGTTTATGGGTTGTGGCAACGCACTTTGAAAAAACTACGCACTTTGAAAAAAATTTTCAAAGTGCGTTAAAATTGGGACAAAATCAACGCAATTTGAAAATTTTTTTCAACATGCGTTAAATTCGGGACACACTCATCGCACTTTGAAAAAAATTTCAAAGTGCGTTAAGAGTACACATATGCATTTTTACCATGGGGACATTTTACGCACTTTGAAAAAAAATATGCTTAAAACAAAAAATTCTAGACTTAGATTTAGGTAATCGAGAGAATTAATTTGTTTATAATTATATCTTTCGAAAAACTTTGAATTTTACATGTACTCATTAACCTCATTGAGAAGTAGAGGGTCTCTCAGCTTAACTCTTTTTTTTCTTACAAAACTTATATTGTTTATAGCCGTCGGTAGCAAATTGATAGTGGACCCCCCAAAGGTAAGCTCAATTTTCAATGTCTATGATATGCATATTTTTGCAAAATATTTGTGTGTTTCAAACCCCCCCCCCCCTTTCCAGTACCGATGCCTATGTTACACCCACATAAATGTAATTGCATAATAAGTATGACGTTGAAAACTTTCAATAAATTTTAGTTTACATAAAATGCATGCAAACTGGAAAAAATAATAACAGTAAAACATTTTAGAGAGAATTTTTAAAGCATAGAAAAAAAATCAAAATCGCTCACTTTCACATCCTGAAGTGACCTCATCACCGAGTTATCAAACAGGGTAAATTATTTATCATACATGTTCCTAAGATTTGAAAGAATATTCACCAAGCCATACATTTTTTTCAAAGTGCGTTAATATGGTCGATATTATCGCACTTTGAAACGAAATTTTATTTTTTCAAAGTGCGTTAATTTGGTCCCAAAGTGCGTAATTTTTCAAAGTGTGTTGTAACTGGGTGAATGAGCTAATACTGTACGAAATGAAAGTTACGTAATTTTTTGCATATGGATTTATGTCGAACACTGCCTTGATTTATAAAATGCTCTTTGTGAGCAGATGCTTTGCGTTGAAGGACCCTTGTTAAAGACATTTTAGCAGTTGTAGCATTAATTTTGAATAATTCCTTGTAATACTTATCAATGTACACACCTTCTTAGGATGAAAACATACGGAGTTTGATCAATAGGTAATAATTTGTTATACTGTAAAATCAAATATTTTCTTGTATCAGATTTTCTTCGGGGAAGAAATATTTTGGGATTTTTTTTCTTAAGCGGAGAAGTTTTGAGTTGATTGTACACTGTACTAGTGTATATTATTTTGTCAACCTAGATATGAATTATTATTTGTTATTAAAGTGTGTTGTACAAGTATATAAGGAAAAGAAATCAAATACAAGGATTTAAAAAATCTAAATATCCAGAGATTGGTAATACAATATATTGAGAATAATTTTAATGGATTACACAAAGAATTAACCATTGAAAGCATCAGTGCTTTGCTTTATAGTCTTTATCAGCGTATTGTCTGATCGCATGATCATTTTTCTCGATAACCTATGGCCAAAATTATGTTTGTAATATTTCAAATTTCCTTATACATTAAAATAATAATATGCAGTAACGATAATTTCTGCATATTCTGCATTCTCTACATGAAGTACAAGTTTTAATCGAGAGGGGAAATGTATAACTACATATATGTATTTGCAAAATTAGGGCTAAAATCAAGGCTAAAATTAGTTTATGTTTACAAAAAGAGGAACTAATCTTATTCAAACCTCACCTGAAAAAGTAAATATCTGAGGATTGTGAAAGAGAGATAGAAACTTAACTACAAAACCCTCGTCACGTTTTCTGTTTAAATCAATGTCTTTATTCATGTACTTTGCACATGTATATAGCTTTTCAACTTAAAATATGTTTATAGTGCTCATTTTGGAAAAAAATTATTGCTACTAAACAATGGTGCAAACAAAAGATAAAAAGAATTTTACCATCCCATCATGTTTTTCATTAATTTGAATATTATTTTCAGGTATTTTCTTTCATAGTGTCCTCTACAAAAATTTGAATTTTTCAATTAAAATTTGTATATGACAAAATTTTAATTGAAAAATTCAAATTTTTGTAGAGGACAATAGTATTTAGTTGCTCCCCTTTTTGAACGAATACAACTTTAATGTCGTAATGTTCACTGTGAATTAAGTTTTCAAAAAAGGATTTTTGATATTGAGTTCCATTCACATAACCACATTATTTAGCATAAAATATGCTAAGGAAAGAAAGACCAGTAATACATTTTGATACAGTCATAAAGTTGGAAACAGAATTATCATGAAAGCATGTTATTAAAGACTATGGAAAGCAAACCAAGGTTTTTTTAAAATATAAAACGTTAAATAGTACATTAATTTGTTTTGAATTTATAGGTCTAACATATATTTAATAATGAGAAATGAGAAACAAAATTTAAAATATATTAATTTTTTTTTCATTTACTGTCTATAATGTAGCATATCATAACTCATAACTTAAACATCAATAATTATAAAAAATCAAAATATGTTGGGAGAAAATTTATGGAGATAAGGAACAGTGTTCAAACTCAAAGGTCCATTCAAACCATACAAATTTGGACCAGAGCAAACATCAGTGGTGTGATCAGGTGCCACGTAAGAGGGAACATCCCCTGTCGGCTTAAAAACATTTATAAATACTTGCATTTAAAGTGGTTAGCTTTTTATTGACAAAATTTTCTTGGATGCCTATATGTATTTTTCTTTTATCCTTTGTAAGTTTCCGCTTACTAATGAAACAAATATACCCATACTTTAAAGTTATTTTTTCTGTATCAATGATACATTGTATGTCAAGGTTTTTGTAAATTTAAAAATTTCATTTCTGGTTTAGCTTTGTTCAGCAGAACTTATCGGTTATATCATGACTTTTATAAATGTTAAGAATTGAAATGAAATTTTATGAAGTTAACCTTAAAAAACAGCTTATAAAGATTTTTTATGGAAATGTAAAGTTTTTTTTTTTGAAATATTTAGATGTTGTCTGAAAGAATTTTGATGATGAGGGATTTAAAAATGTCTTTTCACAATAGGTAAGTTTGCTGTGGATCCTCTGAAAGGTAAAAAAGAATTGAGAAAAAATATATAAATTGATAGATAGAATCGGTTTTGTGCAAAATGCCTAGTTTGATTTTATAAATGTTCTTTGCTTGAAAAGTCTTTTTTGTACTTAATCTAATGGTGATAAAACTTAAGTTTCAATCAGGAAAGCTTAATTTAAAGCAAAAATTTTTCAACATTAATTTTAATTGAAAGAGAATGATTTTTTTTTTGTTCGAATGAAATTCATTTTTTATACGATTACAAAAATAAGTTTCCACTTATGAAACCACAGTGAAACTGTGAAAACTGTGAAACCACAGTATAAAATTAATGTAGATTTAACCGTAATATAGTTCTTAATAGTGTTGAAACCAACTTCATTCAATCTCATTAAGTTGTGAAGTTACGACTGGTGTTCCATAGCATTTCAATTAGATTAGTATACAACCAATGGATGACCAATATACAATAATTATATGTTAGTATATATGTCCCTGTCACGGCAGTATCAGCAGGCTCTTTTGGTGTGTAACGAAGATAACGCACGGAAGTTCTTGACTCCATTTCCTCTTAGCTTACTAAAATACATTAAAATGCTACATTATCATTATTGTAATTATTTATCTTAAATTCACAACAAATACTTCCTTCTGAAATCTTCAATTTGCAGTTTTTAGCTTTATAATTTAGGAAAATATCCATAGTAATGTTCAAACCAACGTTTTGGGTTTAAAAGATCACAAACAAAGTAAATATTCCCATAATGAGAGGAGAAGTCTTAAATGTCATTTTTTTGTCGATGATTACAAAAATACTTCAATAAATTTCTCAAATGTTTTGTCTAAGGAAATTTTGAAAAAACAAATTGAAAATCTGAAGCTGACATATTTTGCATCAAATATATGGAGATAGCGAAGAGTATTCAAACTCAAATGTCAGTAAAACAATACAAAAAGGAGCAGAGTAAGCACAGACCTCCAAAGCATCAGAGGTGGGATCAGGTGCCTTGGAGGAGAGAGCATCCCCTTGTGCTCCTTGTCATGCTTGGGAAATAACGGAAAATCCGTCGTCAATTCATTGTATTAATAATGAACTAACAATTGGTATGAAAAACGTCAGTCAGCAGTAGACTCAATGATAAATTGTATATATGCTGACAATGTCACAGCACTTACGAAATGATGACTTTAAACGAGAATGGTGATATTCTTGTTTCATAAACTTGTTTGCCAATTATTTACCTTGTTTTAGAAATTGTACATACGTAGTACGTAGAGCATGCTCTTGCATATCGAATCATCTGAGGATGGACAGCAAAACAATGGACATGTTACTTTTTAAAAAAGTAAAAAGGAAAGAAAGGGAATACTGTTTTCAATACATTGTACATGTACTTGTTATGAATTTATGAATATTCACCTCTTCTATAGAGTAACATAAAAAATTGATATTTTGTCTTTTACAAAAGGAGTGAAGCAAGGAGACAACGGAAGTCCGATTTTATTCTTAATATTTGTCAATGATTTGTCCGAGGGAAAAGCCTGTATTCTTTAAATTGATCAATCTGCACCTTACTATAGGATGGTCAACCCATTCTTTTGTATCAGGGTCATAAAGACTCCAATAAGTTGAACTTGAGTGATTGAAAGACGTTTGTGTTTATCTTCTAAAAGTATTTATTTATTTTTAGAAAATTTTCTTTAACAACAAACAATGGAACATATCCACCATTTGTTTAACAGCTTCCAGTCTTTTCACTCTTACACGAATGAAAACAACAAAAGCGTACATTAAGGAGGAATTCTTGTCTGGTCTCTGACTAGATGAAATATAAAAAAAAAATTTGCTGATACATGTATAATCTTTTTTTTTTTAGATGTAAGACATTGAAAAGATCGTATTTTTCTTTCGTCATTATAATTGTACATCTTTAAATAGAAAAAATATAATGGTAAGCTGAATTTGAAATCTAGCAGGGACTATATTTTGATGGAATGGTGGCGTATGAAAATATCTAGTCTTTTGCCTCTCAAAATTACTACAGAACAAATGAATGAATTTAGGTTTAATTTTTACACGATCAAAGACATATAGAAATTTTCAAAGGTAAATAGAATTAATAACAAGGTACTAAAGTTTTAAAGTATATCAAATACGTATGATTTTCTAAATAAACAACAATTATTTTAGCTTTTTAAAATGTTAATATAAGTACAGATTTGAAGCTAAAATCCATAAACAATGTTTTTCTCTCTTTTTTTGTGTGTGTCATTTTGTATCTTTGTATTCATATGACTACTTTACCATATGTTAATAAAGAAGAAAAACGTAAATATAAGAATCATATAGAAATAATTAAAAAATCCGAAAATTTTAAGTAAAAGAAAGAAAATTCGAGTTAGCCAATATCCATTTTAGTTAAATTATTTATGTCGATTCTGTAATATCAACTTAAAACCCCTTTTCATGTATGGTAATAGCTTTTATGCAAAAAGAAAAACATTTAATATTTTGAAATAGATGTAGACATAGCAAGATTTCAACAGGATTTTTTTTAATTCTTAAGGAAAAGAAATGACCTTGACCTGAGAATGCCTAATCTAACTGATGCTGTCACTTAGTGATATTGTCTTCTTGAGGCTTTAAAAATTTCATTAATTTTCAAATACTAGTACCAGTATGAGAAGGATCCCTCCTTAATCAAATATTTTTATTCTGATAATCTAGAACACATTTATCTCACATCTATCTTTTTCGTATGTTGTGAAAGGGATTTTTATCTCTTTCCTCAAAATATATAAAAGATCAAAAATATAAATATAAAAGAAGTTTGTGGTTCATACAGTGATAATACGTAGATATGTTAAATAAAAAAAACACATAGAAGTATCTTCCTAGATTGACAACTCATAAAGAGCTTTGTATTACAAAGTCAATCGACTGAAAGAAAATATTTTCCCTTTTTTGCAGACTGTAAAACTTTTCTCTCATAAAAGCACTTCTTTCGTAAAAATGACTTATCTATAAGTTATATACCCATCCTAGTTCACCATACAAGCAAGTTCTATAAGAATTAAAGCTAAGCCCATTAAAAATTCTGGCAGCTTCTATCCAAATATGGTTTACGTTATATACTTGGAGAAAAATAAAAAATATATATATATATAAATTCCATTGAAATGCAGTAAGAATTTGTTCAAATTAACTAACTCGAGCATGAAATAAGGAAATAAATGACAGTCTCATTAAAGATTATTTTATTTTGAATATTCTGAAGAAGAAACAAAAAATATACTATCTATATGTAAAGTACGTGTATTTTCTTCCGCATTTTGTAAGGAACTTTAAAAAATATACAATTAATCAATCAATCTAAGGAAGGAAGGAAAAATGAAAATAAAAATCTTAGTAATTGCTGGTGACATGTACGTCTTTTATGGGCCAGGGAATATTTATCACCAGGTTTAGACCGATGCAAAGTATGTAGGGTCAGGTACTTTTGGGGGCATTCACTGGGGGTAGGAAAACATATCTTTACTGAATATATAGACTTGGCCCAGAGTGCAAACCTGCCTTTTGCATACTATAACATTTTCAAATTATATCGAAATTAAAACGTCATTTTAAATTTAGAAAGTTCAAGCTATTTAGAGAAAAAATTACAGAATAAAAAAAAAGGTTTGATGACTTCAACTCTTCGACCGTCAGCCTTTCTTCCTTATTTAGCAATATACTTGTACACTGTACCCTTTTCATCTGCAATGGGGTTTATATCTCCAAGCTGATTCAATACGCAAGAACATGCTCTACATATGAACAATTTCTAAAACGAGGCAAATTATTGACAAAAAAATATTGATGAAACAGGGATATCAACAGTCTGATTTGAAATAATCCTTTTGCATGCTTTATGGTCAGTGTCAGCAATTATAACCTTTCCAAAGCTGACCCACGTTTTCATATGTTAGACCATTATTTACACAGTGAATTGTCTACGTTTTTTTCCGTTATTTCCTATGATGACAAGGTGCATATGGCGGGTGTGACCGGTCGGCAGGGGATGCACACCTCCATGGTACCTGAATCCACCTCTCATTTTTGAATTTTTGCTCTGTTCCCTGTTTTGTATTGTTTATAGGACTGAATATGCCACTTTGTTCCTATTTAATTTTCTACAAAGTTTTGCATATATTTTTTATATTGTGGTAAAGTCTTACAAGGTTCTCCCACTTTGGATGGTAAACATTTTTCAGGTTGCCTGTTTGAAAACAAATCTATCAGAAATATTGCTGATCTCTGAAAAAAAGTATGTGTTATTTATCCCGAATAGAAAGAAAGAGATGTTTTGTCTCTTATTTTTGTGAAGAAATAATGATAATTTATTTGAGAATATATCCATTTTTAAGTGTTAACTTCTGACCAATACCCTGGTAATCAGATTTGGTTTCCTTCGAGGAGTTTTTCCGTGTTTTAAGAATTTGTTACGTTACAAAGTCAACCATTATTGCCATAATTTCCTGTCGATTACTGTACATAATATACTATTTCATAAATTATCATTTTTCTTGGAAATTGGGAAAAACTGTTGGTTATTTATCTATATAAGAAAAATAGTTCGTGGTTATTTCCTTGTTTAATTAAATGGTGAAGTGCAAAAGCACGGACCGCCAGATTTTTAAATCATTAAAAAAAGTCCGTCCTTCGATTTAATTTGAAAGAAAATTTAAAAATATAATTTCAAGATCCATGATTTCTTGATCAATTTTACCACGTATGATAAAAGTTCAATTACTTTAAAATTTAATAAATTTGATTTTATTTGTATATTTTTTACAGTAGAAATCAACAATAATTTGAATAGTTTCTATTGTAATCTTTTAAAGGATGCAAGTCGTTATTATCTGAGTATTTTAAATTTACAAAGAGAATTTTTCTTTTAAAATTTTAAAATAATTTTTATTTGATGCGGAGAAAATTCGGCAGGTTTCAAGCATTTCTTTGTATCATAATTATAAGCCCTTATAGCTCTCTTGAAGAAACTTTGCAGTTGTTTTAAGGGAGTGAAATACTTTACAAGACTTTTGGATGATACGGACTGACTTCATAGTTCATGAAGTATTACAAACGGACTAATTTTTGTACAGATACGTATTTTTGATGGAAACTATTGTACGTCTTCTGCACAATATTTCCTCGGGAGTCATTATGAAAACTAGATTTCTTCTGTCGCTTCTCTCGTGGACCCAGCTAGCTACTCCAAAGGCTTGAGTGTTTCCCCGCCCCGATAATTTATAAATAAACTAAAAATTATCATATCAGCGAGTGTACACCTCAAAATAATGACAGAAAAAACACCACCTCGTACATCAAAGTCCCTAATCTGCATATTTACTCAATTTAAATCAAACTTTTATATTCCATTTATCGAGTTTGTTGTGTATGTAAACGACAAACATTATGAATCGACCCTTGAACCGCACAGTTTTTGTTTGCTTACTGATTAGAGAGAACCAATGTAAAGAAGGAAGAACGCTACTTTAAAAGGCCCCCTCCCTCTAATACAGGCAATGGATATTCCTGAAGCTCCGCCCCCCATCACCACGAGTGAAAGTATCACTTCTGTATAACAGGACAATATTGTTATAACGGTGTATTGTGCGATTGTTCCTCTGATTGACTGTTGTGATATGTGACAACTGTTGGAAGACTGTTGGAAAGGTTTTTTTTCTGGAGCTCTTGTCTTGTTTGTTGTTCGATCTATTTTTCTAAAGACCATATGGAGAAAGATATTGTTTGATTCCTCGTTGGACACTCACTGGTATATTGTGTTGATATTTAAATGATTGTTCTAGAGAAACATTATAAACGAGAAACAATTTTGTGAATGATAGTTGACGACAGACAATTGATTGTAAATTGTTTTGACTCCATCATGATTCCACAGCACTCAGCCTTAGTTAATGCCATGACGTCACTGTACGGTCCCCACATGCACCCCTCCGCATCCCCACCCACTGCCGCTCACTCTCAGACCACGGCCTCACCCACGGGACCGTCCTCATCATTCCGTATCGACGACATTTTGAGAACATCACCCAATTCCACATCAAGTGCTTCCAATCCTCTCAGTGGACTTGCAAAACCAACGCCCATCAACCCTGCAGCCCTCCACGGCCCGGGGGTGCTGACTGCCCCCTCCTTGTATAAACCGATGTCTATGTACGATCACACCCTTGTTCCTCAGTCCCCATACCTTCCCTCCCACGTCTCCTACACCAACGCTCTCATGAGTCACATGTACCCCATGCCATACATGAGGCCAGAGTATGCACTGTTAGATCGCCATCATGCATTTTCAAAAGGTATTTATTTTTTTGTTCCTTTCATTTTTCTTTTTGCATGGAAATTAGTTCTGTCCTCTCCTATAACACTTCTCACATTTATTCTTTTTAAAAAACTTCTCTTAGACAAAAATTGTAGATCTCTATTGAAATTTATTTTCAAAAAAGGTTAAGATCTGCAAGAAAAAATCTAATAGTAAAAAAAAAAAAAAAAAAAAAAAAATACCAAAAATAGTTTTTTTTCTTATTTAATGCAATATTATTCAGGTTTTATTTTTGAAAATTATAACATGCTGATTGCTAAGTAAAGATTTGATATCTACAATTTGTTGTCTTTCAACCAAATAATAATGACAAATATTAAAATAAATAAAAATCAAAAGCGACAATAACTGACAAAGGTCTACTTCGGGTCCTATTGAAGTAAACAAATATTCCCCAATTAGTTGGGAATTAGCTTAGTCCAATATGCGCCGCCGGAAGAGGACCGCTAAAATGGGATCAATCCCGTTAACAAACTTATGTATTCTTGGCTTAAGAAGGAAATCTATATAATTTTATATGTTCGGAAATCTTGAACTAGCTTCAATTCATTATAGTGATCCAATTAGAGCTTTCCTGTTGTGTCCAGTCGGCCATTCATGAAATCCATGTATCACGATAACTTAATGAATTACACGTGTCTGTGTAGGGAGAAAAATGTACCTATAAAGTTTATCTGAAAGTTAGAATATATTTTTCCATGAAATTAAAAAAATATATTCTCTTGTTTTTACTTTTAAACCTATTTTTGTAGTTTGTTATAACTTTTTTTTAATTATTTGCTTATTATATGTATTTACTTATTAATGAATTTAAAGTGAAACAAAATTAATTAAAAGTATATCCAAAATATTCTGATGGCTAGTTAAAATGAATCTAAATCTATCAATAATTTATCTGATAAAGTACATAAATAAAATAACGTTAAAATTAAAATCAAATTAATTCTCAGACTCAAAACATTTTAGAAAGTCTGAAATAAAGAAAAAAATATGAAAGAAAGAAAAATTCCGACAAAATAATTCGACGATTTTAAAAAAAACTAACAGCACACGGGACAAACGAATTTAAGTTCAAGAGGCACAGGTCGTGCATCGCGCCGATAATCAGTAAAAGATGTGTTAAAGCAAATAATGTTAATTCCTTGTTCTAAGGAATATTGGCTCTGTGTCGCCAAACTTAAAATATCTTAAGATCTGGAACAGATATAGCGGCTCATGGTTAATCCAGAATTAGATAGAAGACTGGAAATTGTAGAAAATACACCAGAGAGGGGTAATATATGCCTTACTTGACAGTCATATCGCACCAAAACTACCCGAAATTGACATCCATAGGCGTCAGAAATAACAGAGGATAAGTTATGAGAATTAATCGAAGAAAAAAAATTAAGTCATATTTCAAAATTAAGAATCCCTCTTTCAGAACTTACACACAAGTACATTTTGAAGTCATCGTTTAAATATGATTTTAGAATCCATATTGTAAATATCAGTTTAAATAATTGACTTAAAACAGAAGGAAGTCGCTCAAAAATAACCAAAAAACCTTTTTCTTGCTCTTGTCGAAGAGCGCAAAATCAAGACCTTTTATGATCAAGAGCCCAGAAGTCACCAAGTGGGGAAATAATTACAGACAATTACTATTTCAATTGTCATAAACGACTTGTCTGCCAAATTCTAAGGGTTTTCCTCATAAACCTTTTCATTTCTAATTAGTTTGTAGTGCCCGAAATCATATCGACTATACAGAATACTTCAGCAATAAAAATTAGAGAAATTCTTATAAAATCTTCGAATCAATTATCAGAAACAAAAATGAAACCGATCACATGATAATGACATGAAAATAAAAGAGTATAAAACAAAACAAACAAAAATAAATAAGGGACAAAAAATTAAGAAAAAAAGTTCTGTTTTGGATTATCTTAATATGATAAGGTGACAGCTTATTAACTGAATAATGAATACTCCCTATGCTCCAAAAAGGAGTGAAAGTCACCAAATGACATTCATACGGTTAATGAGATACCCGTTAGCTAATCCGCTACATTCATTTCAGGGTGCTAAGACGATTACAAGATAAGACTATCTCGCTAATCGATTTAAAATGAGAGAGGGCCATCAGACCATCTTTTTTCGATATCCTATTAAATATTGGTAGAAAACACCCAGAAGAGCAAATAGGCTTACTTAATACTTCATTCAGTTGATGTATATGGCAATTTATGTTTGAAGTATAATAATCCTTGAAATATATAAATACTGTTTAGTGTTTATAATGTTTGGTCTCTAATAGGGATGTCCCATATAAGAGTCTTCTGAGTCTTTAAACATTACCACCCTTATGTCTGTTTATACGTTCTTTGTAATTCCACAAACATCAGCCAAACGGTGTCTGCACTGTTCATTTTTGAAATTTCGATGATTTCTATTATACCTATCTTTATTTCTAAATGGAATTTCAGTAAATTTATAAAACTTTCACTCATCTTCTTGCTCTTTTTTTATTTTTGAAAAAAAAACTACAAAATTTGTGGTGTTACGTTTTTTTTATCTTTATATTTTATTCTTCTTCTCACGCAAAATTCATAATTAGATTCAAATTTTTACAATAGAAACTATAATTGTGAAAAAAGTCGATGTAGAAATCAGAAAATTAACATATCTTTTTTTGCTGTTGTTTAAGTATCACGCCATTATATTTAATTATATTTTGTTGCATTATTATGTAAACTTTTATTCTTTATTATTTAATCGCATTAATCAACCTTTTTTTTTTTTACTAAAATGTAATTTTTTTTAAAGGCCCATACCAACGCATTATTCATCTGTCTAACTTAAATATTTTCAATATAGTCATTCAACTCTCATGCAGTCAAGATGGAACTGAATGATTGAAACACAAACGAATTTTTCTCATTTTTGTTGCATTAGAAGTACAATTCACATCTTTAGTATTCTTTTTTCCTACCATGCGTGTGACCCTAGAGAGTCTTTGCAACGTTTGTTCACATCCAAATTCATATGACCCGTAAAATCGCCAAGACGCTTGGCATAATTCAAATACATTCCAACTCAGTCGATGTCTTGGAAGAGAAAAATGTCGAGTGTTTTCTCTTTCAATAGATTTAATCGATAGAGATGAGATAGAACAATAAAGGTTTGATTTCAAGACTCAGTTGGCTGTCCAAATACAACCCTTAAGCCTGTTTTTGTTTATTTTAACCGTGCTATTGTTTTAAATAAAAGTGCGCCATTTTTGTTTCAAATAAAATCGCGAGACATTTTTCGAACTTCAGGAATTTGAAAGTAGGAAATCCTGTGTGAATTGTAAATAAAAGATCGCGTGTTCTTTGATTAAAAGAAGTATGAAATTTATCTTTAAAAACTTTTAAAAAGACAATGTTTAATGAAAGGATACAGTTTCCCCCTTGCACATTATTATCTACGTGTATCAATCAAAATATGTTTAGGATTATAACATACTGACACAGACACTTGTTTCGGTAATAAATCAACCCATAGAATAATATTCTATGGCTTAAAAATTATTACCGAAAGATGTACCTGTGCAAACCAAATATGAGATTATGCCGTGGTCTGTTCTACGGCTCAAAAGATAATTTCAGCTATATTATTTTGTGGTTATTTGTAAGTTTGGGAATTATAAAATGAAAAAATAAATAAAAAAAAATAATAAAATAGTAAAAAACGAAAAAAAAGAATAGCCTGTCGCAAACTCAGTTGCATTGTCGTGTCCATGTAATATATATTAACATTTTTGCTTATCGTAAGACTCTGTTTGCACATTCTCAATAAAGTATTATTTTAATACATTTCAACAGTGAACTACTGTATTTTAATTAATGAATAAAAATGATATTTCGATATAATAAAAGAATACCAACACTCTTAAAAAAGTTTTACTTAGTAGTCATTTTTTACTTGAAATAACAAAGATAAGTAATAGATAATTACTAACCATTTACTTAAAATTTAAAATCAATTACTGAAATATATGTCAATTACTAGATTCAAATGTTTTACTTGATTTTTGTATTTTAAAGAATTGTTTTACTTACACACTAAAAAGTTTTACTTAGTAATTTATATTTACTTAAAATTGTGTATATAAGTAATAACATTACTTGGTCTTTACTTACAGTTTACCACTATTTACTATATAATTAATATTTTAATGCCCCCGTAAACGAAGTTTCGGGCGTATATAGTTTTTGTCGTGTCCGTCTGTCTGTCTAGCTGTCTCTCTGTTTGTCTGTTTATCCGCAGAAACTTTAACCTTGCCCATAACTTTTGATTAAGCGGAGCTATGACTTTCATATTTCACACGTGTATTTCTTGTGACAAGACCTTTCTTTGAGTATCACCAAATTTGAACCTTGAAGTTTGACTCAATTATACACAAAAAATCCAAACTTATTCTTTATCCAAATCTTTTGAACGGTAAATACCAGGACATGTATACGTCACATATATATTTTTTGTTGAAAGAACTTTCATTGAATACCAACAACTATGAAATTTTGATCTTGACCTTGGAGATTTCCATCCTTGTGAAAAAACTTTAACCTTGGCCATAACGTTTGAACGGTAAGAAATAGTGCTTTCATACTTACATATATGTAATCATTTTGAGAAGACCATTCATAGAATACCAAGAACTTTGACCCTTTGACCTTGACCTATACCCACTTTTAAAAAGCAAACCTTGACTGTAACTTTAAAAGGATTAAGGTTAGTGCATTCATACTTTACATAGTTCATCCTTGTGACAAGACCTTTCTTTGGGTACCAACAAATCTGTCCCTTTGTCCTTGACCTTGGCGTTTGACTTACATTTCAAAATTGGTAATCTTGACCATAACTTCTGAAGGGTTGAGGCAAGTGTTTCCATATATCACATATGTATTTTTTTTGGTAAGACCTTTCATTAGATACCAATAACCTTGACCTTTTGACCTTGGAGATAGCAAGAAATCCCAATAATTTAAATTTGCATATAAGAAAAGTTTAACCTTTGATATGTTGCCATACAGGCCGGGGCATAGGTGTTTCACAAACACATCTTGTTTGAATTGTATTTAATTGATTTACTTAAAACAAAAATTTATTTACTAAATCAAGGAGAATTCAGATCAGTAATTACTTAAATATGGTAGTCTAATCACTAATTGTTTGTGATGAGGAGTTATCATTCTTCTTATTTCTTCATGTGAAAAAAATGTCATACTAAAAAAAATACTGTATTAAAAAGTACTTGAAACATAAAACCATTTTTAAAATGGTCCTTAAAAAGATACAACTTATTCAATTTTTAAGGCTTTCGAAGTTGGAATCAAATGTTTTATTGATATATATAATAAAACAATTACAAAGAAATTGGCAAACGAAATAGAAAGTATAATTGTTTCCATCAGAAGTAGACTATTCAGAGGGCCCAATTAGGGAACTCTGATAAAGAAATCTGTGAGTAGTACTCACATGTCAGAGGGTCTGTACCTTGCACTGTTTCCAGTAAATAACATCGATTTTAGTAAATATGATAAGTATTTCATTTACTTAGTATTCTTTTGAGTAATAATATTCTAGATTTTAATTAATTTCAGAATTACATTTACTTAGTAATAATTCATAAAATTTAGTAAATAGAAAGCATATTATCTCTAAATTAAGTAATAATAATTTAACAAAAATGAGTAGTTCATTTACTAACTTTAAGTAATACAATTCCTATAATTTAAGTAATGCTATTGATACTTAGTAAATCATTTTATAAGTAAATGAATTCATCCTTATTACTAATTATGATTACAATTACTAACCATGATAGTCATTTACTTGCTATTCTGACTAAATGGATTACTAATAATTACTAGTTTTTCTTAATCTAATATCTTATTTTAAAAACAACAAGTAAAACTTTTTTTAGAGTGAAAATGATGTTTTGTGATGGAATATCAAAAGTGCAGCAAAATGCGGGATTTCCATTCCCTTCACGAAGAATTTCGTAAAAATACTCTCTGGTTTGTTACATGTATTAGCTAGGGAAAGAGAGACAGAGAAAATAAACTTTTCCTTAGACACTAATTCTGCCAAAGTTTTTTTCCCTTAAATGTTGTTGAAATTTCAATCTCACAATCGCTAAAAATTACGTTTCAATCAAATGAAACTATACGTCACAGCCTTAGAAGTGTAACGGAAAAAAAGAAAAAAATACAGAAACGCAGGAAAATCAAAGAAAATGTTATTAGCAGAAAATTTAATTTTTAAAGTTAAGTGTTGAAATTTAATAACTCGATATTTTTAAAAATTATTATTTTTCTTTTATTCAAGCTTCACATTTCGTGAAAATATAACAAAAGAAATCCTGTTCCACTCGTGTAAAAATGCCATAAATATTTAATATCCTTTAGAATAATTCATTTCCTTGAAGAATTCAAGAGAAATAAATGTCCTCTAGGGTCAGGGGAACAGAAATTCCTAATTATTTTTATCTATATGAATTTAATATTTTTTTTTATCCTTATTGTAATTCTGTTTGGACAATTTCGATAATCTCTTCGATCTGGACTTTCTGTTCAACAGATTTTTTGCCGAGTGTAGGCAATGTTTCTGGGATTTTGCTAAATATCATCGGAATTGATGTATTTCCGCCTCTTGATGTGGTGAACCCAAAGGAAGAACGGTTCTGTATATTTAGATAATATTTCAAGGATCGGAAAAGACCCTTGGTGATGGAAGCATGATTTAAAAGTAATCTGTAAATGACAAATCAAAGGCAAAAAACTGTTCCAGCGATCCAATCAGCATTCTGATTACAGTAACGATTAGGCAGCTTCCTTTCCAGCAATAAATTAATCTAATTTTTTTTTACAATGCAAAACTATATATTTCTATTTATTTATTTATTTCAACTTGGAGAAATTATTCTTTGCATGAATATTGTAGTTAAGGTTTTTTGATGTTTATAAGGCTACAAGAAGACACATCGAGGAAACATACATGTAATAACTAGTTGAATTTCTTTATAATTAGAAAAATATATTTTTCTTACCATTTATATTATTATTTCAGTAATTATCTTACTTGAATCAATTTGATATTTTTTCAGTTCAAAAACTATTGAATATTATTTAAGGCAAATCTATCATGACATAAATAAAAAAAAAGATTAAAATTTCAAACTATACGATATTAGTAGGATATTTCAATCGACAACAGAATAGCAACAAATCCATATTAAAAACTACTTAATTTCTAAACAGTGTCATTATTTACAATTTGGAATTGAACATTCCAAGTAACATTGGTATTTGCAATCGGGCTCGATGTCCGATGTCCGTAGTAATCCCTCCGCGGCGTCCGGCTGATCCCCGCCGTAATCTTGTAAACCCTCATCTGTCCGGAGCCTGAGTCTTGCTCCCTCTGACGAAAGACGCGGTACTCAAAGGGTGTAAACAAAGGTCTGAATGACTAAATAGACCAGCGCTCGATAACTGGCAATAGTGTAAACTGGGGTATCAATGGCCGAGGTATTTCCGTAAACAAGATTGCGGACGTTTCCGATTACTTCTCTTTGTAGTTCTGTTCGTTATCTACTATAAGCGAGTTATAATGGTCATTTACGGAATGAACAATAGCCTTGTTTAGTGTTGAGACAAGACAACGTTTATGTAAGGTGGGTTAAGACGAAGAACTGCTCTATCGAGTTTAATTCACTTTGATCTTGTTCTAAACAATGGGATCAATGCACTAATCGTGTTAATTCAAGAATGGAAGAAAAGCTTTTGTTTATTCTTAGTATATGGTAATTACAGATAAACAACTTGAAGAGCCTTATCAGGACTTTTTGCTCTGCAGAAGAAATATTTTCACAAACTGTACATGGGCGATTTCAAAAACTGGTTCGCTTATCTAAGACGAGATCTCGCAGCTGAAGTGCCATTGTTTTTCATCACTTTCTTGTTAGTTTCTGCTATCAATTGTCCCACATGTGGCAATTACAGTAATTTAACTTGAACTTGTTGCAGTTGTCTAACTTATACTGCTTCCGGTATTTAGATGGCGGGAAAGTAAGTAGACTCTTCACATTAAAGAGAAAGAATCGACAATCGCTGCGACACGTGTTTCCTGTGCAAGGGCCGTGGTGTCGTGTGTCCATTTTAATAATTATACAAACAATTGTATGTCTTATTTCGTGGTTTTATCGTGACGGAAGCATATTCCAAAATAAATGAGCTTGTGGCAGGATAGGGGGACTTTGAGCACCCCTCATGGCCCCATTGTCAGCCTTCCGAAAACCTAGCAATCGGAAGAACTTGCGCGGATACCACTTGAGGTTTTTCTTTAATTAACCCCTTTGTCGCCTTCTGAAGGACTGTTATTGTTTTCTGAATAAGAATGTATAATAGCCTGTTGAAGCTTCGTGTGACATGAATGGCCCGACAATTCAGAGTTTCGTAGTTGCAGCACGGCCGAGTCTGTAAGTCGCGCGAGCTTCACACAGCGGTAACGCTTTCATTCGATGCAGGCGGATTCTGTTTCAAACGAATAAAAAATTAAGAATTAGCTTTCCAAAAATTACTCCATTGACAAAACTTTTTTTTTCAAATTGACTTGTTTTTTAACTTGTTGCATGAAGAATGTTATACCAGGGTATTTTAATTTATAATATGCAATTTGCTGATATCATAGAGTAGCAATTTTATTAGGTCTCTCGCTTGACAACTGTATAACTTCACGCGTTTTTTAAAGCTGTCTTCCACATTTTTTCTCCTCCCTATAGATCTAAAGCTGATCTGCACATGTATCATTCATATTTGATGAGCACTAAGTTAATTATGCTTCACCTCATACATGTATATGAGTAAGCTTATTAAATCCATGTCCCTGGTAAACCTGTAGCATCATGCGCAAGCGTCTGAGTGTTAACTCCCACGTGATATACATGTGACCAAAAACTAAGAGAAAACCACTCCTTGTCTGAATTGATATCATATGCTCTACACTTAAGTATGGAACAAAGTACTAATTTATCCGATACAAACTGAATCAACGATCCTTGTATGGTTTCATTATTTATCAGGTTGTTGTACAAAGTTTGAGAACTTTGCATTGTAAAAAATAAAAATTATTGTTTCTCATGACTTTTATGAAAAATAGCAGTTGATTTTTTTAAAATGAAATTTATCTTAAACTTTCGCTTATAGTTGTTTTTTTTTAAATATGGGGGAAATCGTTTCAATATATATTTGTTCACCAATATAATGCAATGTCTCGCAAATAGAAAGATAGATTAAAAATTGTAGATTAAAAAAATATCTTCTGCATGTTCATACTGTTTTCTCTTTTGTATTGGTCAGAAAGGCAATTGCATGGTTGTGAATGAGAAGGTGTTTTTTTTTTCGTTTTGTTTCGTTGAATATATTTATGCATGTAAATATGCAATTTTTTCGGTGAAAGATACCTATAACAATTAAATATCATGCAATAGGACTGATATTTATAGTAAACAAATGATCAATATTCTGTTTATTATTCAGTGATGCCAAAACCTTTCCTGTGGAACCATTTTATGCAGCGCCCTCTACATAAGAGGAAGGGCGGACAAGTGAGATTTTCTAACGACCAGACAGTAGAACTAGAAAAGAAATTTGAATCTCACAAGTACCTGTCTCCGCCAGAAAGAAAAAGACTGGCCAAAAGTCTCCAATTAACAGAACGACAGGTAAAAATATGTGACGTACTTTGAATCAAATTCAAAAAATATTTTTTTTCTTAAGAAATATAAATAATTATCACTATTTGAATTATTTTTGTAAAATATGAAAAAAAAATATACAGCGGTTACATTCGAAAAACTTGGCGCAAAAATTGATTAAATAATCTGAACATTTTAAAGTTTTTTTTTTCAAATTTCTTTTTCACCATTTGTACATGAGGATTACATGTGTATCTATATAAGCGTATGACAAATGTTTCGTGCTGATATTAAATATTTGTAAACCTATTTTGTAAATGATAAAGTCCAAGTTAGCAAAATTCTTGTTAAAACACCATACATTTAGAATTCATGCTTATTTTTCTCACCATTTACATGTATTGATTTTCAACAAACAATAAAAGGTACAAGGGCTATCCACATAGAAACAATTTTATCCTAAAAAGCAAAAATTAACAACACTGTATGAAATTTAAAACGCCCTTTATATCGTCAAAGTTCAATCGCTTTTTTAATTTGCGCCTTAGCCTGAATTATGTGTTTCTTGTTGTGTATTATAATTGACAATATTTCACCAAGTACTTTTACTTTCGATAATGAAATTTTAAACAAACAGGACATTATTGACTTGTTTTTCAAAATAACCCCCTCAATCACTCTCCGAGGGACTTCATCGTCTGTGAATTTTCGCAAGTACACGCGAAATGTCGTACATTGAGGGAGCCCCTCGGTAGAGCTGTTTTGTACGCCTTTAATTGACTTGTAGCATAGTCCCATGATTGGGTGACACTTTTGAATTGCACCAATTCAAGATAAAAAGACCTGGCATTTCAACGTCAACAAACAAAGGCACTCTAACGTTATTGAAAAAAGTTTTGTTTAACTTGTAGTTAAATTAAGATTTATAAAAGATAATTCGGGTAATACATTTCGTTTAATCGATGAACATTTTTTCTGTATCAAGCTAGCGAACAAATTAATGAAGAAAATATACAATGCTAGAAAGTTCAGTGATAAGAAAATTTTGAAGTGTTTTATCACTTACTAGACATGAACTATTTCAAAAGTTTGTGAAAAAAAAGAATCTTAATTCATAAATTAGAAGAAAAAAAACAATGTATAGTCGGCATGGCTTCTGAAATGAAATACCTTTAGATAATATGAAAGTATATACTACTTCTAAGATTCCTCTTGAATTCTCATTTTAGGTAAAAACGTGGTTTCAAAATAGACGCGCTAAATGGAGAAGACTAAAACAGGTATGTCATTCTTAAGTAAATGTTTACTTATATATCCTGAAATGAAGATATCAACAAGTTATATTTTCCAAAAAGAAAATTGTCATTTCAAAAACTTCTTTCTGTAGGAATCACCAACTTGCGAGAAACAAAGTGAAACATCTGCAGAAAAGAGCGGAAGTGACGCAGCAGACGATTCAGAGGAGAGGAACAGGTGCACTTCGGACGAGGAAGATTTTGATATGGAGGACAGTGACGATGAAATAGATGTAGAGAGCGAAACCACGGAAAAATAGCGAGAAGTGTAGAATTTACGTGTGAACACTATCCAGAGTGGAGGCACAATGGTGTCAGGCATAAATCAGCGAACACCCTTGTGAATTCGGCCTGTGTGAAGTTTCAAACATTGAACAGGCACAGAAGAGTTCCTTTAAAAGATGCGTAGATCAGGAATTTCTCCTGGTACACATTGTTAAGTTTCAAATATATATTTGAAGCGAAATGAATTGAGAATTTTGATTTGACTATAAATGACTGCATGAGTGGCGATACGAATGGTGCAATTCTTAGTTTTTTGTATTTATTGTCACTTCCGGTCTTCCTCTTTCCAAACTACATCAAACTATGCAATAATTATGACTAAATGAGCAAACATACGATGTAGAATTGTGGAATACTACTGTTTCATTTATATATTTTTTACTGAAATAAAACTCCAAGGAGATATGATGTTTTTTTCTGGCTTTGTTTTGTATTTTTTTAAACTTTCAAAAAAATTTAAGAAATCATATTGAAATCAGGAGTTCTTTGTTTTGCAGTGCAAACAGATAAAAAATATAGGAGAAGGCGGAAGATTCTTTCAATATTAACTGCGCACAAGTAATTTTGAATAGATTATTGTATTATGTGAACTGACATATAGAACCTATATACTAATTGTGGAGTATTTTTCTCAATATTTCATAATGTATGAGGAAAGCGAAACGAAAAACAACAGGGAAGCCTCTTGAATGGACCGATTTCCATGTCCTACAGTAAGTGATTCCAAATGACGGACTAAAGTAGCCAAGAGTGGCTGAAATCTTATGTTAATGATGACATGTGACTACAATAATGAAACAAGAGCTAAAAAACTTCATAGTAATTGTCTGAAGACGGAAAAAATGGGATAAGCAGCATTGAGAGTTGGTGACACATCTTAATGTGACATTGATGAAAATTTAGGAAGCTGTTGACGGGGCTATTGTAAATATATGATACTTGAAATATAAGTAATATCAACTTGTACAATGCTAAATTACATGCTGCGAAATCATGTATCACACAGGTCTAAAAGTGCAACCAAGTGTCAGATGCCTAAATATAAATTTAATGTGCTTAAATTAGAATTCTTTGTCATAATTTTTTAAAATTCGTATAATTGTTTAGATAAAGTGTCGATAATAAATTTAAATATTGTATTACAAATCTCTGACAGCTAACTAAAGTCAATGAATATTGTTCCTTTTCCTATACGCATTTGACATTATACGCCATCGTTCGTACCAGCTTCGAAATTCTGTGACAAACCACAAGCACAACCATTAAAATTTATAATATGGCAATAGCTTCAGATTATCGTGTACGTATATTTACTTTGCTGCATGTAATCGGCATTTAAGAGACCAGTATTGCCGTTAGAATACATACAAGTGTGATCCAAACATCCGAAATCTAGGAGACCCATGAGAGGAGCTTCACACGAGGAGAAACGCCGTAACTTGAATGACCATTTCTCGCCAAGAAGTATCGACCGGAAATAGAATGTCTAATATTTTAATTGGGGGTTCTTGACAATTCATTCGTGTTATTGCCTCGTACACATATCTTTATGGTGATTGTTCAGTAATTCTAAATTTATAGTACCTTACAAAATAGAAAATACAGTTTTTTCCCTCGTCTCCTTCTAAGAGAGGCTTTCTATTTTGTCGACAAAGCTTTTAATTTTGCATTACAATAAAGTTAAATATAAACATCGTAACGTTTTTTCCAACAAAATTGTTGGAATTCTATTACTCTCAGTGCTTCCATATTTTTTTCTTTTTAATCTGTTGGTTAGACGCTCAATTGCGGAGGTTGTGTAAACGCTTTTTAATCTGCTTACATTTACTTATGATTTGAAGTAATTAACCTTTCATTGTTTTAAACGATCTAGAATCCAGTGTCTTGAAGACAGCGAAGGGACGCTCGACATTCCGGGATGGTGGAGGACCGCTAGGCGTGCGTCAGTAACGAAGATAAAGTCACCTCATTCAGTACTCCAGGACAATTTATAACGAACTACCTTCATTATCCGTCGTTTTACAAACCAATACTAAATGTTAGTAAACAAAAACTACCGGTATTTTACATCCCCTAGTCGTTATCGCTGACGGCCCAATAGACAATGCGTAAACAAGCAACGCCATCTAGTGTACTAATGTCAATATGGCCGCCGTCTCGTGCGCCTCCGCGGACAGTTATATCGGCGACACTGTTGTCATCGTTTTACAATTTGCTCCTGCACAACCTTATCTGAAAAACCATTCACTTTAATTTATTTTCAGCATCTCTAGAATTAAATGACAGCATTCCCCCTTTTTAGGGGTTTGATTCTCTTAATCTGATAATAGCGGAATGTCGATTAGTATACCCTTTATAAGGAGATTCCGGATAATAGGGAATAAATAAAGTTCTTTGTTCACTATCGTGATTTATTGTTTTATTGTAGATCAATTTTCTTTAAAATATGCTTAACAATAAATTCATGTCGTACCTTTTTGTCGATTACAAAGCATAGATTGCTACTAATGGACCCAAGGGTTTTACTATATTCGTAGACCAGAGATAAAATATAGTCTGATAAATCATTCTTATTTTTGCATTAGGTAAAGTTCGAGGCAAGGTATAAAGCTTATGTTCTCCCTTAAATTTAACGAAATCAATGAGACAGGCAAATATAATTATTGGATTCCTTTACTGTGAGGTCACAGTGCTTGAACCTATAATGGCTTCCTCATCGCTATAATTTAACATTAATGTATACTAAGAGGGCAAGTTAACCAATAGGAAACCAGATATTATAGATGGGGTTCTCAGTAAACAAATAGAAACCAAATATAGAATAACTTTTTTTTTTTTTTTTTTTGCTTTTTGCATTTGAATTTAAAACTTGAATATGATTTTTCAATTTGAACAATTCGTTCAATTGCATTAATATTGCTTTTGAAATTTATGAAATTTTCTTGTCTTAAAAAGGAAATTTATACTAATCTTTCACCATAAATGTACTTTTTACGCTGCGAACGTTAATTACATGTAACTTTTTCCATAGGTCTTGTTATATTTTAATTTCCGTCCTGTTTAAGTTCATACATGTACAGTGAACTCCCGGTTGCGTTCTCGATAAATACGGAGATTCTGTCTTAGTGAAATTGAAGTTCGGAAAAGCGGTTAAACATACAGCTTTATTCCTTACTGTTTACAAGTATGAATGACCATAGCACTGTATTTGGTTATAAATATACATTAATTATGTTCTGCATTAATTGATGTTTCTTTTTCTTCAAAAAGAAAATATTCTTTCCTGCCTCTGGTTTTCTTTTTCTTTTTTTTTTTCTGATGAAATATATATGATATGGAACTCGTAAGTGTCCTTGTCATTGGCTATTTGCAAAATTATTTTGTTTAAAAAACATTCTAAATGTACACACAAGTACTCTGAAGTTGTTATTAAAAGGATGCTTGAGTTTCTGATTGACATTGTCTTTGTGGTTTTTGGAGACCAACACTTCCAACAAACAACTGGAGTTCCCATGGGTACCAATTGTGTTTCGTTATAAGCAGACCTTTTTGCATTTAAACAAAGCAGAATTTGTCTAAAATCTTATATGGGAAAAGAAGAAAACACTTGCTGTGACCTTCTACTCGACATTAGATACATGTAAATTGACGACGTAGTGTCAATTAACAATGATTATTTCCATTCTTATGTCGATACGATATATCCCGGTGAGTTTGAAATAAAAGATACCATGGAGTCTGATACATTGGTTTAATATTTAGATATTTAACCTGAAAAAGACATAAATGGTAACTTAACAACCATGCAAGGTTTGTGATAAACGTGATGACTTCAATCGTCAACTTCCCTTACTTATGCAGCAATATACCTTCATCGCCTGCATACAGGGTTTATATATCTCAGTTGATATGTATGAACAGATTAAAAAACGAGGTAAATTAATGACAAACAAATTGCTGAAATGAGAATATCAATGGTCTCGTTCAAAGTCATCATCTCCTAAGTTCTATGGTCGATACAATGACCTTGTCAGCAAATACAGTTTATCATTGAGTCCAGTTCTGACTGACGTTTTTCATACTCATTGTTAGGCCATTATATACACAGTAATTGTCGACGGATTTTTTCTTTTTTCCCCTCATCATGAGACACACAGTGGATGTGACAAGTCGGCAGGGAATGCTCAATCCTCTACGGCAACCGATTCCATGCATCTCTAATGTCTTGTAGATCCGTGTTTGCTCTGCTCCAATTTTGTATTGTTTATGGACTTTTAAGCTAATGTTGTTCTCTATCTTCGTATATTTCATTCTATACCGTGACAATACTCAGGTATACATCCTAATTTACTACTACAATAGAACAACTCCAACTAATCATATTTCAAAGATTTTCTGCCAGTCTGCTCAAGTAACAAATCAAATGAACAATAATCAAGACTTTATTCATTACCATCTTTCTTAAAAAAAGATGGACCTGAAACTTTATGACTTCAATGATTTTTAGTGTTTTAAATGGCATAATATTCATAAAACACATAGAAGAGGTATTGAAAGCCTTATAAAAGACGAGGGTCCTTGTCGAACTCTTTCAAAATCATAGTGTCTATATTTATTTACCAACTGTTAGTTAAGTGTAGTACATAAACAATATTGCTATAAATCAGATGGCAAATCTCGGGACGTCACTAGACAAGGGGAACCAGTCAAAGACAATGGCCGTCAGCGCCGTCTGGATGAAGAGGGTCTTTCTCAAAGGTCAACAATTCACAAGGGCGTGTCAAGTCTTTGTCATATTTTATAGACATCATTAAAATTGTCGAAAGATGACCATAAAATTCAATTTCTGTCTATAATACAAGTAAAATTTTTAAACCTGTTTGGCTTTCAATTCATTTTCTAAACGATCCTAGATAAGGGATATAATGTAAGCATTGACATACTGAAGTGAACACTTCAGAAATTTACAAAATCAAGTGTTGTCATAAATTGAAACACAACTGCAAGGAAAATATGAAAGGAAAAAGGTAAATACTTGTAAATTATAACAAAGTTCCCATTAATATCCACAAAAACAGTCTTATTTGAATCCCAAATTTTAATAATGTTAGTTTTGTTCTTTGGTCAGACTTTCATTAGTTTAATGGGGTTTTGTTCTCCTAGAATTAGTCCGGCGTTTACCTGTTTTTACATAGCTACACTTTATGAAGTAGTAAAAACTTAACGAGATTAAAGCCCCATAGTCTTAAATATTACCCACTGTAAGGTTTTCCATCATTTGAATATCTCATCGCTTATCATTCTTAAAAAAAAGTACTATGAATTAGCGTTTCAGTGAATGCAATTTTGTACAAATTATGTTTTGTCTTTCTGACATATTTCCATTTATTTATAAAAAAAAATAAATAAAAAGAATTGTCTTTAAAAATTGAAAATAAGCCATAAAGACAAATGAAAATAAATTAAAAGTCATTTTGATAAATAAATTTTATCTGATATATTGAAAATGCTGAGGATAAAAGCTAATGATTGGTAACTTAATCCACCAATCACACCGATTATTCATATTATGATGTACTATAAAATAAGTTTAGAGATAGAATCTTCAATACTGCGACAGCTGTAGGAAGGGGGAAATAAACTTTTCAATTTGAAATCGGAACATCAGATTGTAATTTCAAACTTGATAAAATTGTTAGTTTGAAACCAATTAAAGTGTTTCTGTGTGTATAGGATTAGATTTGTGGAAATTTCGAGTAACAATGTGCAAGTGCACATTGATTATCAAATTAATATTATATTACATAAGTCTGTTAGTGGGAGTGGTAGCTTGTCAAAGCAATACGTTAGAGGCCGAGATGCCGTGTGAATTTGATAGTAGAAAGTCCGTAAGAGGCCAAGGTATCTTTTTAAAATGATGTTACCAAGGTTCTGAAGTACCTAATAAAATGAACTGTGAGAAGATAATCTAGAACAGTCATGCTTAAAAGATCAATTAAATATAGATATTAAGAGCAGATCTTTGAGCACATCAGAAGTGGATCAGCTCTCATGAAGAATTAAGTATCCTTGTCGCCCAGTCACGACCGCAGTCAGCCTGGTCTTGAACCTGCAAGTGAAAGGAGATAACGAGCTGTGATGATCCAATATTTTTTTTTATACAGAAGTGCGAACATTTTAAATCCTGTTTCGCTGTACAATTTTACATTTTTTGCAGAAGACAAGTCATCTTTTTGACTATTATTGATGCTGTCCCGTAGATGTGCAATAAAATTTCAAAATGTTGATTTTCACTGGGGGTGGATTGGGATCAAAATGATTTTGAAATGATAAAAGTAAAACAGTCAAATTCTGAGTGGCTTAAGTTTCTTCTTATTAGCTGGCCTAATTTAATATTTATTATGAAGCAGAATTTGTCCAAAATCGTATATATAAAAAGAAGAAAACACTTAATGTGGCCTTCATCTCGACATTTATATATATCGACGACGTTTTATCAATTTACAAAATTTACTTCCATTCACAGAATATAGGACAGTGAGATTGAAATAAAAGATACCACAGAGCCCGACCCATCTTTTTCATTTCTATATATTTAACTAGAAAAAAACTTCAAAAGTGACAGTGCTTTTTGATATATACAGGTAATGATTTTAACTGTTTAATCACCGACTTCTCTTACTTATGTAGCCATTTACCCTTATGACCTGCATTTGGGGCTTTGATCTCTCCGCCGATACGAACAATTTCTAAAACCAGGGGAACTAATGAGAAACAAGTTGCTGAAACAAGAATATGAACAGTTTTGGTTGAAGTATTAATTTTGCAAAGTTCTGTGATCAATACAATAAACTTGCAGCAAACACAATCAATTATTTAGTCAAATGCGTATGATCCTTTTTTTAAAACTAATCGTAATGCTAATGTTTAAACTTTGAATAGTCCATGGAATTTCCTGTTTTTTCCCTGAAAAAATTGCGCACATTTGTTGTGACCGTACTGCAGGGGACACTCACTCCTCCATGGCATCTGAACCAACCTTTGATATTTTAGAGGTCCGTACCTGCTCCGCTCCTAATTTGTTATTTTTGGATGGACCTTTGATTTGAGCTTGAATCGTCATCTCCATATAATTCATTGCAAAAGTAATGCAACTTAATATATTGAGATGACGAACAGCATTCAAGCTCAGAGGTTCATTCAAACAATACTTATCAGCAGCAGAGCAAACACGGAACTCTACAACATCAAAGATAGGATCAGGTAAAATGGAGGAGTGAGTATCCCTTGCCGAACATTCACACCCTCCGTGTGCTCCTCGTCATGATCGGGAAATAAAGGAATAAAGTGAACAATGGTGTAACAATTAGTATGAAAATCGTCAGTTCAGCATACGACTCAATGATAGATTTAACTTTCTGACAAATTCATTATATTGACCATAAAACGTACGAATTGATGTCTTTAAGCGAGTCTATATGTCTTAAATGCACGATTTTTGCAATGAATTTGTTCATAATTACATACTAGTAAGTTTTATGGTCGAAACAATGATTTTGTCGACAAATACAGTCTAACATTAAGTCAAATGCTGACTGACGTTTTTTTTTTTACTAATTCTTAGGCCATTATTTACAAAACTGAATTTCTTTTAAGTTATTTCCCGATCATAACAAAGGTGTGGGTGTGACAAGAAGGTAAGAGATGTTCACTCCTCAATGACACCTGATCCTACCTTTAATATATTAGTGGTCCATGTTTGCTTTGCTCTTGATTTGTAATACTTGATGGACTTTTGAACTTGAATCATGTTCGTTTCCTTCATATCTTTGATACTTGTAAAAGATATTTTATCATAGAGTACTTTATAGGGATGGCATATGATTTTTTTTTAAAAAGAATTAGAGGATACGATGACTCAATAGACTATACACACCCACTTGAGATCAATCGCTTTGACGTATTAATCAACTTTGAAGCTCTTTATTTAACAAAATGAAAAGTGTTTTCGGAAGTTTTAGACCAGGAGTGAGGAAGCGATAGAACTACTTTAAAAGTTTCAATAAATAATCTCATATTATTCATTTTAACAGAATATAAACAGAACACAGAGCCCCGAATTGTATTCACCCACGTTAGAGTTACATAAAAAACTTCGTTCACATGCATATCTGTCATTTTTTGTGGAATTCGTCTATAAAACTTGAACGTATCGACACAATAATAGCATACTAGAGTTAAACATTGTTCAAACTGATTGATTTGAGGACTTACTCGTGAACTTATGACTTTCCATTTTTTCTATATGATTAAATTTAAGCAACTTTTTCTTATATAGTTCACTGCTTGAGTGGTAATGTTTTGGAAGCCCAAAAAAAAAATCAAAAAAAAAAAATCATAGGACATAACAGTTTAAATCAGTGAAAGGCAATTTCTTTTTAACGGCAACAATTTTGATAAAAATCGTAGTGTGAAAAAAAAAACGTTATCATAATTCATTTCAATTACAATTTCTTGTCATAACCATGTTGGTATACAGTCAACATTAGAAATCAACTGACAGAAAGCAGAAATAAGAAATATTTATCACATAATTGCAAGAAAGACAATTTTACGCAATTCTTTATAGTCCCTGGATATGTTTTCTCTGCATAAATCATTTATCTAAGTAATTACATAAATACGAGTATGTTGTTTTATTATAATCAAATGTGAAACTTCAAGAGTACTGTACGACAATGTATTGAAGAGGTGGTGTAAATCAGATGTGGATACTTAAAAATTCCAAGAAACGTTTGGACAATTTGAAAAACACAAGATTTCACCAAAATTAACAGATTAAAAACTTACGACTTTTCAACTTTATTCACAACCATAATTAAAGTCTTTTTGATATCATTAACAGCTGCTTTTTCAATAGGATGAAACTCGTAAATTTACTTACCTTGTCATTAGTCATTTGCAAAATTATTTTGTTAAAAACATTCTGATTATACAAACGTACTCCGACGTTGACATCAAAAATATGTTTGAGTTTCTGATTGGCAAAATCTATATGTCGTTTTTGGAGACCAGGTCTTCCAACAATCTATTGGAATTCCCATGGGTACCAACTGCACCCCGTTATTAGCAGACCTATTTTTATATTCATATGAAGCAGAATTTAGATATATCGACGACGTATTGTCAATTAACAATGGTAATTTCCATTCTTATGTCGATACGATATATCGTGGTGAGCTCGAGATAAAAGATACCACCGAGTCTGACACATCTGTTATATATTTAGACGTTTTACTAGAAAGACGTTAATAGTAATCTAACAACCAAGCTCTATGATAAACGTGATGACTTTAACTTTTCTATCGCCAACTTACTTTATGCAGCAATAAACCTTCATCACCTGCATACGAAGTTAATATATTTCAGTTGATTCGATAAGCAAGAGCATGCTCTACGTATGGACAATTTCTAAAACGAGGTAAATTATTGACAAACAAGTTGATGAAACAAAAATTTCAGCTGTCTCGTTTAAAGTCATCATTTCGTAATTTCTGTGGTCGATACAAAGACCTTGTCAGCAAAACAATTTATCACTGAGTCAAATGCCGACTTACGTTTTTCATACTAATAATTATTGTTAGTCTATTATTTATACACTGAATTGACGACGGATTTTTCCGTTATTTCTCGATCATGACAAAGAGCACACGGCGGATGTGACCGGTTGGCAGGGGATGCTTACTCCTTCATGGCACCTGATCCCATCTCTGATGTTTTGGAGCTCCGTGTTTGCTCTGTTCCTATTTTGTAGTTTTATGGACTTTTGATTTTGAACACTGTTCTTTATCTCCATATGTTTCATATGTGTTAAAATTTTTTAATGGATCAGTACCACAGTATGTATCATTTATCATATAAAATCACAATATTAAAAGCAAACATTGTCATACACAGGACAGTAAAGTACGAAATGTTTCTTTTAATTTTCAAACAATAATTTACAAGCAATAAAAGTTTTTCCTTAGGAATTATTAGTTAACAACAACTGCCTGTTTCAGTGAATAGTGAATGTGCACTGATTCTTAATTTTTTAAGCTGTGATCTTTCATATTTTTTTCAAAGGAACCTTTCAGTAACCCTGCTATTTATAATCAGAATAGTTGAAGATTTTACTATAGAAATAAAGTTTTCCCGAGTAAGAAAATGAGATTGTGTTCAACAGTTCAGAAGTCATATCCACAAAAGTTTTATTTACGTAAACCTCGAATCATTATGGGAAATATTTGAAGAGGTCAAGTTTAGTTTTTGGTAAAGATTGAAAATCTTGCTTTGCCATGAAGTATAACCCCTTCTCAAAACTTACTCTTTATCCTCCTGGAAAGCTCCATGATACTACAAGTGCATTATGATATGTAATTATGATCCATATTTCTTAATCTGGTATAATATTTGAACATATTTTCATCACATACATAAACAAATATATAAGAACCTAGTTCATTATTGACTGCTAAATCTGATGCTTTACTATATACACATTTCTACTTTGAGAAAAGGATTTTGAATTTTTTGAAATGGAACCATTTTGAGAATTTTAAAATATTTACTTTATAGTCTATTAACCGTATTTTAGATTCAGGTGTTAAAATTAGAACAATCATTGAATAATATAATTTAGATAAAACTTGAACTAAAGGATTGTTACTTCCAGGTACACTTGAAAATAGATATATCGATATTATTGCTTGAAAAAATAAAGGAATTAAAAGGTAGATCTATTTTAAATCCAAAATGAAAACGCAAAATCTAGCAATTTCTTTTTATCGTACAGTCCAAGCTTTAGAAGTTTCCATTAGTTCCACAAACATGCCAACATGAACAAACAAATTAGGCATGCATAATGCCAATTTAATGTTGTCAGCTTATTGATTAGAATATCTGAATCCAGCAAATCAGACCCTGTATAATTGGTATATCATTTATAACATTCCATGGTTCCGGATCCGTGTAAGGTTCTAACTAATACACTACCTGTCGCCTTTTACACGGGGATTAGCGCAATCAAGATAACTAATCTGGACAAATAGCTGAGAAAATACATAATATCAATTCACTGATTTCTGATAAATTACACAATCAAGAAAAGGGAGAGTAAATATAGTGGTTCCAAGCACCTTGCTGATGGAGGGTTAATGTGCCGTAATTACCAGTCCGGCTCCAGAAGGATCTCTAATCAACGTGCTTCTGTGTATGACTGGAAGCGTTGTCAGGATCCCAAGGAGTTTATTGCTCACATAATGTTGTTCCAAAACCCCTCCGCGATAACACGGTGATCCATAATACTAATGTTAGCTGTGGGCTGACTGTTGTTTATTGAGCCGCTATCATTATTTCTGGTTTAATAAAGCCATCGCTGTGCTACCCCAGCAAGAAGTGACCAGTTAACAAAAGGGATTCGGGTGTATTTAATGCTGTGTATCGAAATTACATTGCTCATCTAACTTGGCAGTTGTAATAAATTAGTTTTTGCTTTTAAATGGGATTATGTCGCGATATGCTTTTAACAAGGAAATTCGTTGTCAGCGTTAAAAGTTTTCATTAATCTCTGTATTAAGGGTTGAACTTTTCTATCGCTTTAACACGTGTCACGAAGAAAGGTAAAATTTTATCTAGATAACTGGTGATAAATGGATATTAACACCAAACTTTGTTTATAAACACGCTCAATTTCTTGTACATTCAGTATGATTACTAATGTTGAGCTGTTCAACAATTGTTGTAAACTTTCTTCGTGATAATGATGATAAATAACAGAACATATAGGGACAAGCAACATAAAAATGCTGCTTGTCAGGATGAAATCATGTACATTACACTTACACAAAAGAAAAAGACATGCTTTTCTTATTTTTTGACTATTATTTCAAAGAATATTTAATTCTAACATGAAAGAATAACAAGTAGTTACAGTCCTTCATGAATATTGTTTTTAAAATAAATATTCTATAATACTCATACAACAAATATATATTGATGATGTCAAAAAAGAAGAGACTTAAATCTGTAACATTAATTTCTTACCTTAAACGGACATCGGTTATTTTTAAATTTTGTCAAAAACATTATGATTGCAAACACTGGTACTCTGAGTTTGATATTTAAAAGATGCTTAAGTTTCTGATTGATATTATATATGTATCTTTTTTTGAGTCCAGGCCCCGAGGTTATAAAACTTTTACTGTACTCATACTCCAACTCAAGCTCCAAACTCCAAGTATGAACTCCACTGAATACGTTTCTAATTTTGAGGTTATAAATATTTGGAGTACAATCCACTGAGTCAAACTCAACAGATTTGGAGTACAAACTCAAACTCTGGAAAAGGAAATCTTTAGCTTTTAGAGGTAAAAATTATGTAAACTTACATATTAAAATGAGGGTACATGCTTGCGCTAGCACGCAGTATACGCTATATGAGGGCAATTTATGTAACCCATTCGTCAGACCTGTGGTTCAATTCGCAAATGCTCAAACGACGGAACTAAACAGTTAAACCTACATGTACATATATCATTTCAATAACTTATATTAAAAAAGAAGAAAAAAACTAAAATCCAATGATAATGTAGGCATAAAATATTAACCATAGGGTAATCTGTAGGACGAACAAGAATTATGGTGCAAAAGGATCATGCAAGCCGGTAGATAGGGTGAAATAACCCTATACATGACACTTGAGATTGACTCTGAGGTTGGTTTGGAGCATACTTGAAAATTCTCGAGTTTGTACTCCGTTGGAGTTTGAGTATGAGTATAATGATTTTTTATAACCTCGACTTTGGAGTACGAGTATGAATTTGGAGTACGGAGTTTGAGTTTGAGTACGAATTTGAACTCCAAAAAGTTTTATAACCTCGGGGCCAGGTCTTCCAATAATCAATTGGAATTTCCATGGGTAACATTGGGCCCTATAATTAGCAGGCCTATTATTGTATTCATTTGATGCAACATTTATTCAAATCCTTATACATTGGAAGAAAACACTTGCCTTCATATCGACATTTAGCTATATAGATATATCGTTCATATATTGTTAATAACCTATAGTTAGTTTCATTTATATGTCGATTAAATATATCCAAGTGAAATTGAAATAAAAGGTACAATAAAGTCTGACCCTTCTGTTTCATATCTAGACATACTTTATTTGAAAAGAAAACCTTTAAAGGTTAACTAACAACGAAACGCTGTGATCAACTTTAACTTTTCTATAATCAACCTCACTTATTTAGGTAGCAATGTATAAACCTTATCACCTTCATACGAGGATATTGTCTTCAAGTTGATTAGATATACAAAATAATGTTTTACGTAATTAAACAACCTTGTCGGAAGTTGATGTAACAAGAATAACAAATATTTTGTTTAAAGTCATCCTTTCGTATACTCCATGATCGATACAATGACCTTGTCCACAACTGGACCATTTTCTGCAAAACAAATTTCGTTTATTTCGATCATGCAAAGAAGCACACAGTGTTACCGGTCGACAGGGGATACTTACTTTCCATTGCATCCGATCCAATCCCTGATGTTTTTCGAGGTTCATGTTTACTCTGTTCCACATTTGTATTGCTAAATATAGTTATGATCTTGAATACTGTTTGTTTTCTTTCTATTTCAAATTGTCATATACTGTTCCGAATACTAATATGTTGGTATACAAAACAGTTTATGTTTTATTATATAAATGATGTCCTGATATGGTGTTACAATATTAAACGGTATTTAAAGGATGAATTTAAAGTAGCCTGTGTTGTAAGGTGAATACTTGGATCAAGACATTTTTCGGTTTATTTACAGACTCTTTGATTAAGAATAAGAGATTTGAAAGAAGACCTACATTTATCTACTTATGTTAAGTTTAGATCGCATTTTTTTGTTTTCTAATATGGTTTACTTAATAGATTAAAATAATGTTCACAATACTATATGCCACAGCGGTTTTGTATTTTTATACAAAAATGTATTAAAATTTCATCCTTTTAAAGGTGAATGTCTTATTCAATTTGAAATAATGTTCACAATGTTATGACTGTAAACTATTAAATGCTATAGTAATTTTGAATACATTTATTTTTTCTGTCACGTTTACAATGTTTTAACTATAGTATAAAACTATTTGTTTTCATTTGTGCATGCATGATAAACTGGTGTTATTGATCTGCAGCATTTTACTAGTAAATGACTAAATATATTACTTATTTGATGACAAGGAGAAACTGCCATAATAGACAAGTTGACGTTGCTTATTCAGATATGGAACGTTATTATACGATTACTGCATTTTAAAATCAACTCATTTAATCAAAATTGATGTATAATCTATGATTTTATCATATGCAAAAGTTCATATACTGTACAAGAAAAAAATCAACAACATTTCTTGTAAAACATTTTAAAATGATGTTTCAAATGCCGTTTCAAATGCCGTATTATATCATGTATATTTAACTTTTACTCTTATTTTAATGTGAAGGCAACAGATATGAGAAGCGTTTAAATTTACTAGGAAAGAAAGACAACTTCTGACATTTTAATATAAAAATGGACGGATATTTTACAAGCAATTACGAGTTCAAATCTAAGGTTACAAGCATAAAAAATTCTTAAAATACATGTATAAAGATTTGATTGTTCAGTCTTTGGAAAAGAAAAAAATAACAGGAGAACAAAATTAGATTCAAAATCACCGGAAAAAGCAACTAGTATCATAAACAGTGAAACTCCTCAAAATTATAGAGAATGATTTGATCACTCAGAATGGATGGAAAAGTAAATAGGAAAAGACTTGTCAAAAGACGCATCATTAACTCCTCGAATGAAAAATAATTTGATAATTTGAAATCATAGACAAAACAGAGATATATACATGTACTTCAAAAATAAAATCACAATCAAAATATTTGAAATGATAATAATATGATCATTAAAAACTTGGGAAACAGAAAAAAATATTATCTAAAAAAGACAATTTACTAAATAAAATTAAGAACAATTATATATTATATGGCACAGCTAACGTTTTAGAACTTGTGTCGAATCCCTTTAATTAACATAATGTCAAAAATATGTTCAAAGCAAACGAAAGCATTCTTAAAATTAAATTTTGGTAAAAATCATTTGTGAAAAAAAAAGAATTTCAGTCAAACAAGTTTCAAATCACCTGACTGATATTGATAAAATATTCATGAATAACAAAACACCAATACAAAGCAAAAGAAACCTTTTAAAAATAAATATTCCAGTGAATTTAACTTAAGGTACACATGCATAGAATTATTCTAATTTTATTTGACTTATTGCCGATTTCTAACAAAAATACTTGCGATATTTCAGTCTTGATTAGGGAAAGGAAAAAAATAACAAGAGGTCCATGGGCAACGTCGGTCACCTGACAGCTTTTGGTAGAATAAAAAAGTATAAATGCATAATTTTTCTGAATCTACACTACCTGAGGATTCTTCTATATAAATATGACCAATCAAGTCTTTGCTTTTATTGAGAAGAAGATAAAAAAAAATCTATATATTTTTATGTATAACTTTGCTCGTCCATTATGGCCCAACCCTACCCCAAGGTTCATGATTTGAAAAGACTTGAATCCACACAAGCTGAGGATGCTTCCATATAAATGTGACCAATCATGGTTTTGCTATTCTCGAGAAGCACATTTTTCCTATATACTCCTAAGTAAAACTTTGTTTGTCCATTGTGGTCCCACCCTACCCCAGGGATTTTTCATATAGTCTGCATCAAATGTCAGAATTTTTCAAAATTAAAATTGATTGTTCAAGAAATTCATACACATTTCCATATATAAGAAGAATTATATTTAAATGAAACAATACAGTATTACCTCCTCAATTCTGTTAGTATGACAAGATAGTTGGTTGGCACTTGGAAAGAAACAAAAAAGGTATAATGCTGCAATGATGCATTTCAAGAAAATTACAAAATCATTGTTTTCTAAAACAAACGTTCACACACCAAAAATGTTGTCATATACATGTTCTGTGAACAGTAACATGCTTTTTATACATTAAATATGAATGTTGTCTAACAACCTAACTTTTTATGTTTTATTCTTCATCATCTTTGTGTCCTACTTGATTCCTGAAATTAAAAGGATGAATAAGTTGGAGATACAAACGCGTAGTTTATAAATGCATAAGTATAAGTTTATATATAAACATTTTTATCTAGTGGCTTATTATACAATTTGATATTATTCATTGTTTTGATTTTTTTTAACCTACTTTTTTGTGCGTTTGGTCTTTCCACTCCTATCGAAAGAAAGTGCAACAGAAAAACATTAAAGACAATTAAGTGTATGTTTTAATAATGGAAAATTGATAGACGTTTAAACTGCACATTTTAGAATAAGCCTTAAAACTTACTCTGCATCGTGTTTATTTTCGTAGACGTACTCCACATCTCGCAAGAAGTTGGAGAGTTTTGTTCCTATAACTGCTGCGGGCAGTAAGAAAAATATACACCATCCAATGGAAAACCAGAAACCATTCTTGAAATATAAGAAATAAATGTTTGACTACACTTGCGTAAAAAAAGATGTTGATTTCATATTACATGTATATCTTATACTTAAATAAATTCGATCGTTAAGCTTTACTCTTAATACAGCGAATAGTTAAATCTAGAAAATAAAAGTATTTCATTGAAATACTGCGATAACAAAATAAAATAAAATAAATACATCAATAAATAAATCAATCAGTTAAAAAAATCATGGATTCAAACGGTCAACCGCAGCTGCCATTGCCTAAAATAGGGCAACTGACTTGCATAATAAAAGCTAAGCTTCGTCATTATCAAAGAAATAAACTCATTAAAAAATTCACTATATAGTATTTAACAATTTTTTTTTATCATGGTTCAAAATAAACATTTTGGCATTGAAAGTCAGCAAAACGATTGTAAAAGCACTTAATGGACAATTTAAATGTCAAAATTCACTGAAATTTTAATTTGATTTCCTATATAAAATCAGTAATTGTAGAATTATAGAAGAAGAATTGTATTCAGAGTTCTAAAAAAGCCATTACTCCCCATAACAAAAAGAGTATGTATTGTCTTATTTTTTTTTTAAGAAAGAGGACAAAACTAAATCAGAAAAAAATATAATATATTGTATTTGCAAATATATACCTATTTTTTTTATTTCCTTTTGCAATATGTATACTTACAAACGCGTCCACAATGTATTCACAAAGAGAAATTTTTATGATAGAGTTGTAGAGATTCCACAAGGGCTGACATTGGCCTATTTCATTGTGTACCTGTTTGAAAATAGAGGGGTAATATGCCATAATGACTTTGATGTTGTTGGTACATGTCCCAGCACATAAAAATATTTTATTAAATACTTTCAAAAGCTTAGATGTTGAATAGGGAAAGGCAATATTGAACTTATGATGCTCATACCATTTTACCAAAAACACCCAAAAGGTACTTTGAGCAATGAGTTCACAAAATGATACCTCACTTCTCATGTGAGAGTAATAGGAAAAGCATTTTTTTTGTTTTTTTGCTATTGGAAACCCTATTGAAAAATATGGTAATAACAAACAGTTTTAAAGCCAAAACGTCCATTCAAACATTACAAATCAGAAGCAGAACAATCACAGGCCTAAAAAACATCATGTGCAGTGGGATCAAGTGTCATGGAGGAGTGAGTATCCTCTGCCGACCGGTCACATCCGCCGTGTGCTCCTTGTTATGACGGGGAAGAACGAAAAAAAATGTAGTCAATTCAGTGGACTAACAATTAGCATGAAATGTCACTTGAAGACCAAAGCAAGTGTTTTCTTATCATGGTTTGACATAAATTCTCTCTGTTGAGAGTATTTAATAGAAGCTGCACAATGGCATCTTTTTTTAAAATAAAGATTAAGTTAATTTCTCATTTAATTTTATTCAGTGGTATAGATGGATTTTTAGAGGAAGAGCTGTATTTGTAAACAGGGTTTTAATAGGGTTTCCAACAGCAATACTCGAAGTAATAAAACAACTACATGTATATATGTCTTCTAGCTTACCTTGTTTTTGACATCTTTGAAATATAAGTCAACAATGTTTACTGTTTCATTAATAAATGATTGTGCAATCTACAAAATATCAAAATATGAAATTACCTGTAAATAATTTTAATATCTAATGATTGGATTAAATGATTTTCATTATACGATGAACAAAAATTTAAGAGTATGATTACATTTTTCATTCCGTTCTTCTTCATAGCATCAGTCGCATTATTTAGTTGCTTTTTGACATTGTCTACAGCAGACTACAAAATACTTAAAATAATCAGAAATACATTCACAAGCTTTGCATCAAAAACTATATTTATCTTATAATGCTTATCATTTTAATTTTGCTTGGATTCCTACTTACGGGAATGTTTGATTTTTGTTTGGAGAGCTCCACCTTTGCTGATTTCATGTCATCCTATGAAATCATCAATCTAAAGCTATGTACATGTATTTATGTATTGTAAATATGTTAAATGGTGTATTAATAGATTTAAAATAAACACATTTTTCTTTTGCATGATATATCTATTTAATCATTCATGATGGTTTTCATAAAATCTTCCTATATATGCAATCGAATAGAACTGGCCTGAATTACTGGATTTTTATAAATGACATTTGTATATATTTATCATTTTATCATAAACATTTTTATGGATATTTGTTCACATATTTAGGTCTAAAAAATTTACAACATTTTATGTAAGCATGTTTATGCTTTCTTTATCAATATAATTACCAATGCTTTTTTCATGTCTTTGACGTGTGACGCACCCTTTGAAAAAAAAATCAGTATTCATTAAATATCAGGGGGTTAAAGAAAACCTGTTTTAAGATCCCAAGATAGAATATTAATTGAACACAAATTTATCTAATTTAAACATATTCTTAGTATAATGCTATTCTTGTCATAAGATGTTTATCCAAATTAACAATTTCTCTTTTAATTTTAGGTCATTGTTTACATTTATAGAATGAAAATATATTTCATTAAAGAAACTTGTAAGTATATTTGCAGTTTTTTTAATCATTAAATATCCAATTGAGTCGAAAAGGATCATGCACTGTACATACCGAACTAAAAGTTGAGATTAAATTCTCCATGTTTTTCAGCTGTAAGGAATAAATTATTGCAGAGTTATTTCCATTTGTTTTTATTTTGAAGAAATAATTTCAAACCTTAACCCAACCCAACCCCCCTCCCCTTAAAAACCATAACGAGTTGCTTTGAAGGATTAAAGAGCTTAAATGTCAATTTAATTCAAGTTTAATTTTGCTTGGACAGTAAAACAGAAAAATTGTATGGCAAATTGAAAGTTTGTCGGTATTGGGTGAGATGTTAACCTTGAAAAGTTTTCAATCAATATACGTATTTCCTTTCATTCAACAAAACTTGATTATACACTGTGTCATCCTACAAATTGTATTAACTATGTAGATACATGTATTGAATTTTTGAAGCAATACAAGCTTTTCAAGAGTTGAGTCTCTTTCTTCATATGTCGCTAAATAATGAAATACATTAAACATTTCTGTTTAGTTGTGAATATTGCCAATCTCTTACTGCTGTATCCAAAGCACTCAGATCTAAACTCTGCATCTGTTGTTTTACGTTGTTCAGACTTGCGTTTAGGCCTGCAGGCAGTAAATTTGCGGAGCCATATTTGGATGTATCATTCAGCATATCGCCCATCCCGGATGAGCCTTTGGTTCTCATATCCTGCAGAAATTATAAAATACAGTATTAGTAACAATAATTATTATAATTAAATAATATTGTTTAATGGTAAATAGAAAAATAGACGATGATGGAAGTAAAGTTTATTAATTCATGCCTCGCGTTCTTTTGATATTTTGTATTCTACAGAATAACTAAGAAATGACATATATAAGAATACGTTCCTTAGAAAACAATCATGAGTCCCAGAATGTTAAAATACGTTGTCTTTTATGATATGAATGCTATCATTATGAAGGTCAAAAATAATCATTTTCCCAATAACAGAAGAAAAGAGAAGAGAATTTTTAAAATTATGAATACTTTCAATTAAAATGACGCACTTACATTGATTATATCCTGTACTTTCTGCTCAAGTGTAGAAAATTTGAAATTGAACAATGTCAAATGTTCTATATCCAATGCCTTATAGATTGCCTGGTTTTTCTGACAGTTTCTGAAAAAAAAAATTCTGAAGAGTCTGAAAAGTCATTTTCCAGCTTGTAAGATCAACAAATTATGCACAATTGATATTATAGTGAATCTTTCAGTCAAATGGCTGCTATATTGAAAATGAAAGTAATAAGTAGAGGTATACCCAAAGAAAGTTTTAAGATCCATTTCATGTCCTTGTTCATGTTTAAGAACACCTTCTAGACTGTATTCAAATCCATCGATGAGCTTTAAAGATAGCTTCATAATGTCAAGTTTTTGTGATGTCATTCCTTGACGTGAAACAAAACGATTTCACAAAGCCTTGACATTGTGAAGATGCACAGATTACATGCAAATTCAAAGAACTGAGGTCTTCTGCTTTCGGTGTCAAATATGAATGGTCTATTATATATGTCATTAAAAATATTCACAAAGATTAATTTTTTTCATAGGCGTCGGAACCGAAGAGGGGGGGGGAGGTAACCCCCCCCCTATTTTTTTTTGGCAAATATAGATATAAGTACCCCCTCCCCATGCACACAAACAGAATAGGATATTCGTGTTAGGATAATACACATTTTCTTTCTTTCTCTCTATTTTGCTTGTCAAGTTTTTTTCAGGTTAGAATGTTTATTTTTCTTTTACTTAGCCCCCATCCCCTTTCAATTTGCTTTCGATGCCAATATTTTTGAAAATATGGTAAAAATCTAAGGTCAAGGGTTAATCTTCTAAAAAAATTTAAGAAAACAATACATTTTTGAAAAATAGGTTATACTTGAATGTCAAGGACTCAGGGTCACTGGGTAAAAAATCACAGTATAGTTGGAAAGGTCTTGTCACAAGTAATACACACATTAGATATAAAAGGTCTATCTTTTCTCTTCCAATACTTATAACCAAATTAATGTAATGTTAACATTTTTGAAAAAGTAAGTCAAAATTTAAGGTCATTTAAAATGGTTTTGTCGTAAGTAATGTACATGAGAAATATGAAAGTCTTGTCTATGTCCATTTAAAAGTGATAACCAAGGTTAAAGGTTTTGTGACAGACAGACGAATGAGATTTAGTCTCCCCTCGCTTTTCTCAAAGCGGGGGACAAAAAGCAACATGTATTACAGACATGTAAAAATTATAACTTTTTTCGGAATCATGGTAAATATGAATGCATCGTTATTTTTTCTAACTTCAAATTACTATTAATTATTGAATTATAATAAATTATCATGATCATAAAATGTTGGAAGGAAAGTGGAAACATTTACTTCGTCTATCAGCTCCAGTTTTGGATCTGTCAGCGGCTGGCAGATGTATCTCTCTAGCAGTGCTCCAGGAATATAAAGTGTCGTAGTTATCAACATCAGTAGTGGGCAGAACACAAATATAAAAACTAAAGACCTACAATCATGGAAGGGTCTTACAGTGAGTAATTTAAGACATCACCCAAGTAAAGATATTTTGAATGCAAACGGGAATCTGTTATTAACGTTTCAGCTAGTTTTGCCAATTTGTTTATTATTGAATAAGGAACACTTGCATATAAACAAATTTTGATTTAATGAAACCTGTTGGTAAGTACTGCAAATTTACTTCATATCGAAACATGTTACTGGGTTATTTTCCATCAGAATATGTTAAGCTTTATAAAATTACATGGTGGCTCAGTACAGAGAATGGAGAAATACAAGATGCGAAATCAATTGCAAACTTGCATCTCAAGTCCATTGGTAACATTAACCATGAGTCATTTGTGATTGGGCAAATGGAGTTAAAAGTGGACAATTCTACATGAAAATAATGGCCCTACAAGTGAGCATCCCCTGCCGACCGGTCACACCCGTCATGTGCTCCTTGTCATGATCGGGAAATAACGGGAAAAAAATCTTTCGTCAATTCAATGTGTAAATAATTAACTAACAATTAGTATAGAAACGTCAGTCAGCATTTAGTCAATGATAACTTGTATTTGCTGACAAGGTCATTGTATCGACCATGCAACTTACAATATGATGACTTTAAACAACAATGCTTATATTCTTGTTTCATCAACTTGTTTGTCATTAATTTACTTCGTTTTAGAAACTGTACTTACGTAGAGCATGCTCTTGAGTATCGAATCAACTGAGAGATATAAACTTTGGATGTAGGTGATAAAGGTATTTTGCTGCATAAATAAAGGAAGTTGACGATTGAAAAGTTTAAGTCATCATGTTTATCACAGAGCTTGATCGCTAGATTACCCTTTACGTCTTTTTAAAGTAAAATATCCAAATATGAAACAGATATGTTAGACTCTGTGGTATTTTTATCTCAAGCTCACTGGAATATATCGTAATGACAAGAGAATGGAAATAACCATTGTTAATTGACAATACGTCGTCGATATATATCTAAATGTCGAGTTGAAAGCCACAGCAAGTGTTTTCTTCCTTTTCACGTATAGGATTTTGGACAAATTCTGCTTCATTTGAATACAAAAAAAGTTTGCTAATAACGGGGCATAGACATTTTATAGAAATGGATATGCTTTATTGCGTATTGCTTAAAGGAAAGCTGGTGATAATAAAAAGGTTAAATAAATCATGTTTATCAAAAATAAAGATTTAAGTTCTCCTTCAATGTCTTTTTCTAGTAAAACAGAGGTCTATGATGCTGTAAATTGAAAATCGTCGTTGAGATATCTAAATATCAAAATCTCCTTCATAAGAATACACAAATATTTGTTATAATGGAATCACCTCACAAGCACCCATGGAAATCCCCCAAAAGACCCTTCTCTAAAGGCTAGCGAGGAACGATAGCATCTTTTATATATATATTTTTGAGTAAAATCATAATAATTTAAACAAAATCATTTTCAGAAATAACAACTTACAAGATATGAAAATTCTTTAGTACAGAGTATCCTTTTTATAAGAAAACGCAGTTGTCCGAAAGAAAAATCCTGGTTAAATTCATAAAATGTATGTATGTATTAAAGTCGACATTTCCAGCATTAACATCTGTGTTAAAGAGCCCCTTGCCCTATCTTTAGACGTATAGATAATTTTCGATTGACCTAAATTTAGCAAAAGTTACCTCCCGTTGGCAGCTATACTGGAGGTCCAAATGGGCCAAATGCTCATATTGCTTCATGTTTTATTTGCGATTTTGAATTAGGAATAATTATTTTTCTGATCGAAATATATAAATTTTTTGGAAGCCTCCTTTATTTAAAAAAAAAATTAAAAAAGATTTTCCACCAAATATATCTGCTATATTTTCTTAAACTTTGTAAGACAAAGAGGAAAACTCACCGAGTCGACCTCCAATATGGCGACCAAAGGGAGGTAACTTTTGCTAGATTTAGGTCCATCGAAAACTATCTATTCACTAACCCAATCATAAGACGTATTTACTAACCCAATCATAAGACGTATTTACTAACCCTATCATAAGACGTCCCGCGCAGTTAGAAACACAGCCTTTCTCCAGAGGGTCATTGACGGACCTCCCTCCACAACACCCACAGCACAACCCACAACAGTAGAGAGCGAGTATAAGGGAGACAACCCCAGCACAGCCGATCCCGGCATACCATCTGGTTACATGTAATGCATGCATCGTATTCATAATATGTATTTACGTTTTATTTCATTTAATGTAAGTCAAGCTTAAGGGGTCCCGACCCTCTGCTATAAAATTAACTTTAGAAAAATTTAAATTTTGTAATATTGATTTTCATAAACAACAATAACATTAGAACCACAAGGAAAATAGTTTGAAGTATGAAACTCTGCTTATGTTTTCAGAAATGATTTTTATGTCAGATCATGATATGAAGAAATTTAACATAGAGAACAGACAGAGTAACAATTTATTATCACAACATTAAATTTAAAATATGAGGTGCATATGAAAATAATACTTAGTATCATACCTATTAAAATCATGTACAAAACATTATGATGCAATGCTTCCTAAGTCAGATAATCAGAATGTTGTACGTTGTTGTTAGAAAAAAAAACATCTCTTGGGAGGAGTTATATTTCTTCTAAATATTTCTTCATGTGAAAAATTGTCATACTAAGTAAAATGCTGTATTAAGTACTTGAAACATTAAACCATTTTGAAAATGGTCTTTAAAAAGACACAACTGTACAAATTATTCAATTGAAGTTGAAGTTGAAATTGGATTGAAATGTTTTATTGTTAAATATAATTAAACAATTACAAAGAAATTGGCAAAAGAAAAAGAAAGTACTGTTTTCATCCTATGTTAGATTTCATCGAATTGACTACTCAGAGGTCTCAATTAGGAAACTCTGATTAAGAAAACTGTGAGTAGTATTCATATTTTGTACTTTGAAAGTTATCTGTCTTCTCAGAGGATCGGTACCCCTTAAGAGATAAAAATTTAAGTTTCATTTTAGATTTTTATGCGGTGATATCAATTTAGCCAAAAAAAAAAAAAAAAAATTCTATCATTTCTGAAATAAAAAATTCGCATTTCAACACCTTTTAGTGCAACTTACCTGTATTTGTCGTACGGTTTTATAAAATTAGAGTGATCCTTCACCATTTCTTTTGTTCCTTTTATATTAACTGTATCTCCCTGAATATAAGATACAAATATTATAAACCTCAATGAAAAATGAAAACGCCGTGAGATATGAGGTGACAAAAAAGGAATCGCTTGAATATAATGTATTTTTTTCCATCTCAAATGATTATAGCTAAGAAAACACGAACTTTAAGATTTTATTTTCTAGAAAATATAGAAAAAATTAAAAGTTTTCGAAATAATTTTCAATATTTACAGAAAGAGTAAATAGAAGAAGACACCGTTATTAAATTTATTAACATATACTTATAAATATCTTATCTTGAAATATTAATAGCGCGGTCTGAGCTTAGTATCCTCTATGTGTTTTCAATCGCAATTAATGAGCGAAACAGAAACAAAATCATGAATATATTAAGTACAAATAAACTTCATCATCGCCCAAAAAGCATCATTTCTGGAATAATTTTCTATTATCTTTTTCGAATGTAATATAAACTTTTTTAAAAAATCCTGTCTTTCTCTGTAAACTTTTTTTCTAGTCTCCGTCCTTTCTCTTGGGAGAATCGATTGAGAGAAGTTTGCGAACAATTTGGAGAAGTTATTCATTTAAGCATTCTACAGTAAAAATGTAAATTTAAATAACAATAAATCTAATTAAAAAAGATCTAATATATATTTTACCTTTTGTATAGCGTCCTTTGTGTTCGTCACCAAATCATGTATCTCTGTGTCAGCGTTGTCTAATTGTGTCTTTGCTTGGTTCATTGCTAGAAATCAACATATGGCTTTACATTTTACTTAAGTTTGAAAAAAACTTGGTTATTTCAGTCAAAAAAAAACTTTTAAAAAGTAATATTACTTGCAGCTGATCCACTTAAAGCGTTGTCAATTGTTGTTTTTATACTTGCTGTGGCCTAAACAGAGAGAGTCAATTTTTTATTGGTCTATAAACTTCATTTAGTTATTTATTTATTTTTTGATTAACAAATAACACATACATCTCTTGTTTGGTATAGAGAAATATATTTAAAAATTGATAAAGATTTATTGATAATAACAGGATAATTAGAAGATTTTACAAGCGCCATATATTTAAGATAAGAGATCAAGCTTTTCTTTTTGTAATTGTTTTACATCGACATCTAACAAATATACAGATATTTCAGTAATCAAAACAATAAAAATTACATCTCCAGATATATTTATTGGTGGAACTGTAGGAAGCAGCACCTGAAAAATCCAAGAAAAACACACATATACACGAACCATTTTATGTGCATAATCATTACATTTAATTAAAACCTTAATTTCAATTTTAACTCTTGAAAATATAATGCATTTTGCGATTCTGACCGTAGGCACAGAACATGTTGATGATATTGCTGAGCATGCTGTCTGAAATTTTTGAGTTCCCTGATTGATGCTGTGTATTGCAGAAATTAGATGATCTACATCTGTAAAATGAAACATTAAAAGAACCTTCATTAGACAAAATACCAATTTGATGCTAACTGTATTTTGATTTGAATAAGAAAAATTTGAATGAAATGTTCCATGAAAAATAATGATCATTTTTTTTTTAATTAAAAACTCAATTACGCTGCTAGATATAGATTTACACTTCATAACTATTCGGTCAAAATAAGGACCATGCCAGTCAGATTTTTTTTTCGATGTACAGAACAGCCTTACAAAACAAAAGTGTTAATTACGCATGATGCTATTGATCACCTCTCTGGAGATCCTGAACAGCGCCCCCTGTCAAAAGAGACACGGCTTTGTGCTGTAAAGTCTCAGAAAGTTCTGTTGATAAAACAATAATAATGAAATTATTTTATTTTTTATAATGTATAGTATATATATTTTATAAAAATAAAATAATTTTGATAATCAAATAGTTTATATATCTTATCATTAAAGGACAGATGAAACAAACACAATTTTATTTAAAATCTTGAAAATCACTCTCGTAAGTCATGTTTATGTGTGTAAAATAAATAAGCAAGTGAATTATTTTTTAAGAGGAAAGCGAATTTTGATCTTAAATGTAAAAATTACTTGTTATGTCCAGTTTTTTGTCGATTTCGTTCTTTGCTGCTTGGAAATTTGTCTGGATTAAATCTATTTGCTATTGTAACATAACAAACAGAAGTATAAATTAAATGACGTTCTTCTATATACTAGAAATTAAAAAAAACACAAAAAGGAAAGAGAGAGAGGAACATGTATCAGAAACTCTAATGCAGTGATAAATGAAAAGAATAAAATAGGATGTCCCTCTAGAAATGATCCAGACATTAAAGTTATCCTAGTATAGTCAGTACCGTGGTTGTGTGGTCCATGAACAACTTAAGATCGTCAAGGTTTGTGTCTACATTGTCTACAATTTCTGTCAGTGCCAACGAAATTCTATCATTTGATACATACACGCAGATATTACCAGCTCTACAATGCACATATATATTTCAGTATAAGAAAATGTAGGAAAAAGATTGTTTGTTTTCAATAGTGTCGGGTTTAAAATTCGTAAAACATTTAACTTGAAATCTAAACTCCTTTAGGAAGAGAACATCGTAATTAAAAATTGTATATTGTTTGAAGATTTTTTCTCGATCGATCAATGTTTGTTACCTTCTCCCTTTTCAATCTAAATAATTACATATATTATGTTTGCAACAACAAAATCGATTTTTTCTGTATTTCTTAAAATAATAGAAAAATCCCCGGAGTCCAGTTGTCCATTTGAAAATACTTACGCAGTGAACGCTATGAAAACGAAGAGGATAGTTCCATAAAGAGCCTTTTTGCAGGACACGTTAGGATCTTCTTCCTCTGGTTGTGCACAGCAAGCCTTGCAGCCCAATCTACAGCAACAGAAGCAGCAACCCACGATCGGGAAGATGACAATAAACAAAATTCCCACAACCACAGAGATGGAAAATCCCAGGAAGTTGTCCCTTACCTAAACAACGAGGAATTATTAACAACTCATCCATGCATACAAAGGTCATTGATAATCTGAATAATCATAACATTGTTACTTTAAAATGAAATATAAAGATATCTTAAGATGAAGAGAAAATATTTTTTTTCAGTTTTTCTTCTATGCATAAATGAAACAAATGGAGATACGAACAGCATTCAAGATCAGAAGTCCACAAAACAATACACAATAGGAGCAGAGCAAACATCAAAAACAATCGGAGGTGGGATCAGGTGACATGGAGGAGTGAGCATCCCCTGCTGACCGGTCACATCTGCCTTGTAATCCTTGTCATGATCGGGAAAAAACCCGGAAAAATCCGAGGTCAATTCAGTGTATAAATAAGGTACTAACTACTAGTATTACTATGAAAAACGTCAGTCAGCATTTGACTCAGTAATAAATTGTATTTGCTGACAAGGTCATTGTATCGACTACTAGTATAGAACTTACGAAATGATGACTTTAAACGAGACTGCTGAAATTCTTGTTTCATCAACTTGTTTGTCAATATTTAATCTCGATTTAGGAATTGTTCATACGTTGAGCATGCTTTTGCGTTTCGAATCAATTGAGGTATATAAAATCCGTATGCAGGTGATGAGGGTATATTGCTGCATTCATCGAACAGACAAGAATTGTAAAAGGAAACTATTTCAAATGTAAAGAAACATACAAAGAAACTTACCGTGTGGAGAATATCCTCTACATTTTGACCAATATTGCCTTTTATGGCATCTTTGATAACTGAAAATAAGATGTTACTTCCCTTGATCTTAAATTAAAGTGTTTGATTTATTAAAATAATTCATCTGTATTTTTCCATTCCTTTCGTATTTTTGTTTTTATAAATAATGCGTCATTTAAAGACGTACAACACACTGGGGGAGATAATTCTTGCGATTTCAATTGAACGTTTGACGTGACGTCAAATTTAACGTCAAAAATAAAGCGTCAAAACGACGAGTAAAACGATCCCGATGTATATCAATCATGAAAGAAAATTGAGATATGGGACTTGGCTGTGATTGTGCGTACCATACTCAATCAATAAGTGTTTCTTTAATTAACCCGATTAAACTCCGTAAAAAGCAAGACATAAAATACCACCCCTTAATGTTTATTTCATTTCATTTCATATACAATAAATTGTATTTTTTATCAAAATGCAGAATTTTCTTTTATTATGAAAATTTTATTTTACCTTGCCGAAATTCTCATTATGTACAATTGGCTATATAACATTCCGATTAATGACCTTCATTACAATTTGTGCATACACGATATAAATACATGTATTGTTTTTCTTCTTTAATTAAATAAAACAACAATAAATAAACAAAAAACTTCTTACAATGTAAAATCGATGTTGTTCTCAGACCCTTACTGATCAAAGAGGAACAACTCTGAAAATGTAGGAGATGTTTATTTTCCTCCCTTTATTTACGGTTTTCCACAGAATCAGATACATTTACAGCAAGACCTGATAAATCCGAGAATTGAATACTATAGACCTCATATACACAATGTAAGTATAGAATTGAAAAGAATTGTTCACTTGTATTGAAATTATCTGCATTTATGAATATCCTATTGCAGCAAATCGTAACTTTGACTTTCTGTCAACAATGTCGGTTCGCATTTCCTCGAATCAAAACAAAACGTAGCCTATAAGCTTTTAAAAAAAATATCAATGTGCGATTTGATATAAATTGAAATAGATGAAGAGTTTAATGTTTGATATTTTGAAGTTAATGTGGACGAATACGGAATTTTCATTTTAACTTTAGAAGCGACGACATTGAAAGAAATGCGTACAATATCATGAGGGGTGTATACATGTACATCTAATGCAAATGTCGATGTATCCCCACGGCCACATACTGTCTCGTTTGAAATAATGACATGAAAGAAACTACAATTATTCCCTTTATATCACAGGAGAGTTGAACAAACACCATTTTTTAATGAATAAAATTAAAGAAATAAAATCAAAAATCAACATATTCAAGTTCAACAAAACTTGAATTCGTATCCAGGTTTCATGTGATATGGAATGCATAACGCATACGTATATGGACTAAATACTAAAATCTTTCAGTAATTTTTTCCTGATACATATAAAAAGAGTAGTCAATATGTATTCTGCATTCATGAATTTCAAAACTAATGCATACCTCCGGGATCCTTGACGAAATACCAGTATATTTGCACTGTAAACGACGTTTCGTCAAACGCTAATGGTCTGCGACGCAAAAGAGGAAGGGGTGGGGGTGATAGGGGTATTCGAAAATTGCCTAAAAATCTACATTTAAATACGCTTTACACATGAGAAGTTTTAAATTTGTAAGTTAATATATTTTTCAAGCAAAAGCAATATTCCAATTTAATTTTTTTTTAATGTGTATTTGTAGATTCATATAACAAAGTGATCGACCCTCGTCTAAAAGACGCGCGGGAACGTGATTTATTGAGAAAGGGGGAGGGGGTAATTTTCCGCTATTAAATCAAAACTGGTCGTACAAAAATTATACAAAAAATTATGAAGATTATTTTTACTACCAGCTACCTAAAGAAAGTTTTTTACCAAAATTAAACGACAGGTTTTTTCACAAAAAAATTTTGAATTTGAAAAATACGCAATTTTCAAGGCTTGGAAAATTCATAGTTTTTCAGTTTAAGGTCTTTAAAAATTGTTTTGATGATATGTATATCAAAAAGATGACTATGTTTTTGTGTTAAATGGTTAAAGGAATAAGCCAATGAAATTTGACATTGATATATAACCTGGCTTTTTGAAAATCAAGGTTTAAGTAGTTCATTGATTAAAAATTTTCTCTCCTTGTAAACAACTAAAGGGGGGTAACTTTCGGAAGTTCCTGTCCAAAAACCACTCGAACGATTTTGTCCAAAATATGCATACATGCAGTAGATATATAGTCATGTATTAAATATACAAAAATAACGAAAATTAAATGACAGGAATTTTTTGGGGTAGGTGTGTTGTACATCCTTAAAGGCATTCTGCTTTCAGAATATCACGTAGAAAATGAAAAAAAAAGTCTTTAAAGAGCTGAAAATAGATAAAAATTTTACGGTAAAAATGAGAAAAAGGTGATGATCAGAAACAGTGCTTTGTCCTAAAAACTATCAAGAACTACCAAAGTCATTAAACATGGACAAAGGAGGGATCAGGTCTCTAGAAATAATTAAGCATCCCCTCTAGTCCTGTCATGCCTGCTTTGAACCTTATGTTTTTATCAGGTAGATAGAAAAGCCGTAGCCGTTTATTTTAAATACATAGACTTAATAGCTGTTATGAAGTATGTCAAAATACCTGTATCGAATTAAAAAAAGTATTCCTATCCAAATTGTGATTTTAAGTATAGAATGGATTTGGGAACACAAACACCATATGCATAAAATAACGGATCATTATTAGATAAATAAGAAAACATGACAGTTTAAAAACTTAGGTCATTTTTTTTTGTGTGATACCGTTTAATTGATAGTCGGCCCTTATCTACTATAATTATGAAACATATGGAGATAACGATCAAAATTCAAGATCAAAAGTCCATAAAACATTACAAAACAGGGGCAGTTCAAACATGGACCTCAAAAACATCAGAGGTGGGATCAGGTGTCCTGATGGAGTTAGCATCCCCTGCCGATCGGTCACACCCGCCGTGTGCTCCTTGAATGATTGGGAAATAAGGGAAAAACCCCGTCGTCAATTCAGTGTAAATAATGGACTAATAATTATTATGAAAAACGTCAGTCAGCATTTGACTCAATGATAAAGTGTATTTGCTGACAAGGTCATTGTATCGACAGTAGAACATATGAAATAATGACTTTAAACGAGACTGTTGTAATTCTTGTTTCATCAACTTGTTTGTCAATAATATAACCAGTAAAAATCCAAATATGATACATCTGAGGCAGATCTTATTGTTCCTTTTCGTTAGAGTTCACTGATATATATGGAGTCGACATATGAATGAAATGCTATATACAAATGTACGGTAAAATCACATATTTTCGAAGGGTAAGATTTTCGGGTGTTTAGGGATATATATTGGTTCATGAAGATTTGATTTTGTGGCTGAAGAATTCTTCAGTAGAAATATTTGTGAAAAAATGCATTTCGTGGTGGACATCAATTCGTGGGTCTCTTCATAACTTGAAAACCAGGAAAATTAACCCCCACGAAAATTTGTGCTTTCACATTATCTGTGTTAGGATATATTTGAAGCTTTGAATATAAATAGGGTAAATCAAATACATTTTGTCGGCTGATGTGTTTATAGTTTTGAAAAGAAATATGATTAATAAGAACTATTCTCATTAATTGAACTGTAAGCTTAAGTTCGAGATAAAGAATCCAAAAGAATTCAACAAGTATCATAATGAGCCTTACAAAGATGATATTGCTACATAACATATGTTCGAACCATTTGATATTGTTAATAAAGTATTTCTGATTCTTTTATCATCATACGAAGTATAAAATCAAATTTCTTACTGTACCGTAATCCGCTGAAAATTATTTAGGAATGATTACATTAATGATATTTTTATATTGCGGTACATTCTTTGTTTTGATAAAGCTTTAAGATTTAGTTTTATGAACATTAATTAAATGACCCATCGTCTCCTCTAAAGATCTGATGATTTTTCAGAAATGTACATAGACTTGTATCTATGCACTAAATTATAACTCTAACATTTCTTTCTCTAGATATTTTTCTACCCACAAGTTTTCAAACGTAATCTTTATTTATTCATAGATTTTTACATTATAGATTTTTCGTTTCGAATGATTGAAAGACCAAACAATTTAACTAACTTCAATCGATTTTTTCAAAAATGAAATACGGTTTGTTCCCCAAAAGAATTTTTTCAAAAGAGCTACGCGAAGAAGATTTAAAACATTTCAAGCACCTGTTGATAACATAAATCTATTTGAACGTGCATTCCTTTATGCCTACTATCTACTGTAAACCTAGTTTTATTAAAGTTAGAAAACATCAAAATTTTCACAATTTTTTTGTTGCTCCCAATTGTATATATTTGATTGCAAATTTATAGTGTATGTCATAGAATATGATTTTTTTTTTTTACATATGAAGAAACTAGGAGGCCAAGCATGTCTTTTGCCATAAAAATAAACAAAATGTAAATTATTAAAAAAAGAAAAATCGAAAAATTGATGACAAAGACTGCATCCTCTCAATAATCCTAATGCGTCTTCAACATTTAAAACCATTTCTTATTTTGAAGAAGGAATAGCTGTAGAAGCTTGTTTGAACTTTGCATTTGCTTTCCTTCTATTTCGGGATTAAATTGTTTTACGGTAGAGGGAGATCTTAATCATTTGTTGTTTAACTTGATGCTTAAGGTCAAGATGTGGTAAATAAGTATAGTCTTTCCTTTTAGTGCTAATTCAATCATGACGTCATAATTGGTATAAACTTATCTTCCCCGTATTTCATGACAGTAACAGAATTTTGTAGGGAAGAAAGCATTTACACGACATTTAATTCAAAAATATACCAAAAGCGACCCCGCTATTTATGTTCATGTTAATGTCAGTTTAAAAAAATGTCAAGAAGATAGAAAAAAATCTGATAAAGTGTAGGCAATTCATACATTTCCTTCGCAGAGATAAAATAAAACGTCCATATTAATAGATAACCTTTTTTAATTGAAAAAGGCAGTTTGAATTTTCGTTGAGTTTAATTACCTAGAAATTAAGTCCCGATACATCTAAGCTTACCAAGCAACAGTTATAGTAGTAAGTACTGTCAATGTCAGCTGTAAGGCGTTTTGTCATAGCAAGACTTTAGTATAAAACTATAATTGACCTATTGAATTAAGTTCAGAATTTTGTGTCATAAGAAAAATCGTCAAACACTTTACATTTATCATGCTCAAAACATTCAGAAAAAAATACCCCAGTTTATAAGTAGGTTCGTTGTATTATCTGATGAATATACCAATTTAAAAATAAAATTGGTGACAACATCAACAACACATCAAAAGAATTATTTGAATACTTTTTAAACATGAAAATTATACCTTCTATTACATCTTTGATATCAGATAAACACATATTGATGAATTTCCGGGCGAAGTTGAAGAGCGGTGCCATTCCTCCATCCTCATATTTAGCTTCGTCCGCTTTGTAGTCCGGTGAGGAGGGACTTGGCGCGAGGGTGAATCCTCCATTTCCCGCCACCAGTGTACATAAATACAATATACAGATACAGAAACTTAACAAAAAACAATTCAATTTCATCTTACTTCTGGTTAGACCATTTTTACACTGCCCTTGTTTGACACAGTGCAAAACTCATATTCCTCCTCGTGAGGGAAGAGATAAGACACATTGAAAACCCTCTGTCAACACCCGGGATTAGATTAAACCTTTCAATCGATCAACCAATACTTCCGGAAAGGACAATTAATCATTTTTGAAAAATTAAAGACAATAAACTAAATTCAATAAGTAAGACAACTAATTCTGGTTATATATTGTTTAAAAAGTTGAAGTGATGTTTTGGAAAAATATCATTGAAATTGCAAAAGGAGGATTGCTGCTTATAAAGTTGAACGTTCCACTCAGATTTATCAAATTGACAAGTCTTATCAGTTTTGTTTCTGTCTGTGTAAATAGCCCCTGAAGAAGATCAATACAGTTTAAATACAGAAGACATTACATTCTACTGATAAACAGTAATATTAAAGCAAAGCATTATATGATTTTTGCAGCAAAATGTCATAGATTGAATTCACTTATGCCTGCGTTTATGAATATTCTTTGTACATGCAATATCATAGATAAAATGACATACTGTATCAAACTTTTTATAGAATAAATGGACCAGAATTCAAAGTTATTAATAATTGATGTAAAATATTCGGAACTTTACCTTCGTAGGGACTAGATAGACATCTGAAAAATAGCTGGACATTTGGCTTATAGTATAATGTGACAAACAGTTAACTAGGCTCATTGGCTATATAACTCGTATTTTTAAAAACCGATCTGTGACATGATATATTCTGTTTGATAAACTACATATTGGAAAAAAGGTGGAAGTGGAAATTTTCAGAATTATTACAGCAACAATTGAGTATAAAACTGATCTTATTACGTGCATTTTGGATTTAATTCTCAACCGAATTGCCTGATTTTGAACAAACGGACAGGCGTACTCCAAATGTGGTAATACATTTGTACTGTTATTTTGTTTTGTTGTCATATTTTCAATAAAATCCATATCTTTAATTAAATTTTTTGGAAAGGTGAAATTTATGTAAGCTCCGGCGTGATTCGAACTCATGACTTTGTCTATAGATCACATGGGGGGATCAAACGTATTCTGTAACATTCATTGTTTATTTCAAAAGTACCTAACAATATGAATGTGTCGATGTATCTATTATGTTTATGTCCGATATGCACATGTATGCATTCATAACAATGTCACCCCGCATTGGCGGCGCGGAAGCAAATTGGAAGGGTGAAGAGGGCTTATTCAAAAAGAAAAAATTCAAAGCTGAAAAACTAAACAAGCAAAATAAATAAACAAAAAAGACGAATATTTGACCATTGTCTAAACCTGAAAAATCCTATTTCGTGGGGGTGGGGAGGGTGGTGAGTAGGTTCCAGTACTGAATTTTTCCCCAAACACTATCACTTAAACCTTTTTTAACACTGCAACGTGTCTGTTGAAAGTTGAGGCCCGATCTTCAATGCCCTGTGGCCACGCACTTTGAAAAAATTACGCACTTTGAAAATATTTTTCAAAGTGTGTTAAAATTGGGACAAAATCAACGCACTTTGAACATTTTTTTCAAAGTGTGTTAAATTTGGGACACATTCAACGCACTTTGAAAAAAATTTTACAAAGTGCGTTAAGAGTTTACATCAACATTTTATACTATGGGGACTTTTAACGCACTTTGAAAAAATGTGTATAAAAAAATTTACACTTAGATCGTAGTAATTGAGAGAATCAATTTGTAATAATTGATCTTTTAAAAGAAAGCCTTTTTAATTTTCATGCATTGATTTATCCTAATTGAGAACAAGGTGAAGACGAGTAGAAGGTCTATACTCTCAGCCTAACTCTTTTTTTCTTATACACTGTACATAGCTGTCGGTAGCAAATTGAAAGTGGAACCCAATTTTCAATGCCTATAATATGTATATGTATATCTTTAAATGCAAAACATGCATTTGTATGCGTAACCCCCTACCCCTCCCCCCGCCTGTACCGATACGTATGCTACACCCAGATATTATGTATTATTTTGCATAAATACTATGACGTTGTAAACTTTCAATAAATTTTAGTTGACAAAAAATGTATGCAAACTGAAAAATAAATTTATACAGTAAAACATTTAAGAGAGAAACAATTTTCAAAGTATAGAAAAATCAAAATCGCTCCCTTTAACATTCTGGAGTGACCCTATTACCGAAAAGTTATCCAAAAGGTTCAATTATTTATCATACCTAAGATTTAGAAAAATATTGACCAAGCCATACATTTTTTTTCAAAGTGCGTTAATATGGTCTGTGGCAACAAATTACGCACTTTGAAAAATTTTTTCAAAGTGCGTTAAAATTGGGACAAAATCAACGCACTTTGAAAAAAAAATTTCAAAGTGCGTTAAATTTGGGACCAACTCAACGCACTTTGAAAAATTTTTTCAAAGTGCGTTAAGAGTTTACATCAATACATTTTATCATGGAGACAATTGACGCACTTTGAAAAAATATGTAAAAACAAAAAAAATCTGGATTAAGATTTTAGTAATGGAAATATTTTATTTGTAATTTATCTTTCAAAACACATGCATTGATTTACTCCCGTCGAGAAGAAGAGAAGACTGATAGAAGATACAATGAAGCGCATTGAAGTGGTAAAATTTTCCATTTGGATGAAACGTTCTGAGTCATGTTTTGAGCGTCAATTATAACATAATGACACGCCCATATTTTTAGAAACGAGAAAGAAATATTCGTCGTAATGTTTTAGGACACCCCATACTTCGCGACAAGCAACATAACTGACACTTAAATAGAGCTTTAAAAAAATTAGAAGAGATAGTTAGAGACTCCCCACTTCTGTAAAACTCAAATTGCAACGAATATGTAGATATTTTTGAACTTATCGTGTCTGTTTAAGTTATCACGACACATGTTTCGGTCGAACACGCGTTTACTCGGTGTTCATTTAGACCGTCAATTTGATTGGCTATTATATTTATGGAAAACCTGTTCAACAGGTATTCGAATAAACAAATTGACCGTTTTATCAATTTCTAAAGAAATGGGCGTATCCTAAGATGACAAAAAAAGTTCTAAAGATAGCTCAAAACGTTCCATTCGAACAGAAAATTTTACCACTTCAGTGCGCTTCATTGTATATCAGTCCAATCTTTATCATTAGAATATTTAGGCGTCGGTAACAAATAAAACGGGGGAGGGGAGTAATAAACCTCAATAAGGGTAAGCCGCATTTTCAATGCTTATATGATGTATATCTTTCCAAAATAAGTGGGGGCTTAGCCCCCCCCCCCTCCTCTTGCCCTTCGCCCGGTTTCGATGCCTATGCTATACCCAAAACAGGTACATGTACATGTATGTATAATATATATTTACATAATGGTATGACGTTTCAACCTTTCAACAAATGAGTTAACTTAAAACAGATGAAAACTAAAAACAATGTAAGTACAGTAAAATGTATGAGAGAGAAAGAACTTTTATAGTTTTGAAAAATCAAATTGCCCCTCTTCTTAAAATAAATTCAATGCTTTAAGTCGTTCACTTTGAGCCCCCCCCCCCCTTTACATCTACCTATTATAGACTAGAATTTTCAAACAGAAACAAAATAATGATATTAAACAATTATCTCTCTATTTTTTCTAAAAGATCCATTTTCTTTTTTTAACTTTTATCAAAACCTAAGATATTTAAATATTCAATATTTCATGTCCTGAAGTGACCTCATCATAAAAAAAGTTATCCAACCATGATCAATTATTTATCATACTGATTATTTGTGAGAACATTGATCAAACTTTACTTTTTTTCAAAGTGCGTTAATATGGTCGATACTAACGCACTTTGAAAAGAAATTTTATTTTTTCAAAGTGTGTTGATTTGGTCCCAAATTTAACGCACTTTGAAATTTTTTTCAAAGTGCGTAATTTTTCAAAGTGCGTTGTAACAATGCCCATAATGTCTATCTTTGCAAAAAAAGTTGAAAGTGGGGGGAGGGGCTAAACCTATGCCCCAATCTTCAATGCATGTATTATTTCTATCTTTGCAACAAAAAGTGAGGGGGATAAGCCCCCCTCCCCCGGTTCTGACACCTATGACCCGTGCACGCACGGTTCAAAGTCTAGTTGTAGATATGAAATAGGACAGAAAACTTCAGAATCTTTTTAAATGTATGCTATATAATAACGAGTTACCAAGTGAAAAATACATATATTAGGGTCGACTTATCACAGAGTTTTGATGAAACTTATCGAGATAATGAACAGTATTTAAGATCAATATTTAAGCCCATAAAACAGTACAAAATAGGAGCAGAGCAAACATGCACCTCCAATACAACAGAGGTGGGATAAGTGCCATGGAGGAGTGAGCATTCCCTGCCGAACGGTCACACCCGCCATGTGCTCATTGTCATGATCGGGAAATATCGGAGAAATCCAACGTCAATTCAGTGTATAAATACGTAATGGACTAACAATTAGTATGAAAAACGTCAGTCAGTGTTTGCCTCAATCTTAAATTGTATTTGTTGACAAGGTCATTGTATCAACTATAGCATTTACGAAATAATGACTTTCAAACAGACTGCTGATATTCTTGTTTCATCAACTTGTTTGTCAATGGGAATAAATTCATTAAATTGTTATATACGTCGCTGCATATCTCTTTGGATATTATATAAATACCTTCCAAATATCATACTGATATCCCAGTCTTAAAAAAGTGATGCCCAAAATGATGCTAAAAATGACTTTCAAAGAGACTGCTGATATTCTTGCTTCATCAACTTGTTTGTCAATTGGAATAAATTCATTAAATTGTTATATACGTCGCCGCATATCTCTTTGAATATTATATAAATACCTTCCAAATATCATACTGATATCCCATTCTTGAAAAAGTGATGCCCAAAATGATGCTAAAAATGTAAGTAGTGTGACACCTTATTATGTTTTTAAAATCAAATATTTATTTTTAATCTGTGAAATGAATAATATTATATTGGAAAAAACTTCCTGATAATATTCAATCTACAAAGCTTTAAATGTAGATTGTGGCAAAATGTGTTTGACCAAGTTAGGGTTTCGGATGATGTTAAAAAAATGTTATACCATGTCAGGAGTGCAACAGAAAAAGATGTAGTGGTGCCAAAACATCAATTTTAAAAATATCTTAGACAATTTAGTCAACAAGTAAATTTCTCAAGTGTAAAACAATAACTGATATACTGTGAAAAACTTAAAAATGTTATATAAATCACAAGCAGCATGACAGTCAAGTATATGTGCATACTAAGTTATGTCAGAAATACAACATTTGATGTTTTACTCCCCAGCATGTAAAAAATTCTTGCATTCTCTGATTATCTGACTTATATGTGGTAATAAAATCACAAAGATGATAATTCTTAATAAATGGATTTTTCAATTACATGGTATATTTGGTTTACCTGATAATGTGTGCTCCTTAATATACGTTTTTATTTGTCGCATTCTTTTAAAGTAAGCCCTATTAGAGGGTCAATATTCGTCTTCACACCGGCAATTGAAAATCTGGTTCTCACTGAAAATTAAAAAAAATATATTTCCATAAAAAATTTACCGAGGTAGAGTAAAAAGCAATCCTAATCAATAACTCTTAGAGATAAAAACTCATACCAAAAATTTGCAAGCATTTAAAAGAAATATATGGAAAAAAATCCGAAGGCACAGATACACAGACGGATGGGCAGTCTAAAAGGAAACCTATAGTCCCCACTGGTCTCTCTTGTAGGCGACCAAAACGTCTTTTTTATTTTTAAAATATTATTTACAACGTCTTTTTATTTTTCTTAATTAAAGTAATTATTTAGACAGAACACTTGCACATAATTTATTAGTTATAGATGGGTAAGAATTGAGATATTTGAATTTATACTATTGAGAATAAACAACTGCATCTTTAGCTCAACGTTTAAGATTTGTGAGGAAGGTTTCCGCAAAACTTTCTTTCAATAATACTTTGAATAATGTATTCATTGTATTTCGTATCTTTTTTTTTTTATATAAAATCTTTTATGAACTTTAATGAAGCAAATTTTATTCTTAAAATTCAGTGTGTTGAAAAGATGGACGGAGATAAATTTTAAAAGCTAAAGCTAATTATATTCCTTTCCGCGAAATGAAACTGAAATTTTACTACCGAGACGTATCTTGGGCCAATAAATCTGACAAATTTTGCTCCTATAAGCGTATTTGATTTAGTCCAAATCTCTATGTCGGAATAAAAGGAGAGTAATAAAAAGATTTGTGTTCTTCTGAAGGTAAAATGTAGTACTTTATAAACATAACCGACGGTTATAGCTGCACAAAGTCTGGATACATTTAAATTATTATCGTTTAGGTTTTCTGAGACTTTTTGCAGAAAACAAACATGATAAATAACAATAAAATTAACATGTGAATGAAATACATATATAGAGAAAACGAACAGTATCAAAGTTCAAAGTTCCATTAAATAATACAGAACTGGAGCAGAGCAAACACGGACCTCCAAAACGTCAGAGGTGGAATGAGGTGCCATGGAGGAGTGAGCATATCATGCCGGTCGATCACACCTGCTACCGTGTGTTCCTTGCCATGATTGGGAAATAGCGAAAATAAAAATCCGTCGACAATTCAGTGTCTATATACCGGTGATGTCCTACTAATTATTTTTAAAAATGTTTGTCGTTAATTGACTGAATGATAAACTATATTTGCTAACAAGGTCAATGTTTTTACTATAGAACTTACGAATGATGTCTTCATACGAGACTGTTGATATTCTTGTTTCAGCAACTCGTTTGTCAGTAATTTACCTCGTTTTAGAAATAGTTTATACGTTGAGCATGCTCTCGAGTATCGAATCAAATGAGAGAAATAACCCCTTATGCAGGCGAGGAAAGTGAATTGCTGCATAAGTAAGGAAAGTTGGCAATTGAGAAGATTTAAGTAATCACATTTATCATAAAGCTTGGTCATTAGATTAATGTCTTTTTCAAATAAAATATCTAAAAATATGAAAAAGATGTGTCCGACTTAAGTATACCTCTATGTGTTTAAGATTTTTCTCCATATTAAAAAATTGCTTAAACTATTTGAATTAAAAAGAAAAATAGATTTTTTTAAAGAAATGATGAAAGTAAAATTCCTTCATGAAAGTTATTTGATATTCTTTATCAGTATAATCATCGATGCCTGAGGCCATGGTATGTTCTGGTTGAAAGGAAAAATCAGAAATCAATACCTATAATTCATACATAACTGCCTACATTTGATTTAAAATATTTTACTTAAAGATATAGCAATAAAAGAATTCAACAAATATCTTAAACTGAGATTGATTGTTAAATTCTAATAAATATGTTTTTATTTTAATTTTGAGGTAAAATTTAATTCTAAAATCATTCGAGAGGCTTCAGCACGCAGGCAGCTTACATAGAAAGTTTTAACAAACACTTTCGTACCCAATGAAAAAAAGTTATGTTTAATGTAGATTTTACCTTTTTAAAAAAGCCTTTGAAGTATTATTAGTAAGTAAGTAGTCGGACTATATACATATAACAAAAACATAAGCTTTTAAGCTTTTTTACCGACTTGTAACATAGAAACACATTTAAAACAAACAAAATAAAGAGACATACATATAAGAGGAACATTAACATACTCAGTATTTACATTTCACGTGGACGGAAGTACATATAAACGGAAGAATGTAACAAGAGATACTGTATGTTTAATATATACGTTATTGTAATTGATTCAATTAACCAAGTGAAAAAAATCCAACTCGCAAACTGTCTGTTTTAACTTATCTCAAATTGATTCTTCTCTTGGTATTTTATTAAGAATTTATCAGTTTACAAAGTCAGTAATTAACAATGATTTGACAAGTGTCTTTTACGGGGTGAGCAGAAACTAATTTCTCAATTCGCGTAATAATTTAACCATTTACCTTATTTTTTCTCTTTTCTTCTGATAATGATGAAATCTTGCAGACTACAGCGTCTTTTATTTCAAATTTACTTGAATATGTCGATATATGATTGGAAATAACTATTAATTGATAAAACTTCTCGTTTTCTTTTTGTAGTTTTTTTAAAAAATAAATTCTGTTTTTATTAATTAAAGGAACATAAAAATATGTGGGGAGACATAAGCTCCGTTTTACATAAACATTGTCAACGAACATAATTTTATAATAAAATTCAGAATACTCTCATGTCGAATCTGAGTTATTTTATCGAAAGAATCTTTTCTCTACTCGTCATAAGATACAAATATTTAAGTCAAAATTCCGTTTTTTTATTAAATGTATATGATGTATTATGTATTTTCTTTTATTTTCATAAATAAATTTTAATCTATAAATACATTTAATTTTTTTCCATGCTGTTTAGTTTGTCTGTCCGTTAACGGTAATCTAATAACCAAGCTCTATCATAAACGTGATGACTTTAACTTTTCTATCGTCAACTTTCACTACTTATACTATACATGGAGGTCCGTATTTGCTCTTCATCTGTTTTGTATTGTTTTGGACTTTTGATCTTGAATACTGTTCGTTATCTCCATATGTTTTATTGGAAAAAAATGTCTTTAAAAAAGAACAACGAAACCTACCCCACCCACCCCCCTTCCCAGAAAAAAGGAATTGGACACTTACAGGTACAAATAAATTGTTTAGCAGTCAACTAAAAATAACTTAATATTATTAAATAAAATCTCTATGATTTTTTTTATACAACTACACATATAGTTTAAATGAAGACAAAATCTGACATTAATGAAATTTAAGACGTCAAACAACAACATGTAATAATTTATGAATAAGCACATGACTTTCGAGTTTTTTTCTCTCATAAATTTCATATGTATAGATGACTGACGCTGATATTGAAAAGATATTAAAGAGGTACTACGCTTTTGAAATGATATCTTCTTCTTTTCTTTTTATTTCTTGATAGTATCAACTTTTTATTATATATTGACTTACAGTGCCATCTGTGTCATTGAAAAGATTCTGATAACGAACATTAGAAAAAGGAAAGAGTACTTATCAGAAATATATAAGGGTTTTGTAACATAATGTTACAGTAATCATCCATTAAATCAATGAATAAGAACTGATCCATAGCGAAAAAAAAAAGAAGTAAGATCACTTGTCAGATTCACTGTACCGAACATCTTTAATTTGCAGACACATGTACTTAATTCAAACATTTTGTTTTGCTTCTGAAATAAATTTGTTAAACATTTCAAATTAAAAAAAGCTCTAACAAATTATGGTAACCTGAAGTCTACGTAACAGTTCAATACCCTTAAAAATAATGTTTTGCTAAGTAATTGATAAATATTTTCATTTTTTAACATATCACCTATTTTTACGTTAAGGGTCATAAAGCAAATTTTATTTGAAATAGTCATATACAATTGTTATTGCATTGTTGTGCTTAAGTGTCTTTTTTATTTGCTTTCATGGAGAATGACGAATACAAAATATTGAATGTAGTAAATTTCAACCATTTCTTTGCAATGTTTAATTCATTGTTTATAATAATGTATATTATATGAATGTGCTTGGTCACAATCATTGTTTGAAAATAAAAATATTCCTGATATATTCATAATTTTAATTAAATCAATGCATTTTCTGTTTCCTTAAACAGAAGGAAAACACTAGATACACATGATTCTACGATGCTTATAGATTTAAATTAGTGTCAGATGGTTTGCCTGTGTCATTGACCTATAGTTAAAATGTACAAAGTTGTGGATGTATGGTTATAACACTTAAAGTACTGCAGTTTGAAAAAAAGAAATCAGCATAAAGTCATTCATTATAAAGATTCATAAAGTGATTTAGCTTAATCCGTTGATTTTTTTAAAATACAAAAGTGTTGTAAATCTTGCATGAAATATGAGTATGATCAAGCTTAAAAGTAAAAATAACCAATATTAATCAAGAACAAAGTAAACATGGGCCTCCAAAAATCAAGGGATTAGGTACCAGTAGTCAGCATCCCCTGTCGACCGCCCCCTCGTCATGTGCTTTTTTTTTTTAAAATATCTTTTATGATCGGAGGAACGAAAAATCAGTGAGTAAATTATGGTCTTACAATTACTATGGAAAACGTTTTACAGCATTCGATCAGATCTAATGATCGATTGTATTGACCATAAAATAACTACCTTGAACTTTTTTGTTAGGCGTTTGGCTTGTTTTAGAAATTGTTCATGTGTCTAGTATTTTACCATATCTATATTTGACGTCAAATCCTCAAAACACAGACAGATAATGGGTTGCATTACATGTTCTACCAAAATTCTTTCTTAACTCTTCATTATTATATATCAACAGCAGTGAAGGAGAGAAAATTCCTGAGTTCTGTGAAACAATATATTCGGGATGTTGTGTTGTGGATAGTTAGCCATTCCAAATAACTTTTGGAAAATTTGAAATCATAAAATTTTGCAAAAATCAATAACATAGAACGTAAGAATTTTCAAGCCTATATCATCGTTATTGGTCATTTGCAAAATTATTTTGATAAAACATTCTGATTGTAAACACAAGTACCAGTACTCTAAAGTTGAATTTTAAGATTGGCTATATTTATCACAGGATGAAATAAGACTATTCAGTCGACGGAATGGTAACTGAATGCCCACTGAATGGTCACTGAAAGGCCACTGAAAAGTACCTTTCCCGTGACTTTTCCGTGATCATTCATTTACCATTCAGTCTACTGAATGGCATACATTTCAGTGACCTTTAAGTTATCATTCACTTGCATCTTTTTATTGAATAATCGCTTATTTTTTAACATAAAATTTTTATTTCACTTTTTCCTGGTATAATAGCATTAAAAAAGTGGGCACACTAGATAGGCAAGGAATCATTGACACGAAACAATTCAGATTTAAATGTCTAAGCACTATGTTCTTTACTTGTCTTATACAATGAACCTAGAACCTTAATGGAAATGGATTTCTGTCCTATGTTTATTTGTGGATATTTTTTTTAACTAAAAGATATCATGAACGATAAATTATCTATGCTGGATACATTTAATAAAATGTAATAGGAGAGTAACACTAAATAATTTTTGTGCGCAGTTTTCAAATTCACTGAAAATATTAAATGTAACAGAAAGATCGAAGTTGTTTGTTTTTTTATTTTATTTTCAATATATGCAATATTTTTTCATCACTTGTAACTTTGAAGTTACAAATTCATATACACATGTATGTTTATTTCTATTTGGGAACGTTAGCACTATAAATGACAAAATGTGAACGCACTGAAAAATAAAACAATGTTAATTAATCTAAATTTTAAACATACTTTGCAACTTTATTCAAGGAGCAATTTTTTGCTACCAAATCAAAATTTTCAAGCAAAAAGAAAAAAAAATTACAAAATCGAACCTAAAATGCTGCTACGACGTGGCTCGAATCCAGCGGCAAACCAATGTCGCTACCAGGACACTATATATGTTAGGTATTTAAATCTTATTCAAAGCCATAGCCCTATACAATTGGACTTTGTCAATTTTCTGCCAGAAAATAAATGGGAAAAGTTTAGATTTTTAGATTTCTGGGGCGTCTCTCCATTTTTTAAACATCTGGAATAAATTTTACGGTTAAAAATACACTGATAACGCATTTAAAATTCATGGAGAGAAGACCCAGAAACAACAAAATTCAAGAAAAACTGCTATAAAAGAGTCGTTTTTTTGTTGTTTTTTTTTTGCTTCATTTGATTCGTACAGCCATCTTCAGGCCCAAATTCAAATAAAATCAAGCATATTCAACCGAAAATTTGCCCATTTTACATTCACCTACAACAGAGTCAATACCTAGGTTTAGGAAAAAAAGTTTAAATCAATGATAGTTTTCAAAATTCTTTTTATGACCCACTATTCCTGCCGAGTCCCCTCTAAAGCGCCCATTTTCTTTACCTAATTTCGAAAAAAAAAGGATAAAAAATTGATGCAAGAAAGATTGTGCCAATGTGCAGAATCGAACTCTGGTCTCAAGCTTCAGAGTGTGCGACCTTAATTAATTACGCTACTTCTTCTTAATTACTGATGAATTAAATTCAATCAATTTGTAGAAATCGATGGGACACTTGGTTCACCGGTTGTATCGAGGAGCGCGATGTGTATATATTTTGTATATTCTATGTTAATTGCGCGGATTTTGGGGACAGGCTGATTAATTACACATCTCTTATCGGGATGATGACAATTATCAGCGACGGGCACCTGTTCCTGTGTCAAAGATTTGAGATCGTTTTAAATTATCTATCTAGAAAATTAGTAAAATAATTCTAAAACAATTTCATTTAAAAAGTTTAAATCTATATAATTAAGTTTCTACCACCAGAGCACATATAATTCATGTAAAATGATTTTAAAACGATGTCTTTCAAAAGCTAAAATATCCTGCGGTTTTGACAAAATTTATAATTTTAAGGTTCTTCCAGAAAAGGTGCAAATAATTAATGATCTTCTCTAATTGTTCAATAATAGATAATTCCATGAAAAATATATAAGCACGATAGGATGTGATAGATCGACATATAAGAATAATGAATTCTACTAGTATATTTTAGCTGTAAATACAAGTTTTAAAAATAACATTTTATTTTCTTGTTTATATTAAAGAACACTTTGACTAAAACCTACAATTTTTTTCAGATTAACTGATTGTTTATGCATTTAATAGCTCATTAGATTGAATATTTATCACCGATTTAGAGATTTACAGAAAGAAAAAAATAACTTAAGACAAAACTTATACAACATTTAATTAAATTTTGATTCGACTATCGGATCAATATTTTTTATCACTTGAAGAATTTTTTTTGTTTTTTAAATCAAATACTAGTAAGAAAATTTCAAAAAAAAAAAATCAAACTTTGAATTAGTATCATTTGAAAAAAAAAAAATTATAATTATAATTATTTAGACATATTTTGTACCTATAATCACAGTTTAGAAATTTAGTAAACACTTTAAAGACAATTAAACCTCAAACCGTGATTACCAGTTTAAGGACTAGTAAGCCAATGAAGAAATCGCAAAATTGACAACTGAAAGGTGGCGGAAAGGTCACTGAAATACGACGGAAAAGCCACTGAAAGTTAACGGAAAGGTCACTGAAAGTTGACGGAAATGTGTCCCCTGAATGGTGACTGAATGGTACCTGAAATGTGACTGAAGGGCAACTGAAAGAACACTGTATTGTATGTGCCGTTCTTCTGACAATACATGTGTATATTGGAATTTTCAAGGGTACTTATTGGCCCTCTTATAAGCAGACCTTTTTATGTATTCACGTGAAGCAAAATTTATTCAAAATCTTATATATATGAACAGAAGATAATACTTGCGAACGACGACTTATCAATTAACAATAATTGTTCAATTAATACGTCGACATGATATGTTTCAGTGCGCTTGAAAATTAAACATACCACAAAGTTTGACTCATCTGTTTCATATTGTGTTAATTTACTAGAAAAGGTTGTTAATGGTTATCTAATAACAAAGGTTTATGATAAACGTGATTACTTTCACTTTTCAATCGTCAACTTCTCTTACTTATGCAGCACTATACCCTTTTCACCTGCATATTGGGCTTATATTTCTCTTGTGATTCTCTATGCAAGAATTGCTCTACGTATGAACAATATCTAAAACGAGGTAAGTTACTTACAAATAAGTATATGAAGCAAGGAGTCAAAGTAAATCCATCATTTTGTAAGTTAAAAGGTCGATACTAAATCTTGTCAGAAAATACAATTTATTATTACTAGTAGATCAAATGCTGACTTGTTTTTCATGCTTATCACAAGACCATTGTTCACACACTGAATTGTCGACGGATTTTCCCGTTATTTCCTGATCATGACAAGAAGCACAAGGTAACTGTTCGACAAGGGATGTCCACTGCTCCATTGCGCTGATCATACCTCTGAAGTTTAAGAGGTCCATGATTTCTCTGGTTCTGTGTGCATTGTTTTAATGGACTTTTAGCTTAAATACTGTCCATTGTCTACATATATTTCATGCTCTTGCAATTAAAATTAAACAATAAATCAAGTAATAAGGATATCTTGCTGCATAAATTTACAGACAACTCTTTTTAATTTAAATAGGAAATTTTACATCATTTGATTGGTCATCAAAATATTTAAAATCACTCTGACCTGTCAAAAAGGGATGATAGCTCCTTCTAGACACCGTGTACTACCTCTGGAAATTACGTGTTATATGACCTGTTGATTGATTTGTATTGTTTGCCCCCCCCCCCCCTCCCGCCTCAAACAGTAAGAGAGTCACTGAGTAAGGAGCTGATTCCACTTTTGAATTTTCAGAGGTCCTTTTTACGCCCTATTTACAGATTTCAAATTTTTATGAGATCTAGCACTGTTTATTATCTTTACCGTTGTTATCTTTATATTTTCTAAATACTTTGCCAAACTTTACAAAATGTATTACTTTTTGCGAAATATATCTTGAATCAATTAAGCAAAGATTATTTCAGCATATAGCGTTTTTTTTTTTCAAAATGAGAACGTTTAAATAATCATCCAAAAATTATACATTTCACAATGAGTGTATTCAGTATCCCTCATGTCTATTGAAAAATAAAATTTAAGAATATCATGATGGTTTAATTAGATTTATTTATTTGAAGAGACACAAATAAAACGTAAAATGTGAAAATAACAAACTGTGATCGATTTAAAAAATATATAAACACTACAGACATGTTAAAAGGGTGTTAAACGCGAACCCCTGAAAACTCTAGATACGGGATCAGGTGTATATGAGAAGTGAGCATCCCCTGTTGACCAGTCACAACCGCCGTGAACCCTATGTACTGATCATATATTAAAACGGATCGAGGAAGAGATGCATTGAATAGTGCCATGGCTTAATTAAGGTCGACCTTTCAAGATAAAATCAGGATAAGCTTATATAAATTTAAAAGAACAGTCACACGCTCTGAATAATTGATAGGGATCTATGTAAAATTCACCAATAAAAAATGTTTCACTTCCCACATAAAAATAGGATTATTAATTATGAATAAAAAATCGTTAAGAGAAAGCAAAAGATTAAGAGATTGTTGATTTGTAAAGCTTTGATTGGAAGATCTAGATCCCTTGTAACGGTATATATCCCCCACTTTCTCAGTCCTAGCATCATCACGACTTGGATCTTCCATCAAGATGGACGGCCGAGTCATTGGTCTCCTGGGAATACTTTGCCTTCTCGCCATACAGGCGAAAGCGCACAGTGATGGGGTAAGTTAAGAATTATATAGAGAAGTGGTAGGATGTCAGTGCTTATATTCTTTATTCTCTCGGGTCTTTATGCAGAATACTTCATCTTATACATAGTCTCAGTCAAATTATTTTATACATGCACGAAAACGAGAAGAAATCATCATGCCTTATGAGCACGTATGAGAAATAAATTTATGAATATTTACTCCAAAATTTATAACCTTGCTATTAATGTACGTAATTTCAAGGCTTAAGTTATTTTCATGAATTAACCATCGTTTAGTAAATTAATAAATTGAGACAATACAATCCCTAATAAATACTCTAGATTAGTTACCATGTAGCCGGTTGTCGATAGTATTTGTCTTGAAGAGAACAGTTTTCATTGTCAACCATATTCACATGAAAAACTGAAATAGTTATATATCTATATAGCTAGTTTAATGTTAAACAAGAGATGTTTTCTTAAAGAACGCATGAGGCAGGCAACTTGGTTCACTGAAAAAAACATTGTGAAACTTAAAAAAATCCATATTAATTTTCAGGAAATAGGACAGACTCAAAATTCCCCCAAGGACTGCATTTGCATAAAATCGGAGGGGGCGTGTAAAATGACCAAGGACAAGTGTGAAGATGAAGTTTGCTCGGGTAAGAATGTTTTATGTAAAAGAACCACAGAATTTTCGTAATGTTGACTTAAAAAGGGATGTTTGAAATCCCTCTAACATCATCTTATTTGTCAATAGCCATGCACACCATTTGCAGTTAAAAGTGGAATCTTACCACATAAGTGTGGAAAGGTTTACGATGAAATATGTGAAGATAACGAACAGTTTTCGAGCCCAAAAATCCATTAAACATTACAAAATAGGGGCGGAGCAAACATCAGAGGTGGAATCAGGTACCATGGAGGAGTGAACATCCCCCGCCAACCGGCCACACCCGCCGTGTGATCCTTGTCATGATCGGGAAATAACATGGAAAATTCAATGGAAATGCTAAATTTATCCCGTTTGTCTTTTTTCCATTAATTGTTAGGAATAGTTGCTATATAGTATATTATCTCATTCTCTTTTTAAAAAAAAATTTCATTGTTTTTTTTTCACGTTTCACGTGTGTAAAGCACTCGCTTCGTGATCGGAAGGCTGTGGTTTCGAACCCCCTGTCGCGACAATCCTAGGTCAATAAGAAATACGCAGTAAGTGTTCCTTCACCATGCGCTCGACACTTTGAAGTGAAAGTTATCCTTCGGGTGATAACTAAGGACTGATGTGCAATGCCATGGCAGGCGTTGTCAAAATATAGATTCCTCACAATTACCCTGAATGCTGACTTAAGGTTTAAATTTGCAAACCCTTCACTAGTTTGTGGTGAAGCCTCTATATGATTGAAAAAAAATCGTTTATGGGACGTAAAGCAACATACAATAAATCAATATACATTTATTTTTATCTATTTGTTTATTTATTTACAGTAAGGGAATCTTTTGAATGTCAAAGCTGCAGTGGCAATGATTGCGATTGTGTTTACAACGTGTTTGAAGATAGAGTCGCTGAAGTCTGTGTGAAAGACCCAATTTTTTTACCGTACGGTAACTCGAGGAGGGGAGGTGGTCGAAGTATTGACAGGCGGCAAATTATTGATCTTGAATCAGGTAGATTTTGGGGACGTTAACATAAAATTGGGTGTTTAAAGATGGAAGAATACAATATGTGCATAAAATAAAAGCAATAATGCTAAAGTTTCATTTCTGATATGTCATTAATTATGTGATGTTCAGGTAAATACTATTTGTCAGACAAAACCTTGTAAGCCATATTAATTCAATATTGTATGTCTTGCTAGAGGGAGAAGGACCCGAGAGGAAACGAGGCCTAAAGAAAGTCGTCAAAAAGATCAAGGACAAAATAAAGAAATTTCAAACGAAGGTGAAACAAAAGGTAAAGAAAATAAAAAAAAAGCTGCGACGCTTTTTTAGAAAATCAAGAAGAAATAGAAGACAGAGAAGTCGAAAGGGGAGTCGAATTAGAAGAAACCGTAAAGGAGGAAAGAAACCAATGATTAAAATACCGAGACCAAAAAAACCAAAACTGAGAATGAGGCCGAGAATAAGAAAACCAAGGGTAAGAAGACCGAAATATGGAAGACGGAGAAAGGGTAGAAAAAGACGGAGATCAAAATATGGAAGGAGACTCAAACCTCCAAGTAAAGATTGCGATGAGGAGTTTCCGGTATGGCAAGGGTGGTCAAAATGGTGAATTTGGTCTCCTATCGTCCGTGGTTAAATAATAAAGTCGCTTTCAACTCAGTTTTCTCCATTCTTTTTAACAGGTTTTAATTTAGATACACAATCAGGTGTTACTGTACCTATCGACATTTTTTTATATTTTCATCGGCGACAATATGCAAAAAAACCCTTACTGCAAATATTGTCATTCGTTTACACATAATGTGCCGACGACCGAAAATATTTGAAATAAGGGAAAATGCCTGCTTAAATATTATGTCAAGGACGACACTGTGTGCTTACCCTCACTGCATTTTGTCACGCCAAGTAGGGTTTGCGGCAGTACAAATTGTAATTTTCTGTACATTGTCGGGTAAATGCAAATTTAATTCCAATACACATTCTCATATTGTCGTCAAAAATTAAATATGTATATACGTATTGTCGCAGGCGACATTGTGCCTGCACTTATTGAAACTAGCTTTCCTTATGATATTTGTTGGGTAGTGTGGTTTTGTGAATGCAATTGGAGTGTAAATCACTGTTTCGCAGTCAACGACAACTGTCAATTAACAATGGTTATTTTATTCCATTCCTATGTCGATCCATATATCCTAGGGAGCTTGAAATAGAAGAAACCACAGAGTCTTGCGCATCTGTTTAACTTCATACTTTTATATTTTAATTGAAAAAGACGTTAATGGTAATCAAACAACCAAGCTTTATGATAAACGTGATAACTTTAACATTTCTTTCGTCAACTTAATTCCCTTATTTATGCAGCAATATACCTTCATCACCTGCATATGGAGTTAATATATTATCTCAGTTGAGTCGATACGCAAGAGCATGCTCTACATATGAACAATTTCTAAAACGAGATAAATTATTGACAAACAAGTTGATGAAACAAGAATATCAGCAGTCTCGTTTAAAGTCATCATTTCGTAAGTTCTATGGTCGATACAATGACCTTGTCAGCAAATACAATTTGACGATGGGTTTTCCGTTATTTCCCGATCATGACAAGGAGCACACGGTGGGTGTGACTGGTCGGTAGGGGATGTTCACTCCTCCATGGCACCTGATCCAACCTCTGATGTTTAGGAGGTCTGTGTTTGCTCTGCTCCTATTTTGTATTGTTTTATGGACTTTTGATCTTGAATACTGTTCGTTATCTCCATATGGTTCATACAGGAAATTGGAGAAAATTTTAAATTCAAATCTATGCCAGAGCACCTATTTGACATCACATACTTGACCCCCTGTTGACAAAACAATACAAAATAGGAGCAGAGCTAACACGGACCTCCAAAACATCAAAGATGAGATCAGGCGCATCGGACCTCTCAAACATCAGAGGTGGGATCGGGTACCATGTCAGAGTGAACATCCCCTGCCTACCGGTCATGATCGAGAAATAAAAAATTCCATCGACAATTCAATGTGTAAATAATGGCAGAATAACAATAAGATTGAATCTAGTATTCAACCCCATAGAGTTCCAGATTAAGTATATAGGATAAATATTGCTATATTCGTTAGATTTGTGACGTTGATCCCATATTTTAATATTATTTTAGGATTGAAAATGCTTATACCCTACATGTATGATGGGGGCTCTTAAATCTAGGGTAGAATTAATGAAGTTTGACAAGTTATCAATAAAATTGTCATTCATTTGAAAGATTCAAAATGTGATTGGAAGAAAAAACAAACTAAATAACGTTGGAATCTTGTGTTTAAATCTTAGTAGGAAAGGTATTGCATGACATAAACAGTAATAAAATATATTAGAAAAATAAATGTGAGTCAGATTAGTAAGAAGTACTTTACAACACGATGTTTATCTAAGTAGATACTCGTGACTGTGTCACTGGAAACATGCATCACCGTATATTTTAAAGTTTAACATTGGCCGCATAAAGTTAAGCACTATTCAAGGCCTATTGCAGGACTGATTGTAGATTTGAGTCCCTTGCAAGGTTTTTTAAAATTATATAAGATGCCACCATATGCCGATGAAAAGCTTCAAATTTAAAACATTATTGCCGAAAAGGGTCGTATAGCTTGAGAGATCTAAATTTATCAAGGGATGTCGGTTTAGAGTCTCATCCGAAACACCCCTAGCCTTCGCTTTAATGTGCCGAACACTCGGCAAATAAACAGTTGTTGTTTATATTTGTCTATTAATTAAGGTGTATCGTAATCAGGACGATGGGTTTTGTGTACAAAGGCATAAAAATCTCTTTTAAACTTGGACGGGTAGAAAGAAGGTAAAGATGAAAATCCATTAAAAAGAGAAGAATTAGTTAAAGTTTAGGACTTTCTCCTAAAATTCTCTAGACTGTAGAATCACTCTCTAAATGCCAATGATATTACAATGTGTCATATAAATATATATATTTCCCCCTGAATCTGCCAAGATATTAAAGATGCATGGACTTAGATTTGAAGTTAATATCTTCTTATAATATTAATTTATAAGACTTTTATATTTTAATATCATTTCACACAAAAATTTATTAAAAATCTTATTTAATCTAATAGTTGTTAAAACTTCAAATTTTTAGACGGGTTTGATTGACACATCCTTGCACTTTCACAATTTTTAATTTTATTCTTAATACTTTGGAAAAGTGGCAATCTTGTTGTGTATAAATGAAAAATATTAAAAATCCAGAAAATTCAGAGTAAAAATGTTCGAAAGCAAAACATACACACAGTATATTGTCAGTCCGTGCAGTTGTGGTGAGCAGACTTTAACAATTGAACGCACCCAGTGAATCGAAAACATCAACAATAACAGAGCTCGTGCCCTGTTTACAAAAAACTGTTTACGTTTCACGAGTGTGATCAATTTGCTAAACTCTGTACACAACACTTACCGCGGAATGATGATACTTGTGAAAGGGTTTTGCTTTCTAACATTCCTACTCTGAATATACAACTGTAAATATTTTTCTGGATTAAAGTTTTAATATTTTTCATTAATACACAACAAGATTGCCACTTTACTTAAAGACCCAATTTTTTTACCGTACGGTTACCTGAGGAGGGGGAGTGGTCGAAGTAACAGTGGTGCTTTTTACCTGGAGACCCCCAATACCCAAGATGTCAAAAATCTGTGTATACATAGCATTACACAGGAAGTCTGTGTTTGTAATCACGGTCAACATTACGTGTTTTGTGTCTGGTTTTGAGTGAAACTACGTAAAATAATTATTTTAATATGAAATTTATTTGTAAACTAAACGCATTCATCGTAATCATGGTAATGTTGAAGGGGAAAAAAAATAATAAGATACATGTATACATATCGTTTTAGGAAATGTTTTCCTTACATAAAAGAAAAAATCATGAGTAAAAACTACAAATCAATAAAATTTATCTTTTTTAATCTTCAGTGAAAGAAATCACTTGATTAAAAAAGTCTGAATATTGAAATAAAAAATAATTAATCCACCTATCCGTCTTGCATGTGAACATGCATTTACCGCGATCGAAATGTTTTTTTTTTTTTCTGGCCAACAATGTTGTCCAAAATATTCTATAATTTTGATTCTTCGTGTTTTAACAAAGTTTTATTGCTGGAAAGATTTCTTTTTAGAATTGATCACTATTAATTATCTTCACATTTTCATTACGTATATATACAGACTCTAGAGGAAATTCGAGCATTAATTCTGACATCAATTTCTGTACAACATCGTGCGGATTGTAGCCATAGTACAAAATAAAACATCTTTTAAAAACTATGATATGCCGTTTATTAGTGCTGAATATTTTTCTTATATCCCATTTCTTAAAAAATAATTTAAATCGTCGGACTTCCAATTACGGCAAATAGAGCCTATTTCTGTAGACGCGGTCTTTTTTCTACAGATACGTGGACGATATAACACTTACAAGTAACAAACAGCAGTGAAGATAAAAAAGAAATAGTTATTCGAAATAATTATGTCAATGTTTTAATAATCTACTTTCAATTTTTGTTTGAAATAAAATTCAAACATATTGGAGTTTTCTAACCCCGTGTATACTATGCGGGTACATGAAAGCGTTAGACGCGTGACCAGGGAATTGTTTTCAAAACATGCAAACTCGGATTATCAGGAAGCACAGGTAGCTGACCTGTCAATCAAATCAGAAGCTATTGTTTTTTTTAATGATTGACAGGCGGTAAATGATTGATCTTGAGTCAGGTAGATTTTGGGGGCGTTAACATAAAATTGGGTGTTTAAACACCCAATTTTATGTTAACGCCCCAAAAATCTACCTGATTCAAGATCAGTAATTTACCGCCTGTCAATCATTAAAAAAACAATAGCTTCTGATTTGATTGACAGGTCAGCTACCTGTGCTTCCTGATACTCTGAGTTTGCATGTTTTGAAAACAATTACCTGGTCACGCGTCTAACGCTTTCATGTACCCGCATAGTATACACGGGGTTAGAAAACTCCAATATGTTTGAATTTTATTTCAAACAAAAATTGAAAGTAGATTATTAAAACATTGACATAATTATTTCGAATAACTATTTCTTTTTTATCTTCACTGCTGTTTGTTACTTGTAAGTGTTATATCGTCCACGTATCTGTAGAAAAAAGACCGCGTCTACAGAAATAGGCTCTATTTGCCGTAATTGGAAGTCCGACGATTTAAATTATTTTTTAAGAAATGGGATATAAGAAAAATATTCAGCACTAATAAACGGCATATCATAGTTTTTAAAAGATGTTTTATTTTGTACTATGGCTACAATCCGCACGATGTTGTACAGAAATTGATGTCAGAATTAATGCTCGAATTTCCTCTAGAGTCTGTATATATACGTAATGAAAATGTGAAGATAATTAATAGTGATCAATTCTAAAAAGAAATCTTTCCAGCAATAAAACTTTGTTAAAACACGAAGAATCAAAATTATAGAATATTTTGGACAACATTGTTGGCCAGAAAAAAAAAAAAACATTTCGATCGCGGTAAATGCATGTTCACATGCACGACGGATAGGTGGATTAATTATTTTTTATTTCAATATTCAGACTTTTTAAACCAAGTGACTTCTTTCACTGAAGATTAAAAAAGATAAATTTTATTGATTTGTAGTTTTTACTCATGATTTTTTCTTTTATGTAAGGAAAACATTTCCTAAAACGATATGTATACATGTATCTTATTATTTTTTTTCCCCTTCAAACATTACCATGATTACGATGAATGCGTTTAGTTTACAAATAAATTTCATATTAAAATAATTATTTTACGTAGTTTCACTCAAAACCAGACACAAAACACGTAATGTTGACCGTGATTACAAACACAGACTTCCTGTGTAATGCTATGTATACACAGATTTTTGACATCTTGGGTATTGGGGGTCTCCAGGTAAAAAGCACCACTGTTACTTCGACCACTCCCCCTCCTCAGGTAACCGTACGGTAAAAAAATTGGGTCTTTAAGTATTAAGAATAAAAGTAGAATCTGTGAGAGTGCAGGGATATGTCAATCAAACACTAACAAAAAAAATGAAGTTTCAATAACTTTAAGATGAAATGATTTTTTAAAATATATTTTTGTATGAAATGCTATTAAAATATAGAAGTCGTGATATTATACAGAAAATATTAACTTCAAATCTGCGTCCATGCACTTTTAATGAAATAAAACAAATATTGATTTTAACTTCACTTTGTCCCTGTATTCAAATGAATTGTTCTCATTCGTTCCCTGGTTGTGCCAAAATAAAGAACTGGGTAATATTAGAAATCACGTTTCCCGGTGTCGCATAATATTTGGTCCGCCTCGTTTAAAGGTCCGGTGTAACGACGAAAAGTGACCCCCGTAGAATATTGACCGGGGGGTCATTTTTCTACATAGAAAAATGACCCCCCGGTCAATATTCTACGACAAGTAGGGTCATTTTTCGACTGTAGAAAAACATTCCAAACCATTAATTCTACGACTTCACACACGTTGAAAACTGACCCTCATAGAAATATGACCCCCCTAAATTTTATACAATAAAACCTTGTATATGTGTCTCCTGATTTTTTCATACTTTCAAATCCAAGTAGGGGGGATTTTTTTATGCAATCTTATCCTTTCCAAACTTATATTCAATTGCATATCTTAAACGTAGCATCACAACCAATTCATGTATCTGGTATGGGTATATTTTTTGCTTGCAGAATCCCAATGAATATTTATTCATCGAGAACATAATTTATGATTATATATTTTGGTTTTTTTTTCATTCAAAGGTTTCCGAAAATGGCATGATACGTTTCTAATTACTATAATCTTTGAAACTTCTTGCAAGAAAAAAAATAGCACAGAAGCAAGAAAAAGGGATATGGAGATACCGAACACTCAACAGTATTCAATATCAAAGTCCATAAAACAATACAAAATAGGAGCAGAGCAAACACGGACCTCCGAACATCGATAGCAACATTGTTTTACTATATAAATTCAGTTCCATTGGCTCTTACCTTTAAACTTACATATACATCTGTATGCATTTATTCTGCTTTAAAATACATACTTTTTAACTACCTTATATATTACTATACTTTTTACTTTATATACAGGAAATACAATACACATCAAGAAGTTCTTATGATGATATTACAAATTTCTCCAAAACTGGCAAAAAATTTACACCTGAGTGAAAAATAGTTCAACCTTAAATATAATAAAAACTTAAAAATCTCTTTTCAACACTTTCTAGCTCACAGATACGTGACCAATGGTTGCTGTTACATCCACTTTCTTCTGGGATTTTATAGACACTGGTAACGTTTGCAAATTAATGAACTCTTAGTTTTCATGCCCTTACTTCAAAATAAATTCTAGCACATACCGTCCAAAAGTTAATGTTAAAGTGTGGAATTGTTGATTTTTTCCACAATGGATTAAATGTATCAGATCCATGTTAACGCCGCGTATTCAAAGACTGAGGGGTAATATGAAAACCCTCATTCATTCTGTGTTCAATAATCCAGAAGTGAAAAAAAATAGATAGATAATATGATCAGTACGTACTGGTCCTTGTCGGCAAAGCAGGTAACAACATTGTCTTCCTTTGTAAGTCTCATTAATTGTATTTTAGAAGAACTTTTAAGATTTAATTCTACAAGTGGTAATCCTTTTTATACTCATACTTCCCTTTCTAAGGAAGAAATTCTACAAAATTTTAGGTCAGTTTTAAATATTTTTAATATTACACAGAGCAAAAATAAATTTGAATTACCCGATATATATTGGATTCGAAACAAAGACACATTGCGGGTTCCAGTAAATGTTCATTCAAATCTCTTTTGTACTCCGCACTAAAGTTTTGACAGTAGAGAAAGAAAAACTCTTAGTGTAATGCTCAACAATTTATTCAAAAAGTAGTGTGAACCAGGATTTTTTTTTATTTCAATGACAGCTGCTTTTTTAATAAAACGGAACTTGTAAATTTACAATGGTCATTGGCCATTTGCAAAATTATTTTGTTGAAACACATTGCACACACAAGTACTCTGAGGCTGACGTGAAAGAGATGCTTGAGTTACTGATCGACAATATCTGTTTGTTTTTTTTTTTTGAAGACCAGATATTCCGACAATAAATTGGAATTCTCATGGGTACCAATTGCGCTCCGTTATAAGTAAATATTTTTTTTATGTTCACTTGAAACAGAATTTGTGGGAAGTTTAATGCATGAAAAGAAGAGAATACTTGCTGTGGCCTTCAACTCAACATTTAGATATATATATCGACGACGTATTGTCAATTAACAATGGTAATTTTCATTCCTACGTCGATACGATATATCCTTGTGAGCTAGCTTGAGATGAAAGATACCACAGAGTCTGACACATCTGTCTCACCCATGGATATTTAATTGAAAAAAATTTACTTGAAAAAAGACGTTAATGGTAATCTAACAACTAGGCTTAATGATAAATTTGATGACAAACTTTTCTATCGTCAAATTTCCTTGGTTATGCAGCGATATACCTTCATCACCTGCAAACGGAGTGTATATATCTCGATTGATTCTATACGCAAGAGCATGCTCTACATATGAACAATTTCTAAAACGAAGTAAATTATTGACAAGGAAGTAAATGAAATAAATAACAAGAATATCGGCAGTCTCATTTGAAGTCAACATTTCGTTAATTCTATGGTTGACACAATGACATTGTCAGCAAATGCAATTTATCAAATTGAAACAAATGCTGACTAATGTTTTTCGTGCTTTTTGTTGGTCCGTTATTTGTGCGTCGAGTTTGCGGAGGATTTTCCTGTTATTTCCCATTCTGACAAGGAGAACATGGCAGATGTGACCGGTCAGCAGGGGATGTTCATTCCTCTATGGCAATTGATTCCATCTCTGATGTTTCGGAGGTTCGTGTTTGCTCTGCTCCTTTATATTTTGTATTGTTTTATGGACTTTGATATTGAATACTGTTAGTTAATATCTCCATATTCTCCTTGTGTAAAAGTGTGTCAAACTCCAAGGTCAATATTAAAAGGTCAAAATTGATTGTACACAAAAAGGTCTTGTCACAAAAATACACTTGTGAAATATGAAAACCGTAGTCTTACCCAGTCATGGGCATGGGCAAGGTTCAAGTTTTGCGGAAAAATATACAAACAGACAAGCGGACAGGTAAAATGCTATATACCCCAGAAACTTCGTTTACAGGGGCAAAACCCCGGAAATTTCGTTTACGGGCATAAGTATAATATCATGTGAAATAACAACTTTTTCATCATCTAAATTTTTTTCTATTGGTAAAAAACTCCTAAAATCACCATATGTATTTTTATGTACATGATAGAACGGGGAAAACGATACTACATGTGCCTTTTTTGGAAAGGTGGGAACTTATTATTATTATTTTTTTTTTTTTTTGTTAATCATGTTTTATGCTACAATCCCTATTTTGTTAACACTAGCAAACGACAAAAGACATTTTACAGGTTTTGAGCTAACCACTTTTTGTTTTCCTTGTATCATAAAGGTCAGAGGCAATTTAATTTAGTACTTATTTTTACAAATTAAATTATCCCCATTTTTTTAAAGACGTTTGAAACTTCATTCGTAGAAAATCAAATATTTATATACGATTTTTCTATGTTGGAACACTTTTTCGTGCCCGTTTTAAAAATATGGATAAAAAACTTTAAACTTTTGAAAAAATATGTAACCAGGGTAAAATCAAAAAGATTCATTATTGATTAATAACGGAAACTGTTCTTTCTGACACCATACCGTCAGCTAGAAATGACCCATACTACCCATAGTCCTCTGCTTCTCCGCACACAGAGATTTGAGATTTGGTTTGGTACAAGCGAACTCTGGCGGAAGTTTGGAAATAACCCTTTTTTAGAATTAAAATGGCAACTGTGGAAACTTATTTACTGGTATATAATTACTGGTATAAAATTTAATAAAAGTTTCTATGAATTCTCGTATCTTTGCTCTTATAGCCTTTGGGTTAGAACATTTTTATACCGTTTTCCTCTAGTGGAGATAAACAATTTGTATCATTAATGCAAGGTATTTTATCGCTTTGATTTCGTTATCTTAGCTTAAAAACCTTCAGAAATTAACACTTTAAAGCCATATATGGCGTATGAACAGTGAAAATTATTAGATTAAAATTATAAGAACTCATTATTCGTATCATTACTTTATATAAAGATAGAACTTTTCCGTATATTACAAAATCTAACTCAATTGCGTTATAAAGATATCACGATTTAATTAGGATTCTCGGAATTTTCTCCGACTCGGAAGAAAATACAAAAGATTTAAATAACACATAACAGAGGAGATAAAATCTTATTTTTAGTTGAAACCAAGTGTTCTCCGTGTTCAGAATTGTATGAAAAGTTTTAATTTGAATGTCTTAAGTATATTTCTTTACTTAATTTTGTATTTTTCAAAAATATATTTTTTTTATCAGTTACGCCATATATGGCTTTAAAGCATAAGTCAGCTTGATATTACCCGCTTGCATATGCCTAATAAGAATATTCCTTCTAAAATGAATTGTTTTGGCATCAAAAATGAAAGGGGGTCATTATTCTACGGGGTCAATTTTCTACAATGCACACGGAGAAATATGACCCCAAGGCCATGATTTCTACAGAAAAGGGGGTCATTTTTCTACGTAGAATATTGACCAGGGGGTCAATTTTCTACGTAGAAAAATGACCTCCGGTCAATATTCTACGGGGGTCACTTTTCGTCGTTACACCGGCCGGACCTAATACGATAAAATATTTGGTCCGGCCCGTATAAGAAAAGGTCCCCCTGCGTTTTAAGGTCCGGGTGGTGCAAAATGTTTTAATCTTGACTTTAACATATGAAATTAAGGCTACCGAATGATTTGTTTATATTATATGATGAAAGAAGGATTAACCCTGTTGTGTTTTATTTTTTGTTCAACATACATATATCTCTAGACAAGAATCTACTCGTATAGTGTGCTTTAAGCAGTGCCGTTTAGGGCCATGATTTCTTTAAAAATCATGCCACAATTATTTTGCAAGTGTTTGTTTTTCCTTAGAATTTGCCTTTTGTAAATTAGTACGATCAAAGGTGTGAAATCTGTCGGTGTGTATAGCTAATAAAACAATGGGTGTGTGACGTATTTGTTACCTGACAGGTACCCACAGGTAGAGCCCGCGGGAGATGGCGCTGTCATTGAATGGTCGGTGAACCTAATGGTCATGTGTTAGCTTTACATATCAATAGATCTGATTTTTTTTATTAATGGATTATGCCAAGGAACCAAATATTCAGACGTACACTTCAAAACTGCGACATTTATAATAATTATAACCATACATGTATAATCTTTATTTGAATAATTAAAGCTAAATATGGCGTATCTGAGCTAAAAATTAAAAATACAAGATTAAGCGTAGATTTACATGAGATTTGGTTTTTATGTTCAAATTAAAATTTTCACCGATATTGAACTTAAATATCCCCACGTTTCTATTAGTTCAATTCAAACTAATTGAATTAAAATTTAGTCTGATATTTATTTAAATTCCGAGTCGATAACAATCGGCCATTGTTTTAAATCTCGGATATCTACATGTATGAAACGCGATTGATTTAAATTGTTTGATTTTCATTAAATGTTTCAGTCTGCATTCCATTTCGGATTTTTCATTTTGTTGAAATTGTAAACTTTTTATTTCCGACATTTTAAGCTTTCATTTCCGACATTCTAAAGTGTTCATCTCTGACATTTTTCAGAAAGTGCTTTTCGCATCGTCTCAAGCCAAGATCCGGAGTCCGCATTAGCTCTCTCCTACGGAGAGGAGCGTACATTTTGGCCGTGGTTTGCGACGATGTGCTTTCCGGTAATGAAATATTTTTAAAAAAAATTATAGACTGTTTAGGAAATCAATCTTCGGCGCAGTCTTTGACATTTAGTGAACATTAAATGCGATGAAAAAATTGCATGCTCATTAAACTCTGTTAACTAGACTTAATGCTTCATGTACAAATGTATATAAATGTATATAATAATATAAATTTTATATTAAAAATGTTGTGTATAATAAATTCCTCGAAATTCCATTTCTACATACATGTACCTGGTAAACATTAAATTGCTGGAGAGGTACCTTGCAAAAATTCCAGAAATGAAAAGAAATAAATGTCGGAAATGAAATAAAGAAAAGGCGGAAATACCATGCCGATTTCCGGAAATGAAAAGCAGCAGTCCTATTTTTACAGTGGTATATAAAGTACCAAAACAAATAGAATGATCTTTTTCATATTTTTAGTCTGAACTTATAAAAAAAAAACGCCTTATATGACTTTAAAGTTTTTAAATGCAGTATAATATAAGTTCCGCCTTCTGTATTTCATATATCTTCATATCATAAAGTGAAATTTTTGGACAGGGTTTATTTTCGTAGCTTAAAAACTAGAAAAATAGACAGGGCGGACCTTAAACGCAGTTATCAGAAAAGGTCCGCCTTCTGTATTTCAGATGATTTTATGCTATAGAGGGAAATTTTTGACAGGGTTTATTTTCGTAGCTTGGAAAGTAGAGAAAGAGACAGGGCGGACCTTAAAACGCAGTCATCAGAAAAGGTCCGCCCTCTGTATTTCAGATATTTTAATGTCATAAAGGGAAATTTTTGGACAGGGTTTATTTTCGGAGCTTGACAACTAGAATAATAGACAGGGCGGACCTTAAAACGCAGTTATCAGAAAAGGTCCGCCCTTGTATTTCAGATATTTTAATGTTATATAGGAAATTTTTGGACAGGGTTATTTCCGTAGCTTAAAAAAATAGAGAAAGGGACAGAGCGGACCTAAAATCGCAGTTATCAGAAAAGGTCCACCCTTGAAATTTCAGACATCTTCATGTCATAAAGAAAAGCTTTGGACAGGGTTTATTTTCGTAGCTTAAAAACTAGAAAAATAGACAGGGCGGACCTTAAAACGCAATTATCAGAAAAGGTCCGCCCTCTGTATTTCAGATATTTTTATGTTAAAAGGAACTTTTTTGGACAGGGTTTATTTTCTTAGCTCGAAAACTAGAGAAAGGGACAGGACGGACCTTAAAACGCGGTATAATATAAGGTCCGCCCTCTGTATTTCATATATCTTTATGTGATAAAGGGAAATTATTTTCGTAGCTTGAAAACTAGAAAAATAGACAGGGCGGACCTTAAAACGCAGTTATCAGCAAAGGTCCGCCCTCTGTATTTTAGATATAATCATGTCATAAAGAGAAATTTTTGGACAGGGTTTATTTTCGTAGCTTGAAAACTAGAAAAAATAGACAGGGCGGACCTTAAAACGCAACTATCAGAAAAGGTCCGCCCTCTGTATTTCAGATATTTTTATGTTAAAAGGGATTTTTTTGGACAGGGTTTATTTTCGTAGCTTAAAAACTAGAAAAATAGACAGGGCGGACCTTAAACGCAGTTATCAGAAAAGGTCCGCCCTCTGTATTTCAGATATTTTTATGTTTTAAAGGGAAATTTTGGACAGGTTTATTTTCGTAGCTTAAAAAACTAGAGAAAGAGACAGGGCGGACCTTAAAACGCAGTTATCAGAAAAGGTCCGCCCGCTGTATTTCATATATATTCATGTCATAAAGGGAAATTTTTGGACAGGGTTTATTTTCGTAGCTTGACAACTAGAATAATAGACAGGGCGGACCTTAAAACGCAGTTATCAGAAAAGGTCCGCCCTTGTATTTCAGATATTTTAATGTTATATAGGAAATTTTTGGACAGGGTTATTTCCGTAGCTTAAAAAATTAGAGAAAGGGACAGGGCGGACCTTAAAACGCAGTTATCAGAAAAGGTCCACCCTCTGTATTTTAGATATATTCATGTCATAAAGAGAAATTTTTGGACAGGGTTTATTTTCGTAGCTTAAAAACTAGAAAAATAGACAGGGCGGACCTTAAAACGCAATTATCAGAAAAGGTCCGCCCTCTGTATTTCAGATATTTTTATGTTAAAAGGAACTTTTTTGGACAGGGTTTATTTTCTTAGCTCGAAAACTAGAGAAAGGGACAGGACGGACCTTAAAACGCGGTATAATATAAGGTCCGCCCTCTGTATTTCATATATCTTTATGTGATAAAGGGAAATTATTTTCGTAGCTTGAAAACTAGAAAAATAGACAGGGCGGACCTTAAAACGCAGTTATCAGCAAAGGTCCGCCCTCTGTATTTTAGATATAATCATGTCATAAAGAGAAATTTTTGGACAGGGTTTATTTTCGTAGCTTGAAAACTAGAAAAAATAGACAGGGCGGACCTTAAAACGCAGTTATCAGAAAAGGTCCGCCCTCTGTATTTCAGATATTTTTATGTTATAAAGGGAAATTTTTGGACAGGGTCTATTTTCGTAGCTCGAAAACTAAAGAAAGGGACAGGGCGGACCTTAAAACGCGGTATAATATAAGGTCCGCCCTCTGTATTTCATATATCTTTATGTGATAAAGGGAAATTATTTTCGTAGCTTGAAAACTAGAAAAATAGACAGGGCGGACCTTAAAACGCAGTTATCAGAAAAGGTCCGCCCTCTGTATTTTAGATATACTCATGTCATAAAGAGAAATTTTTGGACAGGGTTTATTTTCATAGCTTGAAAACTAGAAAAATAGACAGGGCGGACCTTAAAACGCAATTATCAGAAAAGGTCCGCCCTCTGTATTTAAGATATTTTAATGTTATAAAGGGAATTTTTTGGACAGGGTTTATTTTCGTAACTTGAAAACTAGAGATTAGAACTTTTTTATTGTGCAGAGTTTAGAACTTCCTTGATTAATATTTTAATTACCAGCCTAATAGTGTGCAAATTTCCTACTTTCACACAAGTTTTATAAATGTATTATACGTCTTTTCCCATTTACACAAGTTTGTACAAAGTTAGGCTCATAGTAAACAAAAACTTTGAAATGAATGACCATTCTCGATTTACTATTAATAGAAAATCACAAAAGTCGGCTGACACCTACCACATTGTATGGTTTTGTTCTTTATATTTCGTGAATTTCAGCGTAAAAAATTGTTGAATCGTATGGTTTAGATATCATAAGGGTACTACATGTATCTTTGTTAAACAATTATTCAAAACAAACAAATCAGCTTTAAATTATTACTTCAAATGAAAGATAAAGTTAAGTAATAGCGGATTATAAAGCTGGTGAATATAAAACTTGAGATCAATGTAAACACATTTCAGTGTACATGAAGATAATCCGAAAATCTTCGAATTATTTCAGGTTTTTTTTTTTTTTCAAGATTTTGAACCAACTTGCGACTAGTGTGGAATGCAATAATTTCAAAACAACAAGAAAGAGAAAAAAAATCCTTCTTTGATATATAGAACATCAGGCTAGAAAAACTTTATCTACTCAAATATTATTGTGAAGGAATCTTTCAAATATCATATATTTGTATAGGTTAATTTGATGTAAAGAAGAAACATTCAACAATATGAAAAATTCAATCAGAAGAAAGGAAGTTTTTATTAACGAGTTATATTAAAAGTAAAATAAATTTAATTAAAGTACATGTAGTGTATTTAGAAGAAAACTTATAAGAGGAATGCGCTGTGGTTCATAGATTTTCTGCATACACGTATAACATATTGATAGATATCTTGATAACGTAAAATCCGCAAATAAAAATTGTTAAGATAGTTCCTGTATACATAAAATGAATAATAATTATTACAAAAATTCACAAAGAGAAAGCATGTGATTTAGAAATCGTTGATTTGTAAAGCTTTGATTGGAAGATGTGCATACCCTGTCGGTGTATATATTAGCCTCTTACTCAGTCCTAGCATCATCAAGACTTGAATCCTCCAACAATATGGACGGCCGAATTATTGGTCTCCTGGGGATACTTTGCCTCCTCATCATACAGGCCAAAGCGCACGATGAAGGGGTAAGCTTAGTTACAGCTAATTATACTTGTAGTTCATAGAAAGTCAATGTGTACATGTACATGTATATGCTCCGTATGTCTTTCCAAATCAACAATTGTAATTGATTGGATTTTGATGAAATGGCCAAACATGTCTGTTTATGAACTGAAAATTGACCTTTCAAAGAGTTGTCACTGTCAACTCAGTGTTACCAATGACACAAAATGTGACGAGTTAGTTTTGATCACTTTTGGTGTTGAAAACGTCAGTTTGTGGCAATAAATTACAGAATTTTCTTATTAATGTTTGAGATAACAAAAATTTCCAAAAATATTCAGGCATTGGACATATATTATATAGTATCATATAAATTGTTTCGTGGTGATAAGAAATCAGAGGTATTCAATTTCTAAAGGCGCCATCTTTCGATCGTTTGTTCGTTTGTTAACAAACGATTTGATCTAAATCTCTAGAAGTTTACATGTATAATATTATTAATATTAACATGATTAATAATATGTTAAATGCCCAAAAAATTGAGGTGGTATCTACGTTAAGTTTATCTTAAAGAAATAAAACAGGCAGAAAATAACTAAAGATGCGTATCAAATTAACTTTTAGGTCATTAAACAGACTGAAGATTCTATTACGGAGTGCACGTGCATGAAATCGGATAGAGATTGCAAACAGATCAAGAACAAGTGCGAAGCTGAGGTTTGTTCAGGTAAGATTTTTCTTGAAATTTTGAAGATTTCCACAATTCACTGGAATATCATTCTTCGGGCAGTTATAATAACGAGAAATCTGAGCTTGCATTCAACTTTTTTTTTAAAGAAAAACAAAACAAAACATACGTACGAGTTTTACATAAATAATCAATTCTAGCAATATTCCTATTACCCTTTGGTGTTGCGTGCTAAAAAGGGTCTTCTCATTCCAAACTTTTATATTACCGCCAAGATGTATGTACAATATTTTTTAATAATTATGTAAATTACCAAAAATTAAATTTTTTGTTATTTATTTTTATTGTTCATTTGTTCATGTATTTCAGTAAGGGATGCTTTTGAATGTAAGAGTTGTGGGGGCGATGCTTGTGATTGTGTTTACAGCGTATTGGAAGATAGAGTCGCTGAAGTCTGTGTTATGGGTAAGTCAATATGACGTCATATGACTAATGAGATAAATGTTGATTCTTGATAATAGAAAGAAAATAACTATTTTAATATGTTGAGTTAAAAGGAAAATTTAACTTTATTTTCAATGCTCGAGAATATAATTCCTTTTTTTTTGTCTTAAAAGTCAAAAAAGTAGGTGTATTATTTACATTTGTATTAGAATATCTTCTACGTGTTGTTGGATAGTACAATTATTTATGACAGGTTAAATGATGTAAATGTTATATTTAAATATTTACATTTGCCAATATTTGACGATGCCTTTCTTTTTATGACAATGCGAATTAAAATAACATTCAGTTTTAAATGACAATCAATTTTTGGAAGTTCTAGACTTTGGTCCGTCACATGACGTCGTGCATGCAAGGTTACTGTACATGGCATTTCCAAAATAAAGTTTAAACAGTGCATATTTTGCTTTGTATCACAAATAAAAACAAGAAAACATTGATGTAACCATCAATACTCGCCCGGGAAATATATAAAGTAAACAATGGAAATGAGTCTTGATCATCAAACCGCTTTGATATATGTGAAAAGACATGCGTCTAATTGATGGAGACGATAGTCGCGAATATTTTGAAAACTTATAGTCGGATAAAAATCAAACAAAAACGATACCATCTTAAACTTGATCAATTCTTCAAGTAAATGTTGGCTGCATAAAATATAAATTTAAGTTAGACACATGCATCACCTATATTCAAGAATGAATATAATTTACAATTTCAGAATATAAAACACGAAACTTGCATATTACGTTTTTATGCGAGAATAAAAATTCGATATTCTAAAAAAAGGGACCTGTCGTTTTTTCGATAGTAAATGATAAGCAACTTTACATATTAAATATGAAAAACATATATATTTTTACAGATTCACTTTATTGAAGTAAATATATTATGTATCTCGTAATTTATAAAGGGAAAGAACATTCTGATTTACAAACTTTTCAATGTTTAGAAAACCATTAATTCTGAATAACTACTCCCACCAAAATCCCCATACACCAACAATTAAACTTATATGTATAGAGCAGCCCGGTCCTCCGGGCTGCAATAAAATGCCTTCGAGCGTTAAAGGATTTGATCACGTGAACAACTTCATGTTATCAATGAATCTTTTAAAATGATATCAATTGTCTCTTGAATAACGCTATTGTACGCTTCAAAAATTCAAAAGTATTATTTATTATCAATAGGAGAAGAGGGAGGAGGGAAAAAACGAGGCCTCAAGAAATTCATTAAAAAGATAAAAGAAAAGATAAAGAAAAAGGTTCGGAAAATAAAAAAGAAGTTGAAACGTATTTTCCAAAGAAGAAGAAACAGAAGAAATAGAAGTCGACAGAGAAGAAAAAATGACAACAGAAGAAGAAAGCCAGAGACACGGAGAAGGTCAAGGATCAGAAGGATAAAACCCAAGGACTCCGAAGAATGCGATGAGGGATATTATAAGTCGTATGGGAGGTAGCCCTGGAAAGACTCCTGATGGCCGACAGATATATCAATCAATTCAATAATGAATATGATTTAATAAAACCCATTTTAAAAATCTTCCTTTGTTCGCTTTAAAATCATTTCTGTAACTCGCTTCTTTATTTAGTGTCATATGTTATCCAAATTTGGTAGAAATATTTCAACAATAAATCTTAATGATTTGTATTTAAAATTAAAAAAAGATGATGTATTTGAAACCTATCCAGATTTATCAACCACGAACTTTTCATACAATCCTCGAATGGCTTATAGTTGCTCGGAAATGTAATCTGCTTTAAAAACTTTTATCTGGTCTAATATCACTCTTTGGCTGAAAATTCAGCATCTAAATCATGACTGGTACAGTGAAATGAGTTAAGAATGACTTTTTGTTGAATGAAATATATGGAGATAACGAACAGTATTCAAACCCAAAAGTTCAATCAACAATACAAAGTAGGAGCATAGCAAACTCTGAAAGATCAGAGGTGGAATCAGGTGCCATGTGAGCAGTGGGCATTCCCTGCCGACCGTTCATACCCGCCGTGTGCTCCTTGTCATGATCAGGAAATAGCGAAAAAAAATCCGTCGTCAATTCAGTGTGTAAATGATGGACTAACAATTAGTATGAAACACATCTGTCAGCATTTGACTTAATAAGTTGTATTGCTGGTGCTAGATCCATTATGACGTCATGATTTATTTATACTAAATTTTTTCGCATACTTTTCATCTATAGTAGAATAAGGGTCATTAAAAGAACTTGTTTCTCAAATTTGAAGTATCTGTAGGCTCCTTTCATTTACTAGATCTTGACCTTATTGCTAAACTAGACTTCAGTTTATGGCTCAATCAATATAACAAAACCAAATTATATTAGTGCAGAGGTCACAAGAGAACCAGTGAGGTTTTCAAGGTGAAACATCCAATTTTACTGACAAAACATTGCAATTCAATGTTGAATTTTTGCTTAATTTTTTAAATAAATATAAAAATGCATAGTTAATATGGCAGCCTTTTATAATATCACGTATCCAGTATCTGTTGCATATATATATATATGTTAAGATGACAACAATCTCTGGAATTTACTTATTTTATATTTGGTACATATTTACAAGAACCTGGTGACTTATTGTACATAAACTAATGTATATGACATTACAAAGTAATATGTATGTCAAAAAACCATTATAAATCTATATGAATCCTGCTAAATACCATTTTTTACCTACAGGCAAATAATAAAGTAAATAAATAATTTACTTTGAAACATATACATTTTCACTGCAACTCATTGTATAGCAGTGATTTGTTGTGGACGGACTAGGATATACCCCTTTACTGTCTTCTTTTGATTTTAAGTAGTATGAGCTGAGAGTCATCATCTCTTGGTTTTGGGGACAGCGAGCAGGCGATCTCGAGTTTTCTTTTTCTGGTCTTGTTCCTCCATTAATCGGCTGATATACTGCTCGTGTTTTTTCTCGATCTCCACTTCCGTTAGCTGCTTTTTGTGCTCGATTTCTTTTTCTCGTATCTTTTTTTCTAGTTTCTGTAACGCCTCTTTCTTCTTGTTTAAATCTTGTTCTTGATGTTCCACCTTTTTACTTATTTCTGTGAAAAATGTCATGTTTGTTACAATATGGAACTGTATATCTGTAAATCATTTTCTTTCTTTCATATTGCTGTGGTTTCATTTAATTCCATGGGTATCAAATTTTAAAGTTTAAATTTTTTTTAGTAAATTACTTTAAAATGTAAATTCATAAACATCTACTTCTTTTCTTTACTTTGTAAATTTTTAAACTGGATGATTACTCAATTTTACAACTTTGCCCCCCCCCCCCCCCCCCCCCCCTAGTAAAATAATTTTTTAAAAACTGCAGTGTTCAACAATAACAAAAAGAAATGCTACCACAATGACAGTTATCTTTCTTTGATTTTTTGCAACGTTCCCAAGTCTACAATTTTTGATGAGATATCAATAATTTCCTAAATATTGTTTTGAATGAAATCACTTATCTTTTTAGGTAGGATTTTCAGTAAAGAAAGATCCCAACAGTAATTTCACAAGATACTAATACATGTTATCACAGAATGTCAACAGAAAAATTGACTATAGATTATTTTCCTGTCAAAAATTGTTCAGATTTCCTAATTTAACAAGTGGTGCTTCCATCTAGGTAGAGCTCTATTAGATTCTAATCTCAAATACTGTTTCTATTTACCTGAACATTTTGATTCTAATTTGATGTTCTTTGATGTTTCCTTCATGGCTTGTGATCTTACATCACCAAATCTGAAAAAATTTTTTACACCAAGTGACAACTTATGCCATGTGCTGCATCATCTGCAGCCCATTTTCACACTTCAAGGAAAAATTTCATGTCAGTAGGTTCATGTACACAACATTTACTGCTATCATAAGATTGGGCTTAAATGTCAGTATTACAAAAAAGTTTGCACTGTACCAAAGATGGTGATGAATTAAATCTCAGGGTTCTGGAACACCATGCCAGTGCTATAATCTCTTATATTCAAATATTTGTTAACCAAGAGACAACTGTCATTTGGATAGCTTGAGTTTGGATTTTATTGCATGTGGTAGAATCGTTTAGAACATGTAGCAGTTAACATACAAGAGATATACGTGCAAAAGAAAGTAAAGTAAAATAGATTTTATATATACAAGCTATAATATGTAAATTACATTGTAAAATGAAAGTCTTTTCTTACGCTCTTTGGAATGCCTCTTTTTCCCTTGCCAACTGTTTGGTTAAAATTTCAATTTCTCCCAGAGCAAATTCCAGTCGATCTGTGACTTCACTGAGTTCTGTCCGAGTTTTGGCGTGCTCTTTTCTCTCTTCCTTTTTTTATATACAAATAAGGAAATGGAACTATTTTAATTCAAGAAAAATCACACCTAGACCAATATGTCCAATAACAAAGCTAAGCATCAAAAACTACTTTCTTTTTTTATCACATAATTTCTATATGGAAAAAGACAGTTTAAAATTTGACTACTATATTTAGAGAATACCTCTATTTGAGATTCTAGTTGTATATAGTCTTCTTTGGGTACATAATCTTCTTGAACAGATCGCTGAAACAAAATTAGAGATATTACATGTAGTACCTTTAGAATTTAGCATACTTTGAGACTAGCGGGCAATTGAGTCAATGTTCAGATACATGTACAAGGCAACCAGGCAACATGTCTGATGGACAAGACTTAGCGCTTATTCCAGTTAATGTTGAGCTGATCTGTATGACTGGTCACTATGGTGGTGAGAGTCAAAGTTATCTCCACTTTTATTTATACACTATTTGACTTATGTTAATATTATACTAAACTGTGAAAATATATACAAATCTTAGATAGAATGACTTTTTTTATGTACACTAGATTAAATCCTGATTTAAAACATTCAGCTCTAGACAGATGCTACCAACTCACTAGTAAACAAATCTGACATTTCTCTCTGTCAATCATTGCTCTAGAAGACAGGGACGCTGACTCCTTCTTTTACCTTTACAACTTCCATAGCGGGGTTATTAATTTTATTACAATAACTGTAACTTGATCAGAAAAGCAATATCTAGTTGAGATGACAGACCTCACATCTCATTTGATCTGCTGATCCACGCCTATCAACTTGAACTGATACCACTCTTCTCAATGTACAACAGGTCCAGTACAATCACTAGATTTAGCTACAGTTTATACATTGCTGCGTTTGGACAATTTAGAGCATAACATGTAATTCCATTGTTTGGTTAACTGTCCTTTCTTTTGGGCTCGGTGAGGCATGACTGAGTATGATTACTTCACATTGTGCTGAACAATTACCGACCTATTATCGTGTTACCCAGAACTGGACTTCTTTGTCATTTCATTCAAGGAGTAACTGTTCTAACTGTCATACATAGCCCCAAAACTTTCAGAACTTTGATTGCAATTGCGCAGAAAAAGACATTTTTCCAAGAGGGATTTTTTCATGAGTTGTTTTCAGATGAGTTCAAAGTTGAAAATGATCACTGCATAAAAATGATATTTTCTGCACACCCTGAGAAAAATGCTTTTTAACAGAAATAAATCAATTTGGTAGCTAAATAAAGCTACCTCAGGTAGGTAAATAAAGCTATGTAGGTAAATCAAGCTACGTAGCTAAATCTAGTGATTGTACCGGTGTAGGGTGGTTTCGCGCCGATTACGTGTTCGCGCCGAGTGGTATCGTGCCGAGTGGTTTCGCCCCGTTTATCTACAGGTAAGATATGGGTAGTATACAGACTGGCTTCCCCCCGATTACCTGTCAGGTAGCTTGTAATTAATTAACCCCAAGCGTTAATGTCGTGTTATATGGGATAATTATCCCAATTTGTATTAATACATTTAGTGAGGCCATTTTTAGCCAAATGACTATTTGAACAGATTTGATCGTCTTATTTGGAATAATTTAGGACTGGATATTAAAATATAGATATTTATTTCACAAATCGCGTTGATTTTTCAATGAAGGTTGTCATTGTTTTTCAGTTTATTTACAATATTAAATTATGTAGAACAAGGAAACTTCAAAGGCAATCAATCTTCAAGTTGCATAGAGACACATCAGTAATTAGAAAATATAATATTCTTCATTATAAGCACTCATACAGATAGAAATTTTTGAAAACTTCACAGCTAATATATAATATACATGTGGGGCGAATCCACTCGGCGCGAACAAGTGATCGGTGCGAAACCACTCGGCGCGAACACGTAATTGGAGCGAAACCACCCGCATTCATTGTACCAGACCTGTACAAGACAATGATTTAAACTCAGTGCCTGATATCCTTGGCTAGCCGAACTACATGTAATACAGTGCTTTATATCTTTATAAAATGCTAATAACCTCAAGTTTTCGAAGGTCCTCTTCATATGTATCTCTAGACAGAAAACTTTCTCTAAGTGATGTCTCCTGCAGTGAAACCTTCAAAGAAACATTGATTTATAAATGATATCAGAGAAGCAACTTTGACCAAAAGAAATGCAAGATTTAACCCAATAAATACATTGTCATCTATCTGAACGACATCTTTTTAAAATTTACCTCCATAAATAGTCACTTTACTAAAACATTCAGTTCAGACGTAATTATGAATTCATTAAATCAAATGTATTGAGAAAATTCGAACAGTAAACATTGTTTACAAACACGACTTACGTCTTCGCTGAGTCTTTCTATGACTGACTTTTGAGTAAGAATGATGTCCTGGAGCTGCCTCTGTACTAAAACATCAGAGGGAATGGAGTCAGTCTCAGAAAAAGTGGAGATCTCCTCCTGTATTGTTACAGTTTCCATCGGTGATGTTGCCTTACGTATTCCGGAATAATTTAGTTTGTCCGTGGAATTCAGGCTAATTCAGTGCAAATTGTATTTCCTGCGTTCTAGAAAAACATTTTTTTTTATGTCGGCACAACAAAAATACTTAGGTTAAGTTAATTTCTATGATATGCCAAGTATATTCTAGAACTTATATTGAATCTTTCCAAACGCTGGATTAAGGTGGTCAATTTCACGATCAGACATCAAATTGATTTTTAACGGACGCGGATGACCTTTGGAGAACTTAGAGGAAAAACTGTTTAAAAAATCAAAGTAAATCTTATATATACAATATGGTTTTATACAGTAAGACGGATTAAATGCAATTAAAGTAGTAATGGAGTCTGAGAAAAACGATGGATCAATTCGTGCTCCTTTAACTGTGGACTGTGTATTGAATGGCGACATTGACTATGATCTCCTTAGTCCCAAAGACAGACCCAAACCATGTAAGTAATCAGTGTCTGCAGTATTTACTAACACACACAAAGAGAGAGAGAGAGAGAGAGAGAGAGAGAGAGCGTGTGTGTTTGGGTTTGTGTGGTAGAGAGACAGAGGATAATATTGAATGTTTGAATTAAAAGAATTGATTCTTTTTAAATTGTGTTGAGTATAACTAATCTAAATATTTAAAATCATTTAATTTTATTTTGTCTGTACAATATTTGGCAGAAGTTGAATTTTCAACAGGTTAGCTTAGATTTGAGTTAGTTCTCTCTGAGTGTGCTTTATTTAAACATGTGTAAACAAGACATTTAGCGATCTACTTGATTTAGTGGAAGATGCTTTCTGCGAAAGGTGCCAAATAGAATACACAGCCAAATGTTAAATGTTTACAGTATATGTCATTGTAAAATTTTGTTGAATTTTTTTCTAGGTATGCCTTGGTTTGGCTTAGATATTGGTGGTACACTAACAAAGCTTATCTACTTTGAGCCAAAAGACTTTACAGAACTAGAAGAAGAACAGGAAAAAGAAACAGCTAAAATCATAAGAAAGTATTTAGTTGGAAACACTGCCTATGGAACCTCAGGGATACGAGACGTTCATTTAGAAATGAAGGACCAATTGATTGGAGGTCGTAGAGGAAGTCTCCATTTTATACGATTTCCTACCAGTAACATGGAGGGGTTTATAGATTTGTGCAAAGCTAAGCATTTCAACACTTTAGTCACAGAGATTTGTGCAACAGGAGGGGGAGCATATAAATTTGAGAAAGATTTTGTCAAGGTAACACTAAAAATTTATTGGTAAGATATGTGAGGTGATTTACAGTACCTTGTACACCTTTACAAATTCACTTCTTGATAATCTAAATGTCATTATAAATTGCAGGTGAACACATGACTATGTTTATGATTTAAAATGTTTATGCAAATGGAATTTCTCTCTGGTGCATGTAAAATATAGACAATTCTTTTACAGGCTGTAAACCTCCATCTCCATAAGTTTGATGAACTTGACTGTCTGTTAAAAGGAATCCACTATATCGACAGACACAACGAAAAAGAGTGTTACTATTATAAAAATCCAGAGGATCCAGATAGCTGCCAGAAAGTCCCATTTGATTTCAAGAACCCTTATCCCTACTTGGTAGTTAATATAGGATCAGGGGTCAGCATTTTAAGTGTTCATGGACCAAACAATTATCAAAGGGTCAGTGGAACAAGGTTAGTGTTTACAGTGCATCTATAATGTGGAATTATTAGTTTTTATTGTTCTTTTTTTTCATTAAAGATTTTTTGGTACAAATTTAATACCTTAGCAAATACATTGTATTGACTTGCAAGTGTTGAAATTTTTCATGAAAAGACATGTTTCCACAAAGTTTTAGGAAACATAGAACATTTGAGCTGCATGAAATAAAATAAAATCAATGTACAATGACTGATGACGATGCAATTTTCTTCCAATTTTTTAGCTCTCTTCTTTCATTGTTTTTTTTAAAAAATGGATATGGCACTGATTATGGGGATGCTTTAACTTTGTTTTTAACAGTCTTGGAGGGGGTACATTCCTAGGGTTGTGCTGTTTACTGACTGGGTGCCAAACATTTGAAGAGGCAATAGAACTTGCATCTCGGGGGGACAATAAGAAAGTGGACAAACTTGTTAAGGATATCTATGGTGGAGATTATCAGAAATTTAAGCTCACTGGAGACATTGTAGCCAGCAGGTGAGTGTTTGTTTTGTCTTGCTTTTAAGGAGGCTGGGGGGGTCAACAAATTAATCACATATTAACCACCAGATTTAACTTATTTTTTTTTTTAGATTAGGTATCTTAAGCTGTCAACTATCATTTGGCAAAGAAAAAATTCATACATTTTAGTTTTAAAATTTGATCAATTTTGTATATCTTTATATGGAGATCTTCTTCTAAAGGAGATCAAAATAGTCTGAAAATGGCTGCCACACCCCAGCCTCTTTAAATATTACAAATAAGGTAGTATAAGACAATTTTTTTCAGTTCTGTTAGATTATCAAAAGAATTGATTTTTGAACCTATTTTTTGTTTGGGTATGTTTCCTTCTGTAAGATATTTTAAGCTTCAAACATTTCTTAATTAGAGAACTTGTAAATCATATTTTTTTTCAAAACATTTATTTTCTAGCTTTGGCCACATGAATCAAGCAGAGAAAAGGGAGAAAGCTAGTAAGGAGGATCTAGCACGAGCAACTCTGACCACATTGACCAATAATATAGGGTCCATAGCTAGAATGTGTGCTCAAACTCAGGTTAGTCCCCCAAACAATGATAGCTAGAATGTGTGCTCAAACTCAGCAAACATTGATAGCTAGAATATGTGCTCAAACTCAGCAAACAATGATATCTAGAATGTGTTCTCAAACTCAGCAAACAATGATAGCTAGAATGTGTGCTCAAACTCAGGTTAGTCCCCCAAACAATGATAGCTAGAATGTGTGCTCACACTCAGCAAACAATGATAGCTATAATGTGTGCTCAAACTTAGGTGAGACACTCTGACCAATGATATAGGGCCAAAGCTAGAAAATGTGCTTAAAATCAAGTGAACTGACTAATATAAGATAGGGTGCATGGCTAGAATGTGTGCTCAAACACAAGTGAGTCACACTGAACATGAGTATAAGATCCATGGTCAAAGGGTGTACTCAAACTCAGGGATTCACATTGATCAGAAGCCAGAAAGTGTACTGAAACTCACAGGAGTGATGTTGAACAAAAACATAGGGTCCCTATCTAGAATGTGTTCTCAGATGTCTTCGGTACTTTGCTTCAGTTGTTGCAAATTACAACTGTATAGTATAGATCTAATAAATAATAAACAGGCAGATTACATTCCCTTGTATTTGACCTATTTAACATCCTAATTTCAGGGATTGGAGAGAGTTGTGTTTGTTGGTAACTTCCTGCGTGTTAACACAATTTCCATGAAACTTTTAGCCAATGCCATGGACTACTGGTCTAATGGAGCTCTGAAGGCCCTCTTCTTGGAACATGAGGTAATACTAACTTTTACAGGGTTGTTCTCACCCTGTGTTATTTTTACCTTTTACCACTTGCAAGCAGTTTTGTACCATTTTAAATTTGCTCAGACACACTTGTGTTAAAGAAAATATACTGTTTTCTTTGAATTCATCCCATTCTTAACTTATTCTCTTGTGTTGAGGATGAAAGGGGTGAAAAAATAGATTAGTCTAAAATTTTCCTGCATACAGTAAATCACATTTCATTCATATTCAATTAAGAATAAAGAATCAATTCAACACTCAGTATATCAATATCAAGTACCTACCAGTGTCAGAAATTCAAAGCAAAAATGTACTATCAAGAAATATTCCAAGTTTAACAAATTAAAAAATGCTGCTCATGCATAAGTATTAAACTTAATCACTTTACATGATGATTTATACATGTAATAATAAAATCACTTTATGTACCAACTTTGCTGAATTCATGCCATATATTTTCTAATGAAATCTTATACTTTTATAATTTTGCACTGCTATTATACATTTTACATCTTTTTAAAAAGAACTATTAATGCTTTTTGTTTACATTTGGCTATTACTTATTTACTTTGCAGGGTTACTTTGGTGCAATGGGATGTCTTATGGAATATGTTGGACATAGTGGCTCTATAAGTTTTGATAGATATCAGCAATTTGACCAATAGATGTTCACAGATTATTCCATGCAATACAGAGACTGCTTTATTACAAGCTCCTGTTCTACAACCATTTCCATTCAGATTTGTTCAAATTAAATGTGCTGAGTTGAAAGTACATTACAGGGTTTTATATTCCGTAGAGACCAAAGGTTAGAAGAAGATCAATTTTGATCTGTACATGTAATTTTGTTCATATCTTTTAACTTGTTCATTACTGTAGAGTGAACAAGATGAGGTCCAGGGTCCAAGTCTTAATGCTAGTTAATGTTAAAATACAATGGGAAGGTAATTCATGTGTGCATAAACATGTATTGCTTGAGTGATAATGGGCATTAAGTTTATTTGTAGAGCTCAAATTGTTATATATTGTAGAGAGCATTGAAATCTGTTACGTGTTTATCATATAGTTTCCCCTGTAGGGAAACTGCTTAAAGTGATTCAAAATGAAAACAAAGCTTTATGCCTAATATGTTTTCATTTATTGTACTGGTACATGTATATTCAGATTTTCATTGTTATTTAGATTTATCAAGAACAATCATTATATTGGCAGTTTTATCTTAATTGACTGGTCATCAAACAGAATAATTCTTGCAATAGTTAAGTGTCTGGTGTCAGTTCATCTTTTTTTTGTCCTCCTTGTTAAGTTTTCATCTAATTCAACAATTCACAAGTGGACCACATTAATATGCATTTGATTCTTTTTACAAGAATCTGATTTCGATAAATTTCATCACCATGTTTCTTTAAAAAAACACCAGTAACATTATTTTAAAAACCAATTCTCCAGAACAGCAAGTCTCATTGAATTAATTCAAGTTAAGAAAATATCTTTACATTAAATTTTATAAGTTCATTTGCAACATTTAGATAATGATGAATGTGAACCAGAAAAGCAAGAGTCTCATCAGAGACTTCTGATTAAATGAGCTATAGGGAAAATAAACTAAAATCAGGGATGTCATGTTTCCATATTTTCCATGAATACACAAGACAAAACGTAATTTAGCAGGATTTACTAATACACATAGTCATTTTCCCCATTTTGAGTTGAGAAGAAAAAAATTGTATAAAAAGTTTTTAAAATCAATTTCATTAGAAGTACTTGGGATTCAGGGTAATCTTTACATAATGTAGCTTAATTTAAAGAAACAAAATTATCTTGCCCAATAGTAATTTTCATTTAACATGTTACTTTTCTTTAAACATGTTACATTTTAATTCTAAAGTTAAACGAGACTTACCTGGAAGGTGAAGTTTGACTGGAATTTCTTCGACCAATTGGGGGTGCAGAGGGATCAAATGAGATGATAAGCTTACCATGATTCATACTTTTAGAGTTATATTTTTATTTATGAATTTATACTTTAATGGTGGGTGTATACTGCAAGTATAAGGGCATTTGATTCCTTGAATTGGTCGAAGAAATTCCAGTCAAACTTCACCTTCCAGGTAAGTCTCGTTTAACTTTAGAATTTCTTCTATATTGTCTCAAATGAGACTTTAGAGTTGATAAATCCAAATTTTAAAGTTTTCTATAAGTATTAATATAAAGTTAAACTTGCATCCGCTTTAAAGCCTTCTTTAGCTGTGTCTCACGTATAAATAATCGTAATCCATTATGTCTATGATTTAGTTATTAAAGAAATATTTTCTTGCTTTTTAGTAGTAATCAATATAAAGCAGAAGTCAAATTTGTTTCAAATCTATTAAAATGAAATAAACACTGGCATACATGACATATATATGTGACAATCAAACTTGATCATATTTGGAAAGCATTCTTTGACTAAAATTGTCATCCACAATGATAGGTTTGTTATAATATTTTCTAAAAACACAGTCACTTTTCCATCCAACAGTCTTCAAGATGGTAGACATTGGAAGTTTGCGCGCAAGCGCTGCGCTGCTGGACGCCGCCCTAGTACTATGGGGTTTGAATATGTTAATGTCAATTCCAGCCGCACACATAACGGATTTCATCCATCTGCCAACAGTGTCCCTGGACACCCCGCGATGGGGTTTCTGCGTTGTAATGAATAAGTTTGTAACATCATTTCTCAGGTTACTCGTTCTTAGAAGATAGTGTTTCATAACACGAACAACACATAAACTTTCATCATGAGGATAGCTTGAAAAATTTAGTTCGCCCATATGTGACTTAGGATTTGATGTTTTCAACAGATCACCTATAACAATTTTCAATAATTTGTCTTCGACATGTACATTTCTTATATCTATTAAATGCAACGTTTGACCCCTTTGTCCTGACAATAACGCAAGTAACATTAATAACTTGTGAGATACATGTAACAAGGTCAAATCCATTAAAGGTTCTAGAGATTTCAAATAATCCAACACAATATCTACATTCCATGTAACACTATATTTAGGTAAAGCAGGTTTCATTATAAAAACACCTCTCAAAAATCTACAAACTAAATGATGTGAGCCAATATTTACAGAGTTTGTTAATTGTAAAAACGAAGATAATGCACTTCTGGCGGTATTCAATCCGCTGTAACCTAAACCTGCATTATACAATTTTGTCAAAAACGCCAAAACATTATTTACATTTGCGTCAAAAGTATCAATTTTTCTTTGCTGACAAAATAACATCCATTTTTGGTGATATGTCCAATATTGTTTCTTTGTGGATTCCCTCCACGAGGAGAGGAGTACGTCGATAGTGTCCTCCGATAAGCCTCGGTTCTGGAGCGATTTCCGGACACACGAAAAACACCCAGTCTCATCTTGGGTATCGGATGTACTTTGTCTGGATTGTTCGGTAGCCTCAGAAGTTGCTGATTGTTCGGTAATAAATAGCTGTTCGCTGCTATCAGCTGTAGTAACTTGGGAAACCAGGGTTGCGTCGGCCATATCGGGGCTACAATGACTGCTTCCACACTCTCTATCAATATTTTCTGCAGTACCCTGCTGAGAATACAGAAAGGACAGAAAATATAACATTTTAATTCACTCCATGAAATTGTAAAAGCATCTATCGCTATTGCATGTCTATCAGGGGCATATGACACATATGGAGAAATTTGTCTATTGTATCGGGATGCAAATAAATCTATGTCACAATTCCCGTATAGTCTTGTAATCTCGTCAAAAATCTCTGGATCAAGCATCCATTCCATATCAGGATTAAAGTTTCGTGAAAGGTAATCAGCTTCTACATTTTCTACACCTGCTATATGACATGCCGTTACCCAAATGTTTCTTTTTATACAAAATTCCCAAAATTGTTTTGTTAATTCATTTAGGGTTTCAATTTTTCCTCCCATTTTATTAATATATGTAACAGCGACAGTGTTATCTAAATACAGTTTTACATGACAGTCTTTCAAGTATTTGCACATGCGTGTCAAAGCGAGATAAGCTGCTTTCAGTTCCAGGAAATTTATATGAGCTTCCTTATCGTGGTCATCCCATAATCCCTGATGCACTCCCCGCTGTTTTCATTGATAGCGCCCCAGCCATTCCCCGAGCTGTCAGTTTTTATCGTAACGAGGGGGTTATCATGCATTATTTTTCGAGGATAATTATTCACATTATTAATCCACCATTGTAGGTTAATTAGGGCATCTGGCGAGAGTGAAATACGAGCTTCATAGTTTCCAACGTTTTGTTTTAGAAGTCTATCTTTCTCTATTTCTAATGACTTGTAATACAGAGGTGCGAATTGGACTCCTTGCTCACTTGCCACGAGTTTTCCTATCAGTTGCGCTAATTGCCGAATTGTTAGACTTTGCGAGGCAATGATTTTGTTACAAGTGTCTTGTATAGATTTTGCCTTATCGTCCGTTAAAGAAACTGTCATTGTTTTCGAATTGATGATAAATTCGATTTTCTGTGTAGGAATAAAGACTGACTTTTCTATATTCACTGTTAAACCGAGGTTGTCTAGCAATGTAGCAGTGGTTTTAACGTTTTTTACACATTCAGTCTTAGAATCACTGATAAGTAATGTGTCATCTATGTATGCAACATTTGAAAAACCTTGTTTCCGTAGAGTTGAAAATGCGGGTTTCATTAATTTGGTAAATATTCTGGGCGCTGACGCTAATCCCATTGCCAAACATGTATACTGATATTTTTGTCCGTTCCACAAAAATCGTAAATATTTTCTGTCATTAGCATTGATCTTACAGGAATAATACGCATCTTGTAGATCTATTGAGGCCATGAAACAATCTTTGGTCACTAAATTTATTGCGGCTTTTAAAGTCTCCATTTTGAAATGATGATATTCTACACAATTATTCAGATTTTTAAGATTGAGAATTACTCGATATTTCCCATTTTTCTTTGGTCTAATAAAGATATTTGATAAGAACTCATTTTCCTCCGAATCTATCACTTCTTCGATAATTTTCTTATGCAATAATTGTTTGATTTCTTGATCTACCAAAATCATTTCTTCATTGTTAAATTGAATTGGTTTTGGTGAACACATTTGATAGGGAAATTCATCAAATTCTATGGAATACCCTCGAACAGTTGAAAGTACTGTTGCATCAGAAGTTATTTCTGCCCAAGCTTCAATACAGTGGGATATTTTCCCTGCTTGGAAATTATCATTTGTGTTCATGAAATTCATATCAAGTTTACTCACTTCTTTTGTAGTTTTTATTTCCGCTGTTTGTATTGAGTGCTCGGGGCCTTCTTCCGGAAATGAGGAGTGGATCTGTGGCCTAAAAAATGGGACTGTTTTCCCGATCCTCCGTACTGAGTGTAATTTGACTTGTATCCATGGCCAAAAGGTTTCCTGTTATAAGGTTTTCTATCCTTAGGAAACGTTCCGGATATCTTCGATCCTACTTTATTGCCTTTAACAATATCTTCAACAACTTTCCCGAGGTCGTCTCCAAACAAGTTGTCAGTCACCGGATGATCATTGGAGCACAAAGCCTTAAACTCCTCGTTTTTGTCCGGTCACTGTGAGCTCTCTGCGCCGATATGAAAGGTCGCAATATACAAAAGTCATTAATTTGAGGCTGTCCATCGCTAGTTTCGTAACCTTGCCAATCGGAGCTGTTTCACCCCCCTTCTTTTTTGACTTAAGAAGTATATCCAGCTGTTGGAGCTGTGGCACAATAGCTATGCACACCAGTGCCTGGGTTTTTTAAAGTCGGACATCCTGTGTTCTGACTTTCCTATTAAGATGTGCCCAGATTTCGCTGTTCACTTTCGGTGTTATCAGATTTGCGACATTTTTCGGTTTGCTATACTTTTCACCGATCTCCTTAATTTTGTCATTGTTTAATTTTGTCCGCATGCCTTCATTTGCGACTTTCGCCAATTTCTCAGAAATTGGTTCGCTGCATTTGTCATCAGAACCAAAACATTCTGCTAGCTCTTCTAAGAGATCGTCTGGATCGCTTTCTTTTTCTTCTGTCACTTCAGACAGGAGTTCCTCAAATTCGTCTTTGGTATTGTCTGCCTCCGACTCGGACTTGCTACAGTCAGGTGCCTGCTTTTTACTTGTTGATGCAGACTGGGGATTATCCAGCGCCTTGCGCTTCTCCCCCTTATTTGTTTGTTCGCCATTCATGCGTTCTTGCATCTTTTGTACAGTTTGTGTAAGACACAACATTGATTTTTGATTTTCTAATAATTGTTTTTGCATTGTGGCAACTAGTGATTCCACAGCTGTCTCAGGTGCGTCACCTTTGAGATCTTTAGCATTACGATCATTGCCATTGACGGCCATTGTTTCTGAGTCTGTGCTCATGTCTTTGGGCGCGTCGCCACTAGACAATTTATATATATAATGTTCAATTAAGAAAGTTCCAAAGATAGTTAATCCTTGTAATCACGAAAAGAATCCAATTAAAAGTTCACACATATTATGTAAACAAAACTATAACACTAAACTAGAACACAAATAAAACTAAAAAATCCAAGAGCGTAAAAATTTTGCTGCCGTACGAATCACGTTTGCTTTATCTATGAATCACGTGGTAAGCTTATCATCTCATTTGAGACTGAGGCACCCCATTGGGAGAAGAAATTAACTCTTTCAACCCTTCATGATAATTCATCTGATGAAATCTGGATTGATTTCATATTCATCAAATCAATCTTTTTAATTTAAATTGAAATGGACATACAGTATTTGTTCATGAATGTGTAATAAAAACATGCTTAAAGTCATGTATCGGTAAAGCACTGGCAAATCTTGCTGATATTGTCTAGAGTTGCAGAAACCGCATTGATCCATTTACAGAATGTTTGTTATCAGGCAACATACAAATTTATATACATATTTCACGTAACTTTTGTTAGCACATGAGCAGCTGAGAAGCATTTCTTCTTTTAGAAATATTGCTTTGTCTTTTTTGTCGGTTTTTTTTTTAATGGAAATTCAGACTGGGATAAAGATATTTTTTTCTATATTGTGATATTGGTTGTAAAACATCATGCTGTTTTTTTATGCAATCGATTATCAATCTTTACCTGCCTGGCAGTTAAGATGTTTTCTTCAGGCAAAATGGAGGGTTGTCTGATTCTTTACTTTCACTATATTTCATTGAATGTGATTGGCTCTCATGTATTTAAGACAGCTGTATTGTAATAATAAGAATGGCATTCTTATGCCTTTATTATTAGAACTTATTTCATGTCTTAAGAAGTGAGTATTGTCCCCACAAAAGTTTATAATTACCTTTGAATGTACGAATTCAGCATTACATGTACATTGTATTACATTTGAAAGATAGAACATGTAAATGTAGCATTGTGAAGTTTGTTAACATTGTTTGTGTTAGTGTTTGTGTTCAGTCTGTAAAACCTCTGTCTCTTGTACTCAGATGGACTGATAAATTCAAGATATCCAAGATTTCAATTTATTGAAGCAAATTAAAACTTGAATTCTGTTGTTGACGCTGAATATTTGCTTCTACATATCTATCCGGGCCATTTAAAGTAATTGTTTTGAGATTATTAAGTTTTGTCTGCTGTCTTTGTATTTATAATTTTGATGCAAGTGAAACATTCCAGATGTGAATCACACATCATAATTTGTGATTTGAATACATGTATAATAAAAAGTAAGATCTAAATCAGTGAGTTATGGTAGATAACCAGAAAAAAAGAATTCCCTTTATTGATTTAAAATTGAGATTAAGCAAGGCTGTATACATTCATACGTACTACATATGATAAATGAAATGTATTTTAATTACTCCTTTGAACTGTCATTCTGCAATTATATTTTTCATATTATATCAACTTGCAATATTATGAAAAATTCTGTTTTGAATAATTTGATACACACGTGGTAAAATATTACTGCATCATGTTGAAAAAATTCAGCAAATTTTCTTATTTTGATCTGAGAATTCTTCAGATTTCATTTGACATTCTTTAGATACAAAACTTTTATCATCAAAATAATTGTCTTTACAGGAAAAGATGCATTGTACACATAAAACTAATATGATTTCCCTACATAGACCAGTTTATTTTGTTCATTTATCAGTACTGTTTAACTTCACCTTTGTCTTTTGAATGTAAAACTCTACTAGTAATTATGGTCAATTTCTTTCGAAGAAGCATTCAACAAGAGCATAATGTATTGTTATATATAAATGAACCTTTGCATCTCTCTTGAATATCCTATGTGGATAAATCTCTAATAGGGAGTATGAGTATCCATTTGAAAAAAAACAAAACACAAAATATCCAGGAATTGTGGATAAATGTTGAGCATAAATAATGTTTATATTCTTGTTATCAATTTCATATGTTCATGTATATAGTGTAGTTATGCAAAGCATTATGGAAGGAAGTGCATAATCAGAATTATTGTAGATATTTATTTTATTTAATTAACATTGATATTTTTATGTGTACATGTATTATACTTGTTTGTCCCAATAGTTTCTTGTTTGATTTTTTAAACAACCCATTATATAAGGTTTCTAATGGAAGAAAACCCAAGTACTGTCAATTTTTACTTTGTGTATCTCTTTTAGATAGGTAATCTGAATAAAACAATTTTTGTTGCAATGTGTTCTTGATCACAAATTAAGAAAAAATAATGCACATTTTTAAAAAGTTATTTACACACTTATTTTGAGTAATACTATTTTAGTACTATTACACATATATCTTGCACACTGTCATGATCATTATACATATGAACAAACATCTTTTGATTTAATAATTTTCTCTTAATATATATAATATTCATAGTCTTAATATATTTGTGTATGAATATTCTAGGTTTTTTTTTTTAAACAAACGACTAAAATACTAAATCTAAATCGTCATTATCGTGTGGAGATTTTAGAAATTGTGATTAACACCGCCTTTGAAAAACAGATTCAAACTTCGTAAATACATTCTTTAATTTAATGTTGTAGATTAGATCTTGATTATCCCTGCAATTGTTGATTTTGACTCGAAAGACTTAAACAATTTTGTTTTGAACATATTTTAATGCATAATTCATAGTTCTTGCAACTTCGAAAAACCTTTCCCTGAGACTCAAATGTCGCAACACTTAAAGCTTTTAAAGCTGAAGAAAGATTAATTTTTGTATTTATTGAAGACTGGATCGTGGTAGTTGTATAAGCACTCAATTCTGACTAAGTTGCACCAGTTAAATCAGCAACTGTTTTGAACATTGCTATGTTTGAAAATCTGTGGTAATTGTGTTGAAAAGTTTAATTTGTATTTATAGGCACTTCAGTTGTAGAAGTGTCTTGCGTTGTATTCGTTTTAATAGGCACTTGATTACTATCATATTTATTTTCTTCAATTACTATTTCACCATATGTTTAAAATGCCCTGATACCTTACGTGAAACACTGTAGAGATTGTAAAAGGGACTTGTTTGCTACACACATTATGACTGTTGTGTTATAATTGATATTTTTTAAAGTTTGATTCTTATGACTAAGCCCGCTCGGATCCACTTTTAGTTTTCATACATCCTATGAAAAATATGCATAACACCATAAATTCAACATTTAAAATAAAATTCTTAATAAATATTAACATTATTAAACAAATACTGAAAGTAGGAATTCTCATATTCATTGCATAAAGCAATTAATGAAATTTTCATTGATTCAAGAAGACAATATCAGGATAAGATGGTATCAAAGACATTGATATTTTAAAAGAACATATGCAACCTAGTTTAAACTTTTTTGTCTGTTTCCATGCAGGTTAAGAGTTTCAATTCTTGAAGGAACTGTATGCTGTAATTTAATGTCTATATATAATCCGTGTTGTATACTTTTAAAAAAAACAATTTTGGATAAAAGAAACATATGGAATATACTATGTTCAGTCTTTTGTTATATATATCTTTTTCCTTTGAATCATCCAATAATTTTCATCATTTGATTTTTTTTTTCAAAATCCCTCTGTAAAGTATGCTTACTTTTTGTTTTGTCTATATTAACATCCGATGATACTATAATCTTGAATTAAGAATTCCTTGAAAAATATCAGTAGGTAAGGTAGTCTTTGTGTATGTCCTGAAATTTTACCGTTTTGTTTTCGAAGCAAAATCATGTCGATGTCATGAGCTTTTTGTCGCCTACTTGCAATTCAAAAGATAAAAAATGCACAATCAATGTTACTATACAGCATCTATAATATGATACAACCAAATTCAATTAAATTAAGATATAATATCCTTAATTTTGTCTAATCTGAATTTGCCCTATTTTTTTTTTTTTTTTTTTTTTTTTTGTTATTAAATGTTTTACTTGAAAAAGACTTTAATGATAATCTAACAACCAAGCTCTATGATAAACGTGATGACGAACTTTTCTATCGTCAACTTCCCTTACTTATGCAGCAATATACCTTCATCACCTGCATACGGAGTTTTTAGCTCACCTGAGCCGAAGGCTCAAGTGAGCTTTTCTGATCACATTTTGTCCGTCGTCCGTCTGTCTGTCTGTCCGTCTGTAAACTTTTCAGATTTTCGACTTCTTCTCAAGAACCGCTGGGCCAATTTGCCACAAAGTATCCTTGGGTGAAGGGGATTCAAAATGAAGGGCCACGCCCTCATTCAAGGAGAGATAATTGGGAATTAATGAAAATTTGGTGGTATGTTTTAAAAATCTTCTTCTAAAGAACCACTGTGCCAGGAAAGATGAAACTTATGGGGAAACATCCTCAGGTAGTGTAGATTCAAGTTTGTTCAAATCATGACCCCCGGGGGTAGGGCGGGCCACAATGGCCGACCAAAGTTTTACATAGAAATATATAGGAAAATTCTTTAAAAATCTTCTCAAGAATAGCAAAGCCATAATTGATCATATTTATATGGAAGCATTGTCAGGTAGTGTAGATTCAAGTTTGTTCAAATCATGACCCCTAGGGGTAGGTCGGGGCTACAATGGCCGACCAAATTTATACATTAAAATATATAGGAAAATTCTTTAAATATCTTCTTCTCAAGAATAGCAAAGCCATAATTGATCATATTAAAAGCATGTTTTATTCAAAAAAGACTGACCAAAGTTTAACATAGAAATATATAGGAAAATTCTTTGAATATCTTCTTCTCAAGAATAGCAAAGCCATAATTGATCACATTTATATGGTATATGGAAGCATTGTCAGGTAGTGTAGATTTAAGTTTGTTCCAATCATGGCCCCTGGGGGTAGGGCGGGGCCACAATGGCCAACCAAAGTTTTACCTAGACATAGGAAAATTCTTTAAAAATCATCTTCTCAAGAATAGCAAAACCATGATTGGTCATGGGACTACTTTTGGATTTAAACTTTTCAATAATAAACCAATTTCTACTTTTTCCTAGCCACAGTGCTCAGGTAAGCGATGTGGCCCATGGGCCTCTTGTTATATATGTAGGACTCCAAAGTGCGATGGGACTCCAAAGTCCGACACGCCAAAGTCTTTTGGTTTGACACGCCAAAGTCTTCGGAAAACAATAAATGTTTATGACGTCATAGTACTGCTGCACAAAAATGCAATGCCATACAAATAAATATTAAATGCAAAGATTAACAATCTTTTAGATATAGGTGCGAGACTAACACTTATCAGTCGAAAAATATGTTAAAACTAGATATCTTGGATGAGTGCAGAATAACCAAAATTAGTCCAATAGTGTGCAAGGACTAACCATAAAATCTCTCGGGGAAACAAATTGGTGTTCAAGAACTAATTATCAATTTCTTAAAGGAATAGCTAGGCGAAAACTAAGCAATTCATAAAATGTTTGTGAGACGAATATTGAATCAATGGATTTTGAATGCAGGACAACAATGCAAGTTGATGACGTCATAAACAATATCGCACTTTAGCGTCGCGCGTCTCATTTTGGCGTGACCATCGGACTAAAGTCATCGGACTTTGGCGTCACCATCGGACCTTGGAGTCTTACATATATCTCAGCTGATTCCATACACAAGAGTATGCTCTACGAATGTACAATTTCTTAAAGGAGGTAAATTATTGACAAACAATTGCAAGTTGATGAAGCAAGAATATCAACAGTCTCATTTAAAGTCATCATTTCGTAAATTATGTGGTCGATACAATGAGCATGACAGCAAATACAATTTATCATTGAGTCAAATGCTGACTTACGTTTTTCATACTAATTGTTAGTCCATTATTAATACACTGAATTGACCACGGATTTTTCCCTAATTTTCCGATCATGTCAAGGAGCACACGGTGGGGATGCTCACTCCTCCAAGGCACCTGATCTCACCTCTGATGTTTTGGAGGTCCGTGTTTGCTCTACTCCTATTTTGTATTGTTTTGTGGACTTTTGAGCTTGAATACTGTTCGTTATCTCCATATATTTCATTGGGAATATTGGTTATTTTATATGCTTTGGCAATTTAAAATTTTAATTACATTCACACATGAGAAAGTAGTCATATAAAGGTAATAAATGATACAAAACAACAGCTTTGACCATTTAGTAAGAATAAAACCCCATATTTACTGATTATTGCTAAAATTTGCACCTTGATTGGAATTTTTCAATCCAAAAACAAAAGTGTAGTTTGTTTGGAAAATCGTTTTTTTTTTCTGTAAAATAAAAACTTTATTCTATTTATATTAATTTTAGTTACATAAGAAAAATTCTTAAAGTCTTTGATTAAAAAAATCATATCGGGATTAAATATATAATGATTATCAAATTGTTGGATGGATCTTTAAGATACCAGTCTTCAAGATGACTGCTGAAAGAATGAATTTTCATTTAACCGGGTTTTTTTTGACAGGACTGCATGTCTGATAATAGAAACGATGTAGTGATTCATCTAGACAATGTTGAACAATGGCGTGCTTAAATAACACCAGTATGTATATTCAATAAAATAAGCATGAATATCCCAATTGTCAATAAGGTATCTGTTTTAGATGATGGAAATGCTAATGAAGTAAAAGAATACATGTTGGTTTTTAATTATTAGGAACCGTTGTTGCATCACTTTTGATATTGTTTTTCATTCGGAGTCTGTACTTGTATATTCTGTAGTCATTGTAGCAGAAGATTCGGTTGAAGATTTTGTTGTCGAACTAGATACAATGTTATCTGTACTTGGCGTTGTGGTTGACTGTATAATGGGGATGGTTTGACTTGTAGTTGCAGTAATACTAGTTACATAGTCTGTTGTACTTGTATTTGAAGATTGCGTTGTCAAGGGCACTTGAATTGTAGATTGAGAAGTTTCACTTTTCTTTGTCGATGTAGAAGGCTGCGTCGTTGATATGGCATGAGTTAAAGTTGTTTGTCCTGTGTTAGCTACAGTGCTTGTTGATGTTGTTGTTATTGAAGACAGTGATGTTGATAAAGTTGAACTACGATTACTGTCTTTTGAACTTGTTGAAGATTTTATTGTTGTGCTAACTGAAGCACTTGATTCTGATGCAGTTGCATTGGTAATATGATCAACTGTATTGAGCATTGCTGTAGTTGAAAACTGTGGCACCTGAGTTGAAAAGGTGCTGCCTTGAGTTAAATTTGCATGGATAGGCACTTGAGTTGAAGAAGTGTCTTGCGTTGAATCTGTATTGAGAGGCATTTCAGTTGTATCTGTGCCTTCTGTTGGATTGGTATTGGGAGATACAGTAGTATCTGTTCCAAGATTTATTGTACTGGGTTCATCTGATGTTTCTGATGTTGATCCTAAGGTAGATTGCTCTGTTTCTTCTGTGTCCCTGCTTTCTGTTGTTGTCCTTTCTATCGTTGGAGATGTGGTGGATTGTTGAGTTGATCCTGAAGTTTGTGTTGTAGACTCTGAAGTTGACATGACGAAACATTTGAAGATAACTAACAGTATTCAAGATCGAAAGTCTCATAAAACAATACAAAACAGAGGCAGAGCAAACATGGACCTCACATTGCGATTTGCCACGTGAATAAATAGTTTGTTAAAATATGGATTGACCACTCATATACATGTATTAACAATCTATAAAACGCATATGACAAATTTCACAAAAATATTAGAATGGTACAATACCTTTCTACCCTTTTTTTTATTATTAATAATTGAAGCTTACCTGGCACAATCGTTGACCTAGGTGTTTGTGGAAGGGGTAACGTAAATACAAACTCTGTCGTTTCTGGAAAGAAACCCCACCGCTCTTCATAATTTTATACTCAATGCGTGTCTTAATTATAATCTCAATATACTACATGTAGTATGTTATAAAATGATGCATTTTCATTGACTGTATTGACCAAATTACATTGCGGAAAATAATTAGAAGTTGTATAGTTATAAATAATTTTAATGAACATAATTTATGGAGATAAACAACAAGGGCTAATAATAATCACAGCCATTTTAATAACTACACAGGCTTTCAAATTGAATTTAAAATAAAATAAATGCTTTACACATGTGTATATCAAGTAAAGAGAAAACAACAAAATATAACTGGAATGTGGATTATTTCTTACGCGGTTGTATGACTCCTTTGTTGTCTTCTGAAAAAAGAAAACAAATGAACATGGTAACAAAGAGTAAAAGTAATTTGTAAGTTGTTACGCTAAAATAAGAAAATAAGGGTTATCAAATATAACATGTAGCTTAACTTGACTCAAATGGTATCTTTAGGCATATGTAAGTCTAGTAATAAAGAATCTGTTCATCCAGCTGGAAAATGTATGAGACCAAGCAAGTTCGAAGATTCGAAGCGAGTCTGTACTATACTCAAGATGCATCGGCCCACTTTGGACTTAAAGTTTCTTGGGAATAAATCTGTTTTCATTTTTAAAGGTTAGATAAAGTGTCCGAAATAGGTCTTGTGGTTGGCATTTTTACATAATTCTCCATGTAAGTTTCGTCCAGGTAGGACTTGCTATTACTTGCAAATAACACTCCTCTATAAATATTTTGTGCCTGTTCACTTGTTCAAAATGTAAATCAGGTCCAGCAGTCTCAGTCAGAATGGTGACATGCATTCTTAAACATGTAAGCATCATCCATGCGATTTTAGTCACCACTGGGCTTGAGTTTTCTGGAGAATGAAACCTACTACCTGCATTCGATGTTGCATAAGTTTATGCACGTTGGTCTAGGGAGGAAGGTTGGAAAATAATGAAACTTACACTTAAAAAAAAACCACTAATGATAACGCCGACACCAATGCCAAGATTATGTAAGCAAAAGCTCACCTCGATTCGACAAGGAGAAAAAAAATTGTCAAAAAGAAGTTATACTCCTAGTATACACCTACATGTTCATTACCATAAACGTTAGTTTTCTCTCGTCAAATTACATAAATGATTGTATACCGTTTTCTTAATTTTTGATGCACCATGTTTGTATTTGGTTCCTCTAAGTGTCCTGCACTGGATTAGAAATCTAAATCTTATCTTCGATATTTTCAATAATAATTCTTACCGTTAAGGTACCAGATCATGTACACAGAGATGACAATGGCGATGAGAGTTATGAGGATAAGAAAACAACTCGATAACGATAAACGCTTCGGTTTCAACTCAGGATAATCTGAATATGAGTAACCTGTGAAAAAGACATTTGATGAACAGAAATATTCTGGGTAAAAAGTTATAGGTGTCTATAGTTTTGAACCTACCTTATTACTGCTTTAATTGTAAGTATTAGCATTCCACAATGCTTTCCACATGTCATTTTCATTGACATAAAGTTTGTATTGTAATCAAAGTCTTTTGCGAATGGAAAGCAAACCAGACAAGATATTAAGTAGAGATACTAGTAGATTGTGAAGTCACTTAATGTCGTACCTGAACTAGTACTCAATATTTTATTTTGCATTTCCAAGTCTAAAATATGCATATATAATTTTGTAACATATGTAAAAAACAAAAATTTAAGTATAAAAATTCATTTTAAAAAACATTTAAGTTTCATTGGGATATGACATGAAGTTTGGTCATCAAGAAGTTTGGTGTTCACTTACCTATGTTAACATGGTTAAGGTGGGTGATACTGAAACTTACCACTGTATGACGAACCTTTCCCCGTTGATCCAGCTAGAGACGTAGAGGGACCTGAAACCGACTCATCTTCCACAAAGGCTTCGTTAGAGAAGGCCATACTTTTTTCTCTTGAGGTGGGCTTACCGTACATGAATGCCGTTTTCTCGTTTGTATCTTCATCAATAACAACAATGATTTCATCGGATGGTTTCTGTGGGATTTGCTGTTTTCCAACTTTTGATAGCAATTGACCATCATCACTGTAAACAGACAGCGGCCTGGCTCCTTGGGCACCGTGCAGAACATATTCCTTACCGTCAGAATACACGTGCACGGACGCACCTTCACCAAACTAGAATATACGAGTTAGCTTTCAGTATGAACCTGAACATAGCATGCGCAATACTTCCTGCATTCATTGATGACAGACACAGTATAGAATATAAAATTTCTTTAAAAATACTTTAATGCGTTTTGCTTAGTAAAATATTACTGCCATATGGTTAATATGTACTTTTCACTTATCAATGATTATATTAAGTCCTTACTGTTCATATTTTAAATATGCTGAGGCCAACGCCCTTGATACGAACAAGATGAGATGCTACTTAAAACTCAAAGAGGGATTTGAAATTAAAGAGCTTACCGTTGTAAATCGTTTCAGTTCTGCCATGTTCTTGTAATTTAATTATCCCATAGAGGAAGCCATAATTAAATTAAACGAAAATGAAGACTATTTTAGGCATACCCTTGTCATTACACCCGTTAAAGGTGCAGACTTTACGACAGATGAATGTGACAAAATACAATAGGAAGTCAGTGATCCAAGAATTTAAACATTTGACATTTAAATTTTATGTAGCGGAATATATGTGTTACGCATCTTATGTGACTGAAACTGCACACAAAGTGAACTTAGAACATATGACATAATTAATTCTGTTGGTCGCACAGAACATATACAAAGGATTTTTTTCAATGAGAAAAGGTTCTCCTTTCTCTCTTTACACAGGATATATGTAAAACAAGCCATCTCACAATTTCATACAAATTGTTAAAATGCAACTCTTGCCCTCTGTATTATTTAATTTTTAACACATTTATATATTTGCATATTTTACTACAGGTAACATAGAAGAAAGAGATAAATGCTCTTTTGTATTTGTGTATTCATAAAAAATAAATGAACCAAACAAAAAGATTATAAAATACCTATATTACAAACGTCAATATAATGATATACACATTGTATGATAATATGAAAGAAAATCAATACAAAACAATATACCAATGCTGGCAAAGAAATAATATATAAATGCTGCCACCGGTTCAATGATAAAATTATGGAAATATTTTAATAAGCTTAACTTATTACAAGGCGTTTACGAGCATAGATTCGTAGGAACCATCCTACACAACAGTATAAAGAAGTGCTCATATATAGTTATTCTGGAAAAGTTAATGGGTATGATTTTTTTAAGAAGTCAAAACATCCATCAAACATATTTAATTTCTTTTTATTCTTGGTGGAATTTTGGCATCTCCACGTCAATTTTTAGCTCTACTGGTCAGAGACCAGAAGAGCTTATGCAATATTAAGGTGTCCGTCGTCCGTCCGTCTGTCTGTCCGTCTGTCTGTAAACAATTTTTCAAAATGCTACTACTCCTACAGTTTTGGTTTGATTTTAATATAACTTGGCACACATGTAGACTACACTAAGATACACAAAATAGTGCACCGGTTTTTGATTTCGATGAACGGTGTTGCCATGGTTACTAAAATAGAATTTTCTGTGAAATTCCTTTAAAACGCTACTCCTCCTACAGTTTTAGTCTGATATCAGTATTACTTGGCACACAAGTAGACTGCACTAAGATACATAAAATAGTGCATCGGTTTCTGATTTCGATGAACAGTGTTGCCATGGTTACTAAAAATAGAATTTTCTGTGAAATTCCTTTAAAACGCTACTCCTCCTACAGTTTTAGTCTGATTTCAATATTACTTGGCACACAAGTAGACCACACAAAGATACATAAAATAGTACATCGGATTTTGATTTCGATGAACAGTGTTGCCATTGTTACTAAAAATTGAAATTCCTTTAAAACCCTACTCCTTCTACAGTTTTGCTGTGATGGCAAGTACAAACCAGTACAGCTACAGTCTCGACAGAGACTTCTGGTTTTTGTTAAGTATATTTTTTTCTGACCTTTTTTACTCCCAACATTTTTAAAATAATGAAAACAAAACCTTTGATTTTTTTAATAAAAATGAAAATTAAAGAATAAAAGCACAGAGAGCGTTTACAAATAGGACACAATTTGATCATTAAAAACTTATATTTATTCCAACAAATTATCCTTCCATACACAAATGTATGCACAGGTCGGATTTTTTATATATATTTTTAAAAATGAAAACGATTGGTATGCCAGTATCATATGTAACATATGGTTTCGTTATCCAAACTTTAGTCTAAGTTGTAAGACATCCATCCCAAACCTTCCTTTATTGCGCCAAAACCCTCAAAGAGTTACATATACAAAATACATTGATAAAACTTACAATGTTTACACAAAATCAACTCAGATTCATGCTCAATATAATAACAAAACATTTATCATCACACGTTACACTAACTAAAGGTGAGCTTTGTACGCTCTGCACAGGTTGGTAAAGCGAGTACACTAAAGAACTCTATAGAGTATCATTATACTAGGAGAATAATTTTTCATTCTTACACTCACTTTAGCTATGATGAAATGATTTAATTAAGGAATAATATAGATAACAAATGGTGTGCATTAAAAGCTAAAACGACTTAACTACAAAATTTTCAAGAAATAATGCGTATATATTATGCTAAGCTTATTGTAACTGGTGTTCACAGTCTTGTATTTGTCAATATCAAAACGCAAATTCTTATTTTGACAATAGTATGTCATTTCTAGGTCTGTAGATGACAGAGGATTTTGATTGATAATTAAGATGATTCAGTAATTATCTATACCATTTACACACATCCAAGTTAATTCAGATTTACTACACTTCATCGTCATGGACGTCAGTATCCCTATCATTGGAGGATATATCCATTTTCTCAGATGCTTTTTTTTCATTCATCCCCATATGAACCTTAAATAAAAATAACTTCAGCGTATGTATTCAACAATGCATTGATTATTGTGTTTTTCTAGAAATATCTCTTGTATTTTTCTCCCACTAAAGTTATGATCATTTTTAAAAGTGGAAAAATTTACCTCCCAACCCCATCTTTTTAGATAAATAAAGTTTGATAAAGTGTTAAAAACAACGTCATCCGTTAATTCATTTGGTATAAAAAACAATCATGAATAGTTTTTACAACTAAAATGGTTCACTTTGTTTATTTAACCTCTGGTCGAAATAAATAATTATATTGTTTGGTAAACAAGCCCATGCACAAAATATACACGTACATTGTCTGTTGAAATAAGGTAAAATAAATTTTAATAAATAAATATCTGTTATATGAAGGAATCCAAACCGTTACTTTAATTATTTATATTAAATTAGCTTTAGGTCACTAAAAAAATGCAAAACAGGAGACCCACCACTTTAAAAAAAATATTGTAAGAGAGAAAATATCATTTCCTCCCTTTTCAAAAATCAAGATATTAATTCGAAACATATCTTGCATTACGTAACAAGAGGCCCAAGGGCCACATCGCTCACCTGAGCACATTATATCAAAAAGCATATGTGCCAAAACTTCTTTATCCACTTAGAGATTGGATGATTGTCAAAATTTAAAGTCATGTTAGTCTGATTTGATACAATATACAATCATAAAAGTTTAACCCTCCTGGGTGTCATGATTTGAACAATGTACAAGGGTACCTGAGGATAATTCCATATAAATAGGAAAATATTTTTATGGCTTTTAAGTACATATATTTTTAAAAGGTTTCCCTATATATCCTTATTTAAAATTTAATCTGCCATTTTTTCAAAAAAACTAGCCCACAGGGGTCATATCTTTAAAAATTGATCATTACACTATGAGGATAATTTCATTTTTCATATTTCCTTTCTCAATGTTTCTTTGAAGGCTCTCTTTTAAAAGATTTTTCCTATATATTCCTATGTAAAACTATCATATTTTGTTCTTGGTATATGTTTCAAGGGTCTCTTTTCAAACTTGGTCCACACTATCCTATAATTACATTTTATTTTTACTGTAGTGGTTCTATAAAATTCAATGAATTTGTTTTTTAAAGATTTTTCCTATATATTCCTATGTAAAACTTGGGTCGGCCATTTTGGCCCCACCCTTGTCCCAGGGGTCATGATTTGAACAAACTTGAATCCACACTACCTGAGGATGATTCCACATGAGTTTCATCTTTCCTGGCCCAGTGGTTCTTAAGAAGATTTTTAAAGATTTTTCCTATATATTCCTATGTAAAACTTTGGTCGGCCATTTTGGCCCCGCCCTAGCCCCGGGGGTCATGATTTCAACAAACTTGAATCCACACTACCTGAGGATGATTCCATATAAGTTTCATGTTTCCTAGCCCAGTGGTTCTTAAAAGTTAAGATTTTTAAAGATTTTTCCTATATATTCCTATGTAAATATTTGCTAAGCCATTTTGGCCCCGCCCTAGCCCCAGGGGTCATGATTTGTTAATATCAAAACTTGAATTACACTACCTGAGGATGATTCCACATGAGTTGTCATCTTTCCTGGCCCAGTGGTCCTGGAGAAGAAGATTTTTAAAGATGTTTCCTATATATTCCTATGTAAAACTTTACCATTTTGGCCACACATCCCCTAGCCCCGGGGGTCATGATTTACTAACAAACTTGAATCCACACTACCTGAGGATATATCCACATGAGTTTTTCTTTCCTGGCCCAGTGGTTCTTAAAAAAAATTTTTAAAGATTTTTCCTATATATTCCTATGTAAAACTTTGTGTTTTTGGCCCCGCCCTAGCCCCGGGGGTCTTGATTTTTCTCAAACTTGAAACTACACTACCTGAGGATTTTTCCACATGAGTTTCATCTTTCCTGGCCCAGTGGTTTTAGAAGAAGATTTTTAAAGATTTTTCCTATATATTCCTATGTAAAACTTTGTCATTTTGGCCCCGCCCTAGCCCATTTGGTCATAAAAAACAAACTTGAATCTACACTACCTAAAATGATTCCACATAAGTTTCATCTTTCCTGGCCCAGTGGTTCTTAAAAGAAGATTTTTTAAAAATGCTATTAATTTTTCACTAAAATCATACATTGTCTCCCCTTGGAAGAGGGCATGGCCCTAAATTTTAATAATCTTGATATCCCCTTTATGAAGGAACTTTGTGCCAAGTTTGGTTGAAATTGGCCCAGTGGTTATAAGATGAAAATGTGAAAAGTTTACGACAACGACAACGACAACGCCAACGCCAACGACGCCAACGACAACGACAACGACAGACGACGGACAAATTTTGATCAGAAAAGCTCACTTGAGCCTTCGGCTCAGGTGAGCTAAAAATGGATAGAGTATATATATCTCAGATATGTTAAACACTTACTGTGCTTTTTCCTGAATGAAGATCAATATATCGTCCATGCAAGTAGGCATAAAGTAAAATCGGGGGAGATAGAGGGGACATTGGGGCAGTTAAACGAATGCACAAATAAAATCCCTTAAATGTATTTTCTCATTAAGAACTTACTTATTTGCTATGATGTGTTTGTCGATGATACTGTTGTCAATACTGTTCCTATTGTAGTAGGTGACAACACTGACGTCCAGGTTGGCGGTAATGATGTTATTTTTGTTGTTTTCGCTGTGGATGATACCATTGTTGTAGTCAGGGATGATGGTACGGGTGATGACGTAGTTATTTTTGACACAGTTGTCATTGTAGGTAGTGGCTCTGCCGTTGTCATTGTGGGTGACGAGAATGTTGTCGTTGTTGTTGTTGTTGGAGATGACATTGTTGTTTCCATTGTTGTGGGAGATGAAAAAGACGTAGCTGTTGTTTCTGTCAGCTTAGTAGTCTTTGAAGTTGTGGGTGATAATGTTGTTGATGTCATTATTTTAGGTGTTGATATTGTTGTTTTTCCTGTTGTGGATAATATTGTTGGTGTTAATGTTTTTGATGTTTCAGGTAAAGATGTTGTTGTTCTGGATGACGTGTGTGGCATTGTTTCTGATGTTAACATTGTTGTCATTCTAGAGGAAGTTGTCGGTGGCAGCGTTGGTTTTTCAGTTGATACACCATGCGTTGTCACGTCAGCCGTAGGAGTCGAGGTTGGTGTCAATGGACTTGTTGAAAGGCCTGCAATTTCTTTGAAAATTTAATTGGATTCTGATTTGATAAACAAAAAGTCATGAATGTTAGACAAATAATAAATCAATTATGTATTAAATATTTTTTCTCAGAAGTAATGAAAAAAATTATCTAAAAATTTTCGGGGGCATAAAAATAAAAAGTAATTCATACAAATTTCTGGATTGATTCCGAGATAGCCATGAACAATACTAGAAAACTCTTTAGCAGCAGCATGTTTGTCGGCCTCTGAACACGTAATATTGAATTCATTCTGTATTTGGTTCAGAACACAATCTATGGAAGTGAGGACAAAACTGAAATAGAGTAAAGATAGAATTTGTAATTATTAAACGTGGTATACTTGCATACATTTAAGAATCTAACATAAAATTTTGACTACAAGTACTTATTAAAGAAGATTCCTTAATAATAGAAAGAAATCAAAACAATCTTAAGATAACTTTAAACACCCAATTCTATGTTAACGCCCCCAAAATCTACCTGACTCAAGATAATTAATTTACCGCCTGTCAATCATTGAAAAAACAATAGCTTCTGATTTGATTGACAGGCCAGCTACCTGTGCTTCCTGATAAACTGAATTTGCATGTTTTGAAAACGATTGCCTGGTCACGCATCAAACACTTTCATGTACCCGCCTTGTATACACAGCTGATACACGATGCTCTGTGTCATGATAAGGTAAACGGAAAGAATCCGTACACAATTCAGAGTGAAAAAATGGCCTTCCGAGTTGTATGGGAAAAGACAGCTAACATTCGAATATCTTAAATTAACATCACCTTTGCGTGCATTTGTAAAGCTTTAAGAGTCGTTTAGACTTGGTAAGTTCAGATGAACAGATAACGCGTTGCAGTTCCATTTTGATACTCATGGTCCATGTAATTAAGGAATAACTGTTAGATGTTTTGGTTTCATGATGTGATCAATCGATTGGCTTGCATGATAATTTGCATAAACGCCGAAGGCGTTCATGCATTAAATTATCAAGCAAGCCAATCGATTGATCATCGTCATGAAATCAAAAAATCTGACGTACAGCTATTACATATGTAATTATATTTACATTCTCCTGATTGGACGCTAATCCACGTGCTTCAAGCCCCGCGTCTGTCTCTATTGCTTTGACACTCCCGCCCGTGATTTTTTTTTTCTAACAGCGCCTATCCATGAAACAGTACATTGATGGGGAAATAAAGTACATTAACTATTTGAAATTTTATCTCGGACAAAGACATTGGAAATGTAAATATAAGTGTATAAGGTTCAGTTAGGTATCATCAATTCAGCAAGTGAGAAATGCAATATACAGTAGGATTCAATGCAATCTCAAAGGCTTTCATAATCTTACTTGCACTTGATATCAACAGTGGAAAGCTGCACTTCGCTAAGCTGGGTTGTATTCAGACATTGTTCTGTTAAGGTTTGGGTCAGGTAGGCTGTGTTATTGCAGGGAGATACTAAAATATAATACAAAAAATGCATTTTTGAATAGGAATAGATATGGAATAATGCATAAAATATTTAATATGATGAAAATAATGAAAGTGTAAATTAGTTAAATGCACATTTCATTAATGGTGAATGCAAATGTTCGTGTACAATGTATGATAGAATATGTACTTAATAATGATAAATGTTTGATTTTCGCAACAAATAAACACTGATTCAAAATAACAAGAGGCCCAGGGGCCACAGCGCTCACCTGAGCACATCAGGCTTGAATTTACTCCATCCCCCCTCCAGGCGTTCATCATTTGAACAAACTAGAATCTACACTACCTGAGGATGATTCCATATAAATATCACTAATCATAACTTTGAAGTATTTGAAAAGAAGATTTTAAAAGGTTTCCCTATATATCCCTATGTAAAACTATGGTCGGCCATTTTGGCCTCACCCTAGCCCCGGGGGTCATGATTTGAACAAACTTGAATCTACACTACCTGAGGATGATTTCACATGAGTTTCATCTTTCCTGGCCCAGTGGTTCTGGAGAAGAAGATTTTTAAAATTTTTCCTACATATTCCTAAGTAAAACTTGGGTCGGCTATTTTGGCCCCACCTTTAAAACGGGGGTCATGATTTTAAAAAAACTTAATCTAAAATACCTGAGGATGATTCCACATGAGTTTCATCTTTTCTGGCCCAGTGGTTCTGAGAAGAAGATTTTTAAAGATTTTTCCTATATATTCATATGTAAAACTTAATTCCCATTTTGGCCCCACCAATCTTGCCCCGGGGGTCATGATTTGAACAAATTTGAATCTACACTACCTGAGGATGATTCCACATATAAATCCTTTCTTTGGCCAGTGGTTCTGGAAACAAGATTTTAAAAGATTTTTCCTATATATTCCTATGTAAAACTTGGGTCGGCCATTTTGGCCCCACCCTTGCCCCGGGGGTCATGATTTCAATAAACTTGAATCTACACTACCTGAGGATGATTCCACATGATTTCATCTTTCCTGGCCCAGTGGTTCTGGAAAAGAAGATTTTTAAAGATTTTTTTATATTCCTATGTAAAACTTGGGTAACCATTTCAGCAAGTGAAATATGCAATGTACTGTAAGATTCATTGGAATCAAAACTTGAATCTACACTACCTGAGGATGCTTTCACATGATATCATCAGTGGCATGCTGTTCTTGAGAAGAAGATTTTTTAAAAATGCCATTAATTTTTAACAAATTCATGATTATCTGTGTTTTGAAAAGGGAGTGGCCCTTCAATATAATACAAAAAATGCCCCTTTGAATAGGAATAGATATGCCAATTTTGCATAAAATATTTAATATGATGAAAATAATGAAAATGTGAAAAGTTTAAATGACATTTCATTAATGGTGAATGCAAATGTTCGTGTACAAATTTTGATAGAATATGTACTTAATAATGATAAATGTTTGATTTTCGGCAAATAAACAATGTGAAAATAAAAAGGAAATACGCATCCAAGTTAATTCTGTAATATGCCGATTGCATTGAGAACTGTGAAACAATAATATGAACCTTTTTATCCATTTTCTCTTTATGTTTAGTTCTAAATGATACATACTTATTTTCATCGCCGTTGTCGTCAGAATAAGGGGTGGTGAGGAGGTTGACGGGATGAGACCTGTAAAATTAATTGTTAGATCTACAATCTTCTATTGTCAAAATATTTAAATCCAATATAGTTCTTGAATACTTGTGTACTTTCGTAAACCCCAAACAATTTGTGAATTCTGTAGGTACAATATATCAAAGCATCTGATAAATGATTCCATAATATGAGTCTATTAACAAGGCAAATGCTAGCTGAACCTTAAATATATAAAAATTATTCGTCTAATTTAACGGGTTTCTATTGCATTCATATTTATTTTTAAAACGATGAAGGTTTTAAAAAGTAATATAATAAAAAATAAGTAATTCATACAAATTTCTGGATTGATTCCGAGATAGCCAGAAACAATACTAGAAAACTCTTTAGCAGCAGCATGTTTGTCAGACTCTGAACATGTGATATTAAATTCCTTTTGTATTTGGTTCAGAACACAATCTATGGAAGTGAGGACAAAACTGAAATAGAGTAATGATGAGATAGAATTAGAAAATATAAATCCTGGTATATGCTTGCCTCATTTAAACAAATACAACTGTGAGTGTTTAGATTTATAATTAGGCATAAAATAATGGCCCACTGATTTGTATGAAAAACTATAATCCACATTCGAATATTTACCAACTACATCACATTTGCCTGCATGACATTTTTTAGCTTTCAGATTCGTTTAGACTTGGTAAGTTCCGATAAGTAGATAAAGTGTTGTAGTTCCATTTTTATACTCATGGTCCCAAATTAGGTAACATCAATTCAGCAAGTGAAATATGCAATGTACTGTAAGATTCATTGGAATCACAAACGCTTTCATATTCTTACTTGCACTTGATATCATCAGTGGCATGCTGAACTTCGCTAAGCTGGGTTGTATTCAGACATTGTTCTGTTAAGGTTTTGGTCAGATAGGCTGTGTTATCGCAGGGAGATACTAAAATATAATACAAAAAATGTATTTTTGCATAGGAATGGAAATGGAATAATGCATAAAATATTTAATATGATGAAAACAATGAGTGCAAATTAGTTAAATGCACATTTCATTAATGGTGAATGCAAATGTTCGTGTACAATGTATGATAGAATATGTACTTAATAATGATAAATGTTTGATTTTCGCAACAAATAAACAATGATTCAAAATAAAAAGGAAATATCCCAGTTAATTCTGTAATATGCCGATTGCATTGAGAACTGTGAAACAATAATATGAACCTTTTTATCCATTTTTCTCTTTATGTTTAGTTCTAAATGATACATACTTATTTTCATCGCCGTTGTCGTCAGAATAAGGGGTGGTGAGGAGGATGACGGGATAAGGCCTGCAAAATAAATTGTTAGATCTACAATCTTCTATTGCCAAAGTATTTAAATCCAATATATTTTTGAATACTTGCGTACTTTCGTAAACCCCAAACAATTTGTGAATTCTGTAGGTACAATATATCGAAGCATCTGATAAATGATTCCATAATATGAGTCTATTAACAAGGCAAATGCTAGCTGAACCTTAAATATATAAAAATTATTCGTCTAATTTAACGGGTTTCTATTGCATTCATATTTATTTTTAAAACGATGAAGGTTTTAAAAAGTAATATAATAAAAAATAACTAATTCATACAAATTTCTGGGTTGATTCCGAGATAGCCAGAAACAAGACTAGAAAACTCTTTAGCAGCAGCATGTTTGTCAGACTCTGAACATGTGATACTGAATTCCTTTTGTATTTGGCCCAGAACACAATCTATGGAAGTGAGGACAAAACTGAAATAGAGTGATGATGAGATAGAATTAGAAAATATAAAACCTGGTATATGTTTGCCCCATTTAAACAAATACAACTGTGAGTGTTTAGATTTATAATTAGGCATAAAATAATGGCCCACTGATTTGTATGAAAAACTATAATCCACATTCGAATATTTACCAAGTACATCACATTTGCCTGCATGACATTTTTTAGCTTTCAGATTAGTTTAGACTTGGTAAGTTCCGATAAGTAGATAAAGTGTTGTAGTTCCATTTTTATACTCATGGTCCAAAATTAGGTAACATCAATTCAGCAAGTGAAATATGCAATGTACTGTAAGATTCATTGGAATCACAAACACTCATATTCTTACTTGCACTTGATATCATCAGTGGCATGCTGAACTTCGCTAAGCTGGGTTGTATTCAGGCATTGTTCTGTTAAGGTTTTGGTCAGATAGGCTGTGTTATCGCAGGGAGATACTAAAATATAATACAAAAAATGTATTTTTGCATAGGAATGAAAATGAAATAATGAATGAAATATATAATATGATGAAAACAATAAAAGTGCAAATTAGTTAAATGCACATTTCATTAATGGTGAATGCAAATGTTCGTGTACAATGTATGATAGAATATTTACTAAATGATGATAAATGTTTGATTTTCACAACAAAAAAAAAACAATGATTCAAAATAAAAGGGGCATATCCCAGTTAATCCTTTAATATGCCGATTGCATTGAAAATTGTGAAACAATAATATGAACCTTTTTATCCATTTTTCTCCTTAATATTTAGTTTTAAATGATACATACTTATTTTCATCGCCGTTGTCGTCGGAATAAGGGGTGGTGAGGAGGTTGACGGGATAAGACCTGTAAAATTAATTGTTAGATCTACAATCTTCTATTGTCAAAATATTTAAATATTGTAAGTATCCAAAATAATTTATTAATTATACTTGACAATGTATTCTTTCGTAAACACAAAACAATGAAACAGTGATTTCATGTAGGTACAATATATCGAATCAACTGATTAATGATTTCATAAAATGAGTCAATTAACAAGGCAAATGCTGGTCCTTAAATATATTAAAATTATATGTCTTATTTTTACTGGTTTTTTGTTGCATTCATATTTATTTTCAAGACGATAAAGGTTTTAAAAAGTAATATAATAAAAAATAAGTAATTCATACAAATTTCTGGATTGATTCCGAGATAGCCAGAAACAAGACTAGAAAACTCTTTCGCAGCAGCATGTTTGTCAGACTCTGAACATGTGATATTGAATTCCTTTTGTATATGGTTCAGAACACAATCTATGGAAGTGAGGACAAAACTGAAATAGAGTAATGATGGGAAAAAAATAGAAATTGTAATACCTGGTATATGTTCGCTTCATTTAAATAAATACAACTGTGAGTGTTTAGATTTTTAATTAGGCATAAAATAATGACCCATTAATTTGTATAAAAACTATAGTCCACATTCGACTATTTGCGGACTACGTCACATTTGGCTGGATGGCGGTTTTTAGCTTTCAGATTCGTTTAGACTTGGTAAGTTCCGATGAAAAGATAAAGTGTCGTAGTTCCATTTTGATACTCGTTGTCCATGTATATGTTAATTAGCCACAGTTAGATAACATCAATTCAGCAAGTGAGAAATGCAATATACAGAAGGATTCATTGCATTCTCAAACGCTTTCATATTCTTACTTGCACTTAATATCAACAGTGGAATGCTGGACCTCGCTAAGCTGGGTTGTATTCAGACATTGTTCTGTTAAGGTTTTGGTCAGATAGGCTGTGTTATTGCAGGGAGATACTAAAATATAATACAAAAAATGTATTTTAAAAGATTATGATGGAAATTGAATAATGCACTTATTGAATATTATAGAGAAGTTGTGCAAAGAAAAACAAACATGCACAGTAAATCTACAATCAAATGTCCATGTGTATTTACATTGTATGTTAAAATATTGGGGACATTTTGAAGTCTACTAAGTACAAATTAATATACATGTACAATAATATCATCGGAGACATATCCGTTAATTTTCAAGTATACTAGTACCCATTGCACTGTAAACTAAGAATAATAATGCTATTTTCTAATGTTGAAGTTTTGTTTTTAAAAGCATACCTACTTATTCTAATCCCCGTTGTCGTCATCATTGGGGGCGGTAAAGATGTTGATGGTGTAAAGCCTGTAAAATCAATTATAAGATTTTCACAATCTGTAAAAACTGTACTTATCCAAAATCATTATATAATGCTTGTGTTATAGTCTATTCAAACCCAAATCAATATGTGAACTATGTAGTCCCAATGAATAAAACATCAAATCAACTACTAGTATTTCCGCAAAAGAGTACTCGAAAATGTACTATAATAATTATTATTTAAACGTAGCTTGTATAGGTATGTTTATACAGTAAATCATTCTTTATACCATGGTGAAATGAAGTGATAGTGAATGGTTTTACCAGAAATAGAAAATTTCAATATTGTCTAACGGTTCAGATATTAGATGAGGAGTTCCTGACGTGTCAAATTAATAAGTAACTCTTTACTATTCTACATATGATTATCATATTGCTTCTTACTTGCTGGCGTTGATGACGCTGTTGTCATCAATGGGGTTGAAGACACTACTGTCGTGACATTTTTTGACGGTGAAGTTGTTGGTGTTGTCATTGTTTCAGTTGCCATCGTCGTTGATATTGATGATGATGATGGTGTTGATGTTAATAATGAAGTTGATGATGATGATGATGATGATGATGATCTAATTGATGATGATATTGGTGTGTTTGTTGATGATGAAGTTGTTGTTGATGATATTGGTGTTGTTGTTGAAGATGTTGTTGACGATGATGATATTTGCGTAGGTGATGATGATGTTATTGATGATGAGGATGATGTCATAACGGAAGTTGTATCTTTTATAACTGTTGTAGTTGTTTGTAAAGTTAATGAAATGTAAATGCTTTCAGTGTCAACATCCGCCAGTAAAGGGAGTAATCCACTTGATTTTGCCCTCTCAGTTGCATTCCTCAGACTCGATAATAGAGTTGGTGCTAATGAGGGGTTCTTTAGTTGTATGAGAACATCAATGATAACACTTCCATTTCTGAAATTTATTTCTATAAATGCTAAAATATATCCATATACTAAAACGATCAATTTTTTGGAAAATTATTCGAAGAAATAAAATCATTTTCATAAAGAAATACTTAAGTGCTATGTCTTCTACAGATTAACGTAACGAGAAAAGAAAATAAAAAAAACTTAAGATTTCTCACCTTATCCCGGTTATAAACACGCCACTAAGGTTAGGTCCGGTTTCTGTCGCGTTCAAACCTTCCTTGATCTACGAAATAAAAACCTTTGATATCATAACTGTATGTAGTTTATAAATCTTCATTTTGCCTAGGTTACTTTCTTCAGCTATTCAGCAATTGATTATATGCATTTTTTTAATTTTCTGTTCATACAATTATCCTTTTCATCTCTTTGAAAGATACTTTATTTGAATCAATGTACATAACCTGTTCCGTTAGGCTGTTTGATAAATTCCTATACGCTTCAGAGCTTGTGTCCAAGAAATCATCAGTCCAAATTTGATTTGAGAGTCTCAAAGTAACATCAAAGTTCACTCCTTTAAAATGAATGTATAAAAATTGTTATGATTTAATCAATCCGAAATTGAAATTGTATTTAAATATACAGTAATGAAATTTGAATATTAGATTTACAATTTGAAGAGATATAGACAACTTGACATAAAGCGTTATGCTAACCTGTATCAGGCGGCTTAGTGGTAAACCCTCCCAGTCTTGGTCGTGATGCTAAATTGAATATATCAAATCACAGCATAAAACTTGAGAGTTTTAAAATTTATTGAAATCTAATTTCAGCTGAACTTTTTTATGTTTATAATCAGACTAAATAACTTACTGGGATCTGCATCATAGTTGTCCTCTGGAAAAGATAAATAAAAGATACAAATCAAGCCATCCATAATTACACATGAACAAAAATTGCTACTCCAAATAAGTTAACATTTTGCTGATACATACGTGAAAATTTGACAATCAGAAACACAGCTAATCCCCCGGAGGCCAAGATGAATATTGCCACTGCAAAGTTGAATGGTGTACAGCGCTTTTTTTGAGGCGAGAATTGAACTGCATCTATGGAAATTATATACAAATTAGAGGACACGTACACGTATGTCTTTGCTTTTTTAAATTGCGCAACATACTTCAAATTTTGAAAGTCTTACTTCTTTGATATTAAGATGTTTGTTGCATTTAAAAATGAAAAAAAAAGTATCCTCTAGAGATCCTTGGGTAGTTTTATGTATGATAACGATTAATACTTTTTTAATAGTAATAATTAGAGCTATCAAAGATTAAAACAAGTAAGGACATCAGTAAATAATATATATTAAAGATACAAGGCTTTAAATTGATGATTTTTTTCCTTATATAGTTCCACCTACGTCTTGGTTCCTCTTTGTCATCAAAGTCACACACGTATGAAGGGTTTTCGAAAGAATTACTTTCACCATTTTCATCTTCCTCAGCCTTTATCTATAGATACATGAAATGAAATATTTCTTATATATATACAACGTAAATGGATTTCTCTGGCGCTCATATTATTACATTGCTTTTATCTAAATCCTATACTTCACTCAAAATATCGTTTACAAGGAAATAGTTATATCTCCCAGGGTTAAATTTAATTCTTTTTTATTTGACGAGCTGTGTATTTTCGAAGATGATAAACACAATATCTTCGAAAAAAATTAACAAACTTTAATCTATGAATGACAGATGCTAGAGTTTCTATATTTTACAAAATTAATACAAATATATATTCCTTGTGACAAGTTCTACCCTTTACTAACACTGTTGTACTTTATCGTGACCTTTGAGCTTGACCTACTTTTGAAAAACTGTAACCTTTCTCATAACCGTTGAACTGACAGATCCATAGCTTTCATATTCTTTATGGTATTCCTTGCGATAGCTAGTGCAATAGCTTTCATTTTCACAGTTCACTCAATTTGTCAAAACGTTTACTCAGGACCAACAGTTTTGACAACTTGACCTTCGCCTTGGAGATAAATATTCTTTTAAGAAAAAAAAGCAAAGGCCATAACTTTTCAATGGTTGGTGATGAAGCTCTTATATTTCACACCTTAAAGTTAATCGTATTCTTTCCAGTGAGGGAATCGCTAATTTACAAATACAACTTCATAGCACATAGCTATAATTTTTCTATACATGTTTATCTTGTTTTATTGTGAATTCACTTCACTTTTTGTAATCATTTTACTCAAAAATAAATGTGTCGTCAAAACTGGTGCAATGTTAGTTACAATCACTAGTATGAAAAAGTTTTTGAAATAATGCTATTACATCAGTGAGTGAATTTGTGTTAAAAAAAAAACCAGGAAGTAGTACAGTGTGATTCGTAGATGATGTGGTTGAAATGTAATCTAGAGCAACTTCGATCAATTTCTGTATACCTGTATTTCACAATATTTATGAAATTAAATGTCTCTTGAAATTTTATGTTATTTGAATATATTAAGCTTAAATTTGGGAAATAGCGAGCACGTTATGCTATGCATTTCGGAGACATATGCTGTAATCACAGCCACAAGAATATGCACATGCTAATTTAGGTCAATATTCCAAGAACACAACACAACATTTCCCCCCTAAAACAACACAGACAAGTGCCAAATATCCTTTAAGCTGTAATATATACAACCAGGGCAAATTCTGTACTTTCTTCCCCAGATGCCGCTACAGCCACACTTGCAGTCAGTGCAGAGGAAATCATCCCAGAGTCAACTGCGCAAGGAAATAAACATCTCTATACATTAGGGCATACTCCTATTAAATTTGATTCACTTAAAAAACATTTACAAGGTTATGAACATTCTCAATTTCTGCTCCAGGGATTTAAATTTGGGTTTAGACTGCAGTACCTGGGTCCTAGGAGAGCACGGTTAAGTAAAAACCTCCCAAGTTTGTACAAAAATATGCCCACAGCACACCAAAAAATCAAAAAAGAATTACAACTCAACCGAGTAGCTGGGCCTTTCCCACAACCCCCCTTTTTAAACCTTCAAGTGTCACCATTGGGTTTGGTTCCTAAAAAAGATGGGGTCATGAGGTTACTTTGCAAGAACTTCAATCGCTCATAGGTCAACTTAATTTTGCTTGTAGGGTGGTTGCCCCTGGTCGTGCCTTTTGCAGGCGCCTCATTAATGCAACAATCGGAGTTTCAAAACCTCACCACAAAATTAGGCTTTCTAAAAATATTAAGCAAGACCTCCTTATTTGGCAAGTATTTCTGCGATCATATAACGGTGTTTCAGTGATCAAAAGCCAATTTTTAGATAATCAAACCATACAATTTTTCACTGATAGTGCAGGGGGAAGCAATGGAGGATTCGGCATTTATTTTGGGGGGAAATTGGCATTTGGGTCCTGGCCCCAGTCTTGGGCTAATTTGGGTATCACCAGAGACATGACATTTCTTGAAATGTTTCCAGTTATGGTAGCTATTACACTATGGCATGGGTGCTTACAAAATACAAAAATCCTATTCCACATTGACAACATGGCAGTAGTACATGTCCTTAACACACTATCTTCTAAATCAGAAAGAGTTATGAATATTGTCAGAAAGCTTGTATTACTTTTACTACAGTATAATATTCAGATAACAGCAAAATACATACACACAAAAGAAAATTGCATTGCTGATGCTTTATCTCGTTCGCAGTGGGCCAGATTTCGACGACTTGCACCAGAGGCAGACCTGTGACCCACACCGCTACCACGCCACATTTGGGACATTTAGAACAGGAAGCTTCAAGACTTTTGTATAGGTCGTTAGCACCCAATACTCACCAGGCTTATAACACTGCATTAACAAAGTTTAAAAATTTCACTGCTCACTATGGGTTGGCTCAAAGCTGGCCTGTCCCAGTTCATCAGCTGTTACAATTCATTGCATACCTTTCAATCAATAACTTCACTTACAGAATTATATGTCTATACATTAGCGCAATATCTTATTACCACAAAATCAACGGGTTTCAGGACAATACAAAAAATTTCAGTGTTACAAAATCTGTCGAGGGTGTTAAGAGGTCTGGTGGTTTAAGTAAAGACATGCGACTCCCCATATCATTTCAGCTGTTTGGGAAAATTATACAGACCTTAAAATCGGTATGCCGCTCACCATTCGAGACTGCACTTTTTTTTCCGCAGCCTACACTCTTACCTTTTTTGGTCTGCTTAGAGTTAATGAGATTCTAGCTTTGTGCATTAAAGATATCTCCAAAAGCAAAGCTGGTCAATTTTTCATAAAAATAAATAGATCCAAAACAGATCAAATAGGCAAAAGTTCAGTTCTGCAATTACAAAAATTACCAGACACACAATTTTGTCCAACGGCAACAATCGAGCCTTATTTGCAGTTAAGACCCCCCCAATACAGATACATTGTTTGTTCATGTAGATGGTACACCGATTACCCGTTTTCAATTTCAGGCAGTTTTGGATAGGTCCCTCTCATTTCTCCAAGTGCAAGGTCACTATAGGTCTCATAGTTTCCGCATCTCAAGTAATTTTACCAAAGCATTTCAGATAAAACAATATGGATAGTTGGATCATCAATCCCATACTGGGCGACTGGCTGCAGCTAGCAGACCTGGTGGAACCAACCTAAACTTAAAGGCGTCAATCCTGTGGAGGGGAGTAAGAGGACTTAAATGGGAAGAGTTACAAAAAACTGTAAATGAAATGACAAAAAATCAAAGCCCACCAGACATTCTTATCATACATTTAGGCTCAAATGACCTAACCACTGAACAAATCACTTCAAAACCTTTCTCAGAAAATGCACAATGTACATTACTTAGATTTAATGCATTATGGCCAAGTACCGCCCTCATTTGGTCTGCCATCCTACCGAGAAGGTATTGGCACTTTGCACCTTTGGGAATGGGAAATAAAATTAACAAATAACGTATCAGAATCAATAAATGTATGAAGAATTTCATGGCTGACCAAGTGGAGGGTTTGTACATTGGCCACGATCACAACATTAAAGCCTCAGAAATAGAGCTGTTCCGAACAGACGGTACACACCTGTCGGACATAGGCAACAACATATACTTAAATAATATGCAAGCTGCCTTAGAACATTTTATCGGGGGAAGGGGTAGTCACTAACCACCATCCGACCTTTAATTAGGCTATCAGATCCATATTTTGATATAGATGTATATACTTATATGTCATTGTTTCCACTAAATCCAACATTGTTTCATTCTAAGAACATGTGCATATGTTAATTCATTGTGTTTGTTAGCACAGGACAGGCTGTTATATTTTGTTCATATATGTGATAATATACCTTGTTGTATCATACCTTTGTTTACGAGCTCTAAGTGTAATGCTCATCAATGGTTTTAATAATGAAGTTGATTAAGTATCAAAAGGAGTTGCTTATTTTTAACCTTATTCTATATCTGGGATAATATTTCTGTTTTTCTGACAAATGGAAAAGTTTATAATGTAAAAGGTTTTTTTTGTGGGGGACATTGTTCCAATATCTCTGGCTGCACTGGGGATTCTGCAGTGCAAGGTGTTGACACTTTCTGCTCCAAAACCTGGTTGTCTCCCCCCACTTGCTTCCAAAGCAAGGGGTTTAAATACAGGATTTAATTCAAAGTGTAAATTAAATCAAAATATACAAAGTCAGGACACAGTTAATTGTTGTCAGTATTCTAATGTTTTTGGCATAGTCAGGGCCCACACCGGGTATGGTTGGGGCCACATCCACCTCACTTCGCCGTTTGCTTACGGACTTAGTCTGCAGACAAAGTATGCTCTTCCTTTGCGTCTCCGCAACAGCAACACTCATCGGACTAGATTTGGTAGCAGTCCGAGAAAAACACACACCTGCAGTAGAATCGCATGTTGTTGCTGACTTGTTGTCAGACGATCCTACAGACGGGTTTCCCAGGTTTGTCTTCATGCAGGCCCGTCCTGACCCCTTGGCTTGATCCTTTTTGATCGTTGAGTGATCGATGGACGCAACTGGAAATGATTTCCTTTGGGAGGAACGGTAAGGTGTTGTTGCAGAAGAAAAACATACTTGCGCATAATGACCAAGTTTTCCGCACACGAAACACTCGGAAGTAGGATTTCCCGCACCTATAGCACCGTGGAAAGGATCCTGGTGTCGAGAAATTTCGTGCTGGTCCTGGTGTGATCCAAGGACGCGAAAGACAATGGCGCTGGTTAGATGTTGGGGAGGAGCGGTAAAGTCCTTTTCTCCAGGTTGGCATGGTGTTGTTGAAGATAGGTCGTCTCGGGGAAACTTGCTTAGTTGATGGTACTCAGGATCAAACTGCTACAAAATATAAGCAGCAGTCCCGGGTGTTATACCCTTAGGATATCTCCACCAAATTATCACCGGGGAAAATAAGCGTAAAACTTTCCGGCAACAATAAAACATAAAAATGCTAACGATGGAATAGCACTTTATTATAAACTTAGGTCGGTAGGGTGAATTCTGGAAATCCAAAAATTGCACCCGAACAATCCGAAGCCTAGGAGTTAACTGATTAACAATGATTCGTGTAACATATAAATAATGAAATATAACAAAGGCAATTAGCACAAATCTGAGCATGAGTGACAGATGGCTTAGATGGAATAACTCATGACATGTTGAGTAAATTGATTAAATAATTAATTTCCAGATTCGGAGTTACACAGTAATTAGCATAATTAAAGTTTTTCAAGTTGTTTGAAATAATTACAGTAAATTAAGAGTATATTTTAAAGTCAGCTAAAACATATGTTACTAAAATTGTTTTTATAAAAAATCACACCGTGATACTATTACATCAGTGAGTGAATTTGTGTTAAAAAAACCCAGGAAGTAGTACAGTGTGATTCGTAGATGATGTGGTTGAAATGTCATCTAGAGCAACTTCGATCAATTTCTGTATACCAAAGATGTGTGCCTCACAGTGGATTTGAACCGGGGTCTTTGGGTGGAGGGGCTAACGCTTAATACACTAGACCAGTAATGCTTGCAAGTTCGGGGTATTTAAATTCTCTTTTATGTTGGTATTATTAAGTGGCACTATTTTGTTTATAGCAGTAACTTGCAGGTATTTGGTTTTAGGGTATTTAAATCTTGGAATCGGGTATTGTAATCACTCGACAAAAGTTAGTCAACGACTTTCAAGTTTTATTTTCTTTTGTTAAATTCTTTTTTTGCTGCTTCAATTTTTAGATGTGTTTTTCAGATATTGCATGAAAGTTTTTCTTGAATTTTGCCACTTAATCTCTCTCAATCAGGATGTTACCGATTTCACCCATCAACAGCGGATTTTGGGAACGTTTTCCATTAGGAATCTTCCAACATTGACTCATTTGGATGCTGATCTTGCCCTCCTACGGACGCGAATATCTTTGTACAACTTTGGCTTTAATAAATGGCTAACGATGTCTTATCATATACTCTGTGTTTGTTTTATTTAAATTAGAACAGGAAATGATTTATGTTCGGATGAGCGAAGCAAAGGAGAACATAACAATATTTATGAAATTAAATGTCTCTTGAAATTTTATGTTATTTGAATATATTAAGCTTAAATTTGGGAAATAACGAGCACGTTATGCTATGCATTTCGGAGACAAATGCTGTAAGTAGTGTTTGTAATGTTCATTCGTCCATCTGTTTGTCCACGGAAACTTTAAACATGTTCATGACTATTGATCTGTTTAAGCTATATATGGCTTTTATACTTCAGACGTGTATTCCGTGCTACAGGAACCTGATTTGGGTACCAACATATTTGACCTTTTGATTTTGAACTGAAAACCAGCTGCAGATCTTTTAAAAAAAAACTGAATCAAAACAATAAACTTTTTAATAACTTTTTCATAACTACGAGTAGTAGTTGGTGTTAGACTTTCATTCTTCACCTTTGTGTTCCTTGTGATAAAATCATCTCAAATTGCGCTCCGTTATTAGCAGACCTATTTTTATATTCATATGAAGCAGAATTTGTGCAAAGTCTTATGCGTGTATAGAAGAAAACACTTGATGTGGCCGTCAACTCGACACTTAGATATATCGACGACGTATTGTCAATTAACAATGGTCATTTTCCATTCCTACGTCGATACGATAAATCCTGGTGAGCTTGAGATAAAAGATACCACAGAGTCTGACACATCTGTTTCATACTTGGATATTTTACTTGAAAAAAACGTTAATGGTATTCTAACAACCAAGCTCTATGATAAACACGATGACTCTAACTTTTCTATCGTCAACTTCCCTTACTTATGCAGCAATATACCTTCATCATCTGCATACGGAGTATATATATATTTCAGTTGATTCGACATGCAAGAGCATGCTCTACGAATGAACAAAAGTTGATGAAACAAGAATATCAACAGTCTCGTTTAAAGTCATCATTTCGTAAATTCTACGGTCGATACAATGACCTTGTCAGCAAATACAATTTATTATTGAGACAAATGATGAATGATGTTTTTCATACCAATTGTTAGTCCATTATTTATACACTGAATTGACGACGGATTTTTCCGTTATTTCCCAATCATGATAAGGAGCACACGGCGGGTGTGACCGGTCAGCAGGGGATGTTCACTCCTCCACGGCATCTGATCCCATCTCTGATGTTTCGGAGGTCCGTGTTTGCTCTTCTCCTATTTTGTATTGTTTTATGGACTTTGAGATTGAATACTGTTCGTTATCTCCATATCCTTCTTTTGTAAAATATTTTGACCTTCACCTTCGAGTTTGGCCTACTGTTGAAATCTTTAACCATAGCCATAATTTTTTAACAATTAGTGTCATGGCTTTCTTTATTCTCAAGTGAATATTTTGTGACATGACGGTCCCTTGGTTACCGTTTATTTTGATTCTTTCACCTTTGTTTTGGAGTTTTACCTACTTTCAAAAAATATATTATCCCTGGTCAGTGCCCTCAAACAGTTTGTGCTACTTCTTTCATAGTTTTAGGTGTATTACGTGTGACTAGACATTCCTTTAGGTAAAAAAAGTTTTGATCTCTTCGGCTTCATCTTAGAGACTAACATGCATCTTGGAAACTTGAACGTTACCCCCACGAGCTGCCATAATGGTACATCAGTGCTTCACGAACGCATCTTAATGAAATTTTTTGTAACTTTAATTTATTCAACCAACCTGAGAGTTTTTATTGAATGATGGTGAACGAATTCAGGTAAACAAAATGAGGAAGTGATGAAATTTGCGTAAAAAAAATATGTACTTGAATTGAAATTCAGTTGTGTCTATATCGTTTTATAATCAATTACAATATAATTTGCATTAAAAAAATTTAACGGTTTTCAAATGTTACTGGAAATAACAATCATTTTATAAATTCAAAGATAATTTGCAGAACAATTTTACAGATGACTCTATAGCTACCATTTTAAATGCCATGTTATGGTCCTGCGCCGATTGTTCAAAGCAGTGTTATAAATGATAATAATTTCAAAATTCGTTTTATCAAAACAACAGATGATATACCTTAGGTTAATGATAATACCGGCTCACAATTTCGTCATGCATTGTTATTTTCAACTGATCACAGTATCCAAATACCCTTTATCTGCTGTGATTACAAATGACAATTGGTGTAATTGATTTAACTTTCAAACTACATGCACGACTTTTAAATAAGACGTAGAAAAAAATATTATAGACCGAAAAACAAAATTGTAAACATACCGAAGTAAACTTGTGTAACTTGGCCATGTTTGCCCTCTATATATAGGTTGCAGCAGATCTAGAAAAACTACGCCTTGAAATATTCCTTCCTCGAATTTCTGTAATATTTTCTTTGGGAATGGCAAAATCAGGAACAGGCTTGAATGATTCTAAAACAGGAACCTTACAGTTAACCATCCTTGTCGGGTATTTAAATCTTACACAAAATGCGTCAACGCATACCGCCTTTCCACAATGTGCAAAACACACATTTTTTCACCTTAGAATTAAAATTGTAATGGTAGATTTAAAATTCATTGTTGATTGACTTTATAGCATTTTTATTCACTTAAAGAGAAGAGGTTAACATTTCATCAGACAGTGTTCTTCATAAACAAATAAATTATACCGATGAATGAAACGGACTTCTGTTAAATGACCCCATTTCGTCGAATTCATTGTGTAAAACAATTCAGGGTATGTGTATAAAATTTCATGATTGAAGTGATAATAAAGTCAAACTGAAATCGAAGGTAAGTAAGACAAGCAACACACATACATTATACATGCTATATGTCAATAAATATATGTACTCTTACAAGATTGGAAAAAGAAATTGATTGATAAACCTTACTTATTTAACATAAAGAGATATATTTCAATGCTTTAGAACACTGGTACATATTTTTTTTTTCTCCTTTATGTCAGTCAAACTATATGTCCATTTATATATATGCATTATACTAATCATGTATGCATATATTCATAGGTATGTAGTCTATATAGCAAGGAAAGAAGAAGAACAATGCTTGCAAAATGCATGTTTAAGAAACAAATTCAGTTTGTGAACTATGTATTTAAAGCTAAGTTCTAAATATTAAAAAGTATGAAATGAAGTATAAAAATATTTTCTGTGGAAAATTTCTCTCGGTAAAATTATTCTATGGAAAAACAAGCAAAAATTTAAAAGTATATATTTGAAGATATACATGCAAGGCCGTAACTACCATTGAGGCAAGTGAGGCAAATGCCTCACTAAATTTTTAGAATTTTCTGAAAAGTGAAAAAAGTTTTACACTAAACTTATGAATTATGTGTGTCTTTGTGCTAAATTAATATTTTCAACTTTTGATTAAATTTCTGTATAAAATATAATTCAAAATGTTTGTTTTGTAAACTGTTTGATTGTTAAAACATCCCTTCTAAGAATTTCTCATTCATATCGAGACACCACTAGTTGCCAGTGGAGGGCTGCAAGTTTAAAATCTGCACTAGGCTTTCAGGGTCACTGAAGATGATTGAACAGTGAAAAATCTTTTTGTGCCATCACTTACTGTGATATAGGACCTCGATTTTTACGGTCTGATCCGAAGGACCGGTCTACATCCCGCAGTGGGATTCGAACCCGCAAGTAAGGATCAACTCCTTAGTCTGCGACTCTAGAGCATACGGCCATACGCTCTAACCACTGTGCCAGCGAGCGACAATTCATAAACGTAAAAACTTCCTAAGATTAAATGTTTTATTTTCTGATACCCAGGTAACTGGTTTCACGATTCCCCATCCTCCTGGATTTTCCACATCATTGGCTATTAGGTAGTACCCTCGCCCCTTCTGGGACTAAAAATGCCCAGCACTCTTGCCTCACTAAAAATTGGAGCCTAGTTACGGCCTTGACATGTACTTGTAACTTTAAAAAAAGAAAGGAAGACCAACGTATTTTGAACAATTGTTTTGTAACAATATATCCACATCATATGCAGATGGAATTTGTCTCGTAGTTGATTTGATAAGCAAGGCCATGCTCTGCGTACATGTATGGACATTATTTTTAAATGAGGAAAGCTACTTGTAAACAAGTTGATGAAATAAGAATATTAAGACTCACGTGAAGTCATCATTTTGCAAGTTTTTTGGTCGATACAATGACTTTGTCGGCAAATATACAACCAATTAAGTCAAACACACGCTGGTATTTTCATACTAATTGTTAGGCCATAATTTTTATATTGAATTGTCTGGGACTTTTCACCCTTTTTTCCCGATCATGACAAGGAGCACAAGGCGGAATTGACAGTCAGCAGGGGATGCTCGATCCTCCATGGTACCTGATCCCATCTCTGATGTTTTTGGAGGTTCGTGTTTGCTCTGTTCCCGATCTGTATTGTGTAAGTAATAGTTATTGTATATTTATTATGGTGTATCCTGAGTTATTTGGGCGAAGGGCGGTGACGAGTGCGAAGCACGAGTCTCCGCCCTTCGTCCAAATAAATCAGGATACACCATAATAAATATTCAATAACTTTCTTGTATCATGGCCAATCAAACGTCATATTATAAATAATATGCATGATTTTTAATTACACCAATAGAAAATGTAGTTTTTGTCAGGTGACCGCATGGATAATCTCTCCTTCCTGCCAGTATTTTTAATAAACTCATTTTGCGTGTGTGTGTTCATGAGAAAGGACGTCGGATTGCAGCATCCCGTCGTAATTTAAGCACGGATTTTATTTTAATGAATATCACAAGAAAACCTTTGGATATCAAACAGGAAAAAAATCGAAGTTAAGAAGGAAAACTCAGATGTTATTCGAAAATCCAGAAAAAAGGTACCCGTTGATCATTTGACATATTTGAGAGCTGTCGCGTTCACTAAAAGCCTGTGTCAGGGTCTTCATCTGTGGATGCAGTACATCTGCACTTGTTCTCGTTGAGCAAAGAACACGGCAAAGATGTTTTTTTTTTTTTGCTAAAGCGGTTTATTACAATAGGTGTGATATTTTAATATAATTCTGTGTGAAATTCGTGTCAAGAACTTGATTTCTCGTTGTGGAGGATTGAATATTTGCAGAGTTCCTTAAAAGCATTTAGTAGTTTGGGATACGCACTGTAATTTTATTTATGTAAAAGACTTTTATTTCACTTGCAGAAATTTAGCCTTTGTATTATAGCCCATTTCATTCTGTAATTCAGATTCAACATACATGTGATTTAAAATGATGAAATCGCGTAAGTGTTCAATAATTTATTTATACGGCACAGTTTTTGCTGGCTCCGCCCATCGGTGTATCTCCAGTTATTGTACACTTTACTTCAAAGGAAAAACACCGCAGCCATGATACAAATGGACATTGGGCATTCATACTACATAAAGGAATGATCATTTTTGCCCTTTTAATGTGTTTATACTTTTACATAAACGAATATTTCTAACACTTTTTAAAAGTGTTTCAATTTTTGAGTGTTTTGTTAAGCAAACAATAGTATTAACTTTATAAAAAAAACTTTTTTAGAATTATTTTTTGTTTCTTTCTCATCAAAAAATATAACAAATATAGCCCTTTAATTCGGTCAATCCATAAATATATCGACTTTACAGAAGTGTTTCGTGTTCGGTCGATATGCTTTCCTGTGAAGTCGATATATCTTTGGATCGACCTTATGAAAGGGAGATATATATATATTTTTTTATTTCAGAATCCAGAATTTACCAATAATAAATGCTTAATCTAAGTAGGTAACTTGTTTTTTTAAAGATTCCATACAAGATAAAAATATCAATAAATCATATTGTTTTTAATAATTATTCAAAAAGTATCTCTTATTTTAAAAATTCAGAAATTTATCAGACTCTCCTTGATATATTTGAAAAGATAGTTTTATATTGCTTTTATTAACAGCAAATATTAAAGTGTAAAGCATATTATTTGCAAATAGGAGAATGTTTAAATTTTCTTTGAAAAAAAATTATTATGAAATACTAGTAATGCAGAGCTATCATCGATCTTTCCATTCTAATCTGTTTTTGATAAGAGAGAAAATATAGATCCTTTGGAAAGAAAATGATGTATACGATTCGTAAAAGGAATGTGTCCACTATTTTTGTTCGGAGAATCACTATACCTGCAGACCCCTATATAAAGGGCAGGACTTTTCTCTTTTCAGTGTATCAGTCGACTCCGGTGTAGACGGACGTATGCTACACAGCACTCAGTAGCCAAAATACTAACGTAATACTTCGTCAAATACAGGAAAGTAAGATACCAAAGAAACTTACAATTATAGGTCAGTTCAGTGTACAAACAAACACAGATACAAATAACTGCAATAAAATGCAAACAAAGGTAATGTAAGATGACCAGCACGAACGCGGTCGCCATTCCACGCTGATACCCGTGACAATAAAGCAGTCAGATGTAACGAATCTGAGGAGTTGATGTATCGTAGATGATATCGAAAATGGCATATGCCTATTTAGGAGTCGTGTTCAGCTTTAAGTTTGATAATTGACAGTTGTCTGAAGAAATGAAACATTAAATTTCAAATTACTTTTTATTTTGTTATGTTTTAATCATAAACGTTTTAATAAGTTACAAAAATAAAAACAATAGGCACAAAGTATAAGTAAAAGTAATAATGTCAATTAATGCCCTTCAAAGGTTTTGATGGGACTATTTATACTATAAGCTGATATGCAACTATAATAGTACATGTATTTTACATCTCAGAATTTTATATAATAATCGAAAAACAAAGTACGTCATCGCCAGGAAAACTTTCTATATAAGGACAATCAAATATAACACAAACAAAACAAATATAGTCCAAGTCAAGTCAAATTCAGAAAAATCGTACTTTCAATGGAACTAATGAACCAAAAAGTTTTACATGTATTTCAATAGAGATTCTGTAGGATAAAAAAGTACGACAAATGAAACATTATTTTTATAATACAACACATAATATTTCAGTCCAAAAAATCCTCCAATTTAAACCTTTTTTTAAATTCATACAATTTGGCTATAATTTTACCATTTTTCAATGCAAAAAAAAAAATTACAAGTAAAACCCCATGTCTTTAAACAAAATCTTATAATGTTTGCTTGTCGAATTAAAAAGCAAAGTTTTCAGTAATTTTTGTTTTAAGGAAATCTATTTGTAGAAATTCTTCAGTCCTTCAGTATTGTTTACAGGATTTAGGTACATGTATTTAAAATGCCTTTTCATATGCCTATCTTGTGAAATTAATGTACAATCCTAAAGCCCTGCATAAAATAATGCCCGTGGCTTTCTCTTAGTATCCTTGGATGAAAGAACCGGGTCTATTTTCTACCATATTCCCGAATGGTTGTTATTTTCTACATAGGAAAACCTGAAAAGATTAAAAATAAATCAATATAATAGTATCAAATTATTATACATTAAAAATCTTATATCATATACTAAGAGTAAATCCATTCTAATTATTAAAGGTATGCATGCTGCTTTTGTATTTATTTTTTGGTTTCCAATTGTTTTGTCTTCGATACCTTTTTCATAGACAAGTGTGGTATTTTCCTTTACCACTGAATTGATAAAAAATTCCTATTCTGAAAGTGAAAGTAACATCTCAACATAGTATGAAACCAATGTACCCTATGAATACATTTTGTATCCAAAAGCTATAGTATTTGTCTAATGAATTAAGAGGAATTGCTAGTAACATCCAAGTACAACATGTATACACATCTCTGATATTGTACGAGGGTCTTTCAATAAATAATGCAACATTTCATCTAAAAATATGAAAAGGTACATAATACATATTTTTAATAGTTTCAGTCCTTGAAGGCATTCCCTTTTACCCTTTACACATTTATTATGTCTTTGTGTATCCATGCACAAAAAGCCTCAGCATACTCATCTTTAGGGATGCCCCAAAGGCACTGACGAATATCATTTCCCATGACATATCTGACATTGTACAATCTTCCCTTGATTATTTTCATGTGTTTTGGGGAAAAAAAATCTCACGTCTTATTTCTCTTAGCATACATGCAACTGCGTTGTCAGGCACAGGAAAAGTACTCTTAAGTCACCGAAATTTGGACTACCCTTGCAATAACTCTGCTTAACTTTACTTTGTGCGATTCTAACATAAAAGATACCATTGCTAGTCCTTCATTTGGATATATGTACATGTTCTAACGGATCCCTCTAAATACACGAAAACTAATAAAACATGTTTGAAGCACTTGCTTTTATTTATCGTAATAAAATGACACATTTTCTTTGATTCCACATTTTTATTTCATTATTAATCGTATTTTTCGGCTATAAAAAAGTGCACCTATGTTTTGTCATCTATCAAGCAAGATTATCAAATCTTCTATTTAACAAAAACCCCATTTTTTAAAAAAGACCGTTGCCACATTTACCGCATGTATTCTCTAAGGCATTTGTAAGAAAATAGTGCACCTATCTGATAGAAATATTGTTATTTTTTTTTCTTTGTCGAAAGTCTTCGAAATGCTGTGATGATTTAATGTTTTATAGTATCTTTATGATGTCTTTCCATTTAAATTTAGCATTTTCCGATATCATGCGGCACATAACACCGATATTTTTTGGTGTCACCCCGAATTTTAATCAGCCATATTGATTGTAATATTTAAAATCTCCTTTTTTCTTCTGAGTTATAGAATCCACCTGAAAAGGATTTCTTTTTTCTACATATAAAATCATCTTACAATGTAAATATGAATTCTTCGGCGATTTAAGTAAAAAGCACCGTTTTCACATACACTGTTATTTTCATTCTTTTCTTTTCTTTTTTTTTTTTTGGCAGAGATCATTTATAAACAGTTTTTCGCTTAGTGTAGTGACCATGCTAACTTTAAAAGTGAATTCCTTTGCAAAGACAATAAGAAAATGCATGGGGTTTTCAGTCTTTAGGACCTCTTAAGTAAAACTTTTCAACTGTGAAAAAAAATATCAAATGCCTCAACATTTATTATGATAATACTGTATGTTGCATTACTTATTGAATGACCCTCATAACATTGATCTGTAAATTTAAATAAAAATCTCCTTTCTTGAAAATAGAAGGCGACGTTGTCTGAATAAATTATGTACCCTTTAGGCAACGTTATAGCTCAACAACTGTAACTGATATTTTTGTCAAAATTAATTATCAAATCATCTCTGATACTCGCATAATTGATCTGCAAGGAAAAAACTCTGTAGAAGTTGGACGGAAAAATGGTACAGTGTCACCTTTTTAGCAGACATAAGTAATCAGACAATCGGGTTTAAAACGGTACTAATTTATGCTTTATGACTAATAAGAATTTTGTACATGATACATAGTCTACTGTTTGTTAATATTTAAGAAAATTATTGATGTTTGAATCATGTAAAACAAAAATAAATCCACAAATAAATAAATAGCAAATCAAACATTCATTTTTTTTTTGTTTTTTCTAACATTCATCCTTATAAAATAATAATAGTAAAGTAAATTTTGTGCAGCAATTAATTTACAATCAAGTGAACTGTCTGCAAAGTATAGGTGTAGTGTTTTACATGTTGAAATAATACTCACATGTTGATATATCTATTGACAGAAGACGTTGTACTAAATCAGCGTTCTGCTTAATAACTGCATCTCTCTGATTTTTGGTACAACGGACACCTGTCTCATTGTAAACGTTTTTTATTACGCACGCAATGGCGTCACCTACAAAGCTGAAAATAAAGAAAACAAAATTTTACTTACCATAAGAATGGTTCAGCAGTGATTTGTAATAATACAGGCACTCCAAAAAATGTAAACCATTTTTATCATTTTCAACGGTAATCTAAAAATCAAGTTCTATGATAAACGTGACGACTTTAACTTTTCTATCGTCAACTTCCCTTACTTATGCAGCAATATATCTTCATCACCTGCATGCATACGGAGTGTATATATCTCAGCTGATTCGATACGCAAGAGCATGCTCTACGTTTGTACAAAAATTTCTAAAACGAGGTAAATTATTGACAAACAAGTTGATGAAACAATGTCATCAGCAGTCACGTATAAAGTTATCATTTCGTAAGTTCTATATGGCCGATACAATGACCTTGTCAGCAAATACAATAAATCATTTAAATCAAACACTGACTGACGTTTTTCATACTAATTGTTAGTCCATTATTTTACACTGAATTGAAGACGGATTTTCCCGTTATTTCCCGATCATGACAAGGAGAACACGGCGGGTTGACCAGTTGGCAGGGAAAGTTCACTCCTCAATGGCACCTGATGCCACCTCTGATATTTTGGAGGTCCGTGTTTTCTCTGCTCCTATTTTATACTGTTTTAGGACTTTTGAACTTGGGTACTTCGTTATCTCCATATATTTCATTATAGGAGACTTTTCAACCTGTTTATTTTCATGCTGTAAAATTGAGCATTAGCTCGAAACTTGTGTTATAATTTTTGATTTATACATACCTGCATTTTACTGTGCTGTCTGACTGAGACACTTGAACGTATCTTGAGTAGTCTACACATTTTGTAAGTAGCAACTGTTCTAAGTATGATGAATTTTCACATGGTGATCCTACAATACCAATATTGTAATGACGTTACAATGGAGTGATTGAATTTACATGGAGGTGTTATGATATTTTATGTTTATGGATTAATTACACACAAAAAGTTGATGGTATTATTTATTGAATCTTGTTACAAACAATCTTTTTCTCCTTTTTAGATAAAAGTTTTATTCAAAGTCGATATAAAGATAAATGTTTTAGAAAAACACAACCACTGTTTGTTATGATGGCTGATGTCGTCATATCCGGTTCTGGGTAGGCAGTGGAGGTGGACGTTTCAAAAGATGGAAAAGGACTGGAGGATAGACCTGAGGAAAATAAAGAACAGTTAACGGTAAACAAAATTATCGTACATTTAGTGAATATTAATTAAGGAATGAATTTAATAGCTACCCATTTTATACGGTATAAACTGGGTTGGGGCAGTTTACGCTTTATAAACCGCGAAGCGGTTTATAAAAAAGCGTAAACTGTTCCAACCCAGTTTATACCGTATAAAATGGGTAGCTATTTTATTCATTCCTTATAATTTAATTTTCATTCATTTAATGTAAGAAAAAACGATCATTGTACAAACAAAATGACTTCAATTTGTACAAAATTTGAATGTAACGTCAGGCGGATTAATACGTTTCTGACGCAAGTCATTGTGACGTAGGCAACCCATTTTATACAGTATAAAATAATTTTTTATCCAATCAAATAAAGCGTTACAACTAGAATTAAATTATTAGTTTTTAAAATCTGAGTGGAAATATTTTCACGATGAAGGGAACAATTCTGCTAATGAAAACATATGTTCATATATTTAAATTTGATTCTTTGGTTTGAGACACATGAACAGATACACAGATCTCTAGGTAAAAGTTCGTATTGTATATATAATTCAGCCCTTTCATTAATAGATAATGACTTGTCAAAATCATGCTGACAGTTGATACTGACTATGGATCCATTTCATTTCAGTTGAAGAGACCTACATACAGATTAACATGGTATTTGAGGCTTTTGAAACTTGTACTTTAGCTATTGAAAATCTCAACTGTCTCTGAGTCTGTGAATTTTAAATTCAATGGGTATAGTCAATATCATCCTTAAAAATAAGGATATAATGGTACAGAAGAGGTTAATACTCACACATCCTTGGGTCTATTACAAGAAGTATCTGGATGTTGTCTGCATTCTGCTCTATAAACTGATTTTGCTGAGCTCTGCTGCAGGTAATCCCAGTATCTTTAGCAACTTCTTGAACTATGCAGCGAATTGTTTTATCAAGAAATCTGAAACATTCCACAGAAGGTTGTAAAGATTATGTAAAATAAAACGGAAATGTGACTTGGCGAATTCAAAACGGGGCAATATTGTTCACAAGGCTAAAAGGATGAAAATAACCCTAAATGCAGTATCAATTTCTGGAAGAAACTAAGCATCGCTCCGTGCTTCAGACTTTTTCCATTTGAATATAATGCTATTATTGCTAATAAAAAAAAAACCAAAGGGATAATCTACATTAACGTACAATTTATTTATGGTTGTAGGACATTTTTTCATATATTTTTGTGCATATAAAGATTTTAATACCCGGTAATTATTTTGCATTTTCCCCCATTTTATCGTGTACGGTATATACATGATATATAACTAAATATCATTTATATGAAAAAAAGGTCCCAGCTCCAGGGTTGAAAATCAGGTGGGGTGGGGGGGTGGGGGGGGGGAGTAGTACTTGTCCACAAGAACCTGATTCATTAAGGTTTTACTACGAATTTCTATGAAACCTACCTACATAACGCTGTTGTCAGGTCGTTAGACTGAAAAGCTCGGTTATATGCATCGTCATCATAACATGACATGAAGAGCACTGTCTCCAAGTAGGTAATGTTTCTACAAGGTGAATCTACAAAAGTTTTAGATTTATAATTAACTTTTAAAAACTCAGTATATCGGCAGTATTCTGAAAAGATTTTTAACAAAAGCAATCATTTTTTTTGTTGTTCAAAAACAATTTATGTTATTAAGAGAACACAATAAAGGTATGGAGCTCTAAATCTGTCTTGTATATTGATACTGAAAATCAAAATTTTGATAATCATTGATGGAAATACCTTAGTTAATTATTTGTAAACAGTGACAATGCCAGATAACCAATGTGGAATACATGTACTACTAAGTACTGGTTTAATGTCAATCCAACTTTTCGGTTGAATTTTGGGCCTAGATGGGAAATGTAGTGTATGTAGTTTTTTTCAGTACATAGAAATTGGCACTAAAAGAAGTTGGCATTGAAAAAATTAGTCTCAACACCCCCCCCCCCTCCCCTTCCATCCCCCCCCCTTCACGAAAAAGGATTTTTGAGTTTGGGCGATTTTCCTTTTTTTTAATTTTTTTTTTTTATTTATCTATTTATTCTTTTTTGCTTGTCAAAATTTTCAAGTAAGTAAAAAAAAAAATCTGGTTGCCCCCCCCCCCCCCCCTTTCTAAAACGATGCTACGTGGCTGGACAAGCATTATGTTTCTTTTTTTTTTTTTTGTTTTGTTTATCAAATACTTAATGCGTAAAGAAATACAACACATTTTACAATATTGTTTGAATTTTCGTCTTCCATTTTTTTGGGGTGTACGTGTGTAAAGTAGACTTACCATTCCCCGGAATCATATCTGGTGTTATGTCAGTACTAGTGGATGGAGAAGAGGATACACTTGACGAAGTCCGGCGGAATACTGATGTTGTTATGGACGATGTGGTTGTCGTCGTCGTTGTTGTTTTTGTTGTTGATGATGATCTTATGGCGGTCATTGAAGTTTGTGGTGGACTTCTTGTTGATTCTGTACCAGAGTGTGCCCCTGTAAAATTACTTCCATTAATGTCAATTTTCAATGCTTCACTTTTACTTAGGTCATTAAAAATTTACTTTTATGGAAATGTGTTTTCCTATATTTTTGTATTTTACCAGAATTATATGCATGATAAAGCATATACCAAATTAATTAACAACTATGGAGTTTCTAGACTACAAGAGATTTTAAAGACACCTTATAAAAAACATTCTTAAATTAAAGTGTAAAAAAATCTGTTTTTGCTGATGTCAATAGTAAAGACAGCTAAGCACCTGTTTGCGGCTGTCTGACACTTATTTCTGCTGTGTCGACTTTTGCCAGAAGTGACGCTGGGTTGTCTTGTTTGGCCTTCCTCACGATTTCTGTAATTGTACTCAGAATTACAATGGGAGTTACGTCACGTGACGCTCCGTTCACTGAGTACTTGGCAGTTTTCATAAAGATTTTGATATCACAAATCACGCTTCCTGGGCTGAAAAATAGACATATATCTTTTCTTCATAAAGCACTTTTATAAAGAAGATACGAAGTTTTTTTTATTGGAAAAGAATTTTTTTTCTTTTGGCATTTTTAAAAAAAATACCTTAAATTTGAAATGACGATGAAATCCAGGTCCATGCCAACTTCACTTTCTCTTATACCATCCTCTGTCTAACAAACAGGATAAAAGTCAGTAAACTAGAGTATTCTGTGGAATGGTACATGTAGTGACATTAAGAATTCTATTTCAAAGTTGAAGAGTGATCATTTTGTCATTCTTTGCGAATACAAGTGAAATCAGTGCAAAAGATTTTTTTACCATATCTGTGTCAAATACCAAGCGGTGAGGTAAAAATTATCAATATATTTTTTTCTACGTAAGAAAGGGGTAACTAATGGTTAATATAAGAAGTAAATGATTCTGGAATTTTTAGCAACCTGTGTAGGAACATGCAAATATCGAAATAAAGCCCCCCCTTTCCCTTCCTAACCTCAATGTATGGTTTAAAAGGTATTGTTGATTGATGGAATTGTTTCTTGAAAAAGTATATTAAAATTAAAGTGAGTTTTAGGATCAAATGTAAGACAAAAATATATAAATCTAAAAAAAAAAAAAAGACTATAAGATTTTTTAAAAAAAACATTTTCTTTCGAAATAACAAGGCCTTTTACTTATATTCAAATGATACTCTAATCTGAAATTCTTGCATTTGCTTTCAAAGTGAATTTCACACAAAGTATATGGTAGTATTAAAAGTATGATAGTAGTGTCCTTCTTTATGCTCAATTAATGTAAAAGACTCTCGTACCTGGGCCAGGAGGGTAGATGTAAATCTCTGATATACCTCACTGTCGGGGTCAGAGTACTCTGGTTGCCATGGAGTTACTAGGGTCATGGTGGCCTCAAATTCTGTAAGTATCATGACTTAAATTCTATAAATATTACACGCATTCTAAAAATATCATGGCTTATATTCTATAAATATTAAAAATCATCTTTTTTAAAATTCTGTTTGAAAGTCATGCATTTCCTTTACTAAAAAATTCTGAAATGTGTTTTCATGGAAAGTGTAAAATGAAATGAGCTTTGACGTACCCATTGGTGTCTGGGGTTTACTTTCATTTTTCTCTGAAAACAAAATATGATAAGTATTTATTTTATAAGTTTTCTAATTCGTTTAATTTTACATTATGTTCACATCTTTCATGATTCTTTATAGATATACTGAGTGAGAATCTAATGATACCTGGGTACATCGTTAAAACTTTAAATTTCTTAGTAATAAATACTTGGAATTTAAACCTTTCTAATTTCAAACTTTTAACAGATAAAATTTGATAAAATAATGAGAAAAATCAACAATATATATACGAAATGTGTAATAGTGTATTTTTACTAATGAAACCATGTAGTTTTATAGATTATCCAAGTCAATTCTGTCAAACTTACTTTTGACGACAATAACGACGACAACAGTGATGATAACTATAAGGACACCAACGATGACAGACACAAACAAACATCGGTTCTGACGACTGATGGAAAGAGATGATCTACACGAGGAAAAGAAGGATTTATCAAACATTTGACTTCAAAAAACGCTACCTTTTATGAATGATGCATGTGTCTTATATTTTGTAAATTCTTTTGTGCATTTTAAATTTTAATTTAAGTCAATATTATATAAATTAATAAATGAAATATACAACCGCAATTCTCTCGCATTCCCGATTTCTACCTACTTTCAAGTATTTTATGTAGGATTTTTGAATTGAATTCTTTAAGTATATTTACGTAATCACTTGAAACAATCACTAATTATCTTTAGATATCAAGGCAATCAAAAACATTTATTTGAAGCTTAATATTTTCCAATACAATATGCTGGTATTCTAACTCCGGTAGACGCCATACCTTTTTGGAGGGGTGGGTTGGAATACCTCTCTGTTCTTCTGGATACTAGTATGACCCTCGTATGCATAATTACTGAAGGCACTGGAATCGATATAGTCGTAGGTGTGCTCGTCCTGTAACAAAATACACAAACACATGATAAAACTGTTAGACGATTTATAGCCATTGATTTGTAGGTACATCGTGTACTCTTTACTGGACGAAATATCTGGGGCAAAATTTAGTCAGTCAGTCAGTCCTTTTGTTGCAGCGTTTGAATAAAGTAACTAGAGATAAATAAATCCTTTTATCGTTTAAAGTTCAGAGACTAAGCAAAATTTAGTCAGCATTTTTGTCATAGAGTTGTAATGTATTGATAAGGGATCAATCAGCCACTTCCAGAGATTTAGGTCAGTGGATATATTGTATATTTCCGATTTCGTTGACAAAGTACACGTGGAGTAAATGTATCATTTGACTATTAAGTGTCAGTTTTATTGAAGGGGTGACAGAAGCGTCTCTTTTTCTGAAGGTCCAAAACCTACTGTATTTAAGAAGTAACCTATGGAGATAACGAACAGTATTCAAGATCAAGATAACATGACTATTTCATTAAGTTGTTGCAACGATGAATATTGGACTTTAAGACTTCAAAACAAGAGAATATGTCAGAAGATACAGGTGTACTTAAAATATATAAACCTCAAAAATTCGGAATCAATTCAATTGTTGTTGACGCAAAGTTTTTTTGAAAAAGAAAAATCAGTTTTATCAAATTAAACAATCTAACAAAATAATAACTGACCGGTGGGCAGGGGATGCTCACTCCTCCATGGCTCCTGATCCTATCCTTGATATTTTGGAGATCCATGTTTGCTCTGCTCCTATTTTGTATTGTTTAATGGACTTTTCATCTTGAATACTGTTCGTTATCTCCATATATTTCAGTATACGTGCAACGAGGATTATGGCTGATTCAGATGCTTTAACTGAAGAATATTTAGTTAATATGTGCATCACACGCGCAAAGTTTGATACTTTAAGATTTTTTTTTCGTTTGTCGTGTTTTTATGTGTGTTTGTTCTGCAAAAATGATCGTTTGTTTTGCATTCATATATGTTTGTTACGTACGTTGTCGTTGTTTTTGCTTAAATGTATATTTGTTTTGAAAAAAGTTCTGTTGATAATGCATTATATGTCATTTGTTATGTTTTTATGTTCGTTGAAATTATAATAATTGTTTGTTTTCTCATTATGGTAATTTTTGCCCTTTCCGCTTCCCATAACCTTTGTGCAACGCGGGCGACATTTCAGAAATGTAAATTGTAAAAATAGCAAAAGAAGTTTTGAATAAGGTGAAAACCGAACAAGAATAAAGAATAATTTAGATATTTTGAAATACTGTAAAGTAAGATTGGGTCAAATGGTAACGCCCAGAATTGATGTTATGTATGTATAAATATATATAATTACGTATACGTGTATATAGTTCAGCCAAAACTGGGTACAGGTAGCCTTAGCCAATTCATATATAACACCAAGAAGAAATCCAGAGCAGTAGCAGAGCAGTAGAGAAATATATATGTATATAGAAAACAACCGTTTGCTTTTCGACAATATATATCTACTGATCTACACAGCTGATGGATATAAGTATCGCAATGCAATAGAAACAGATGTGTCACTGTGATATAACGTGTATAGGTAGCTGAGACAAAGATCAAGGCTTTCTCGCCGAACTTAAGAAATTATACAGCAGTTTATACCTACCTCTTTGTATGCACTATCCATGTCCTGTGTTGTTTTCCTTCTGCTGACCTCTTGTCTTCTGGTCAGTCACCTGGAACGCGACTAGCGACCCGTATTAATTAATTTCAAGTCTATTCAACATGTTCAAAAGCTGTTCAGCCTGAATAAACCCACATTCCTTTAATTATTTATAGACACTAAGTATTCAAAATAACAATGCCAAGTTTGATAAAAATAAATCAGTCTGTGTTCATAATAAATATACTGTTTAATTGCAATTTAGTCTTCAAACTACATGTAGATTCAGACTTTTGAATTAATTTACTACCTGGGTTGACGGTTTTGGGAGGAAGGGAGCCCCCTTTTAAAAATTTCCAAATTTAGGGTTAAATTTCATTCTTGAAAAAACTGTCATGAAATTAAATGTGCATATATCAAAATACGTTGAAGTATTAAACAATATCATAAAATAAAGATTTGTTGCACTTGATACAAAATCTTAATATTTCTTAATCATTTATTTCTGTAGCCTGCTAGCAGTATCTTGATACCGATCGAGTTAAAAAAACGCTGAGTCATATATTCTGCCATCGTCGCAAACCACGGCCAAAATGTACGATACTCTATCATTCTGGAGGAGAGAGCTTTATGTGGACTCCGGACCGTGGCTTGAGACGATGATATTCTGCTTACTATAATAATGTTGTTTTACTTTTCTCTGAAATTCTTTGAAACAATCTAACTAACCCCGAAAAGTAAAGAAAAGGCAAGAACGACGATAGAGGATCGGAAAGACTAAAAGTTCTCTTTTATTGGCACAGGGACGGTAATGTATTATTAATATTTGATTACAGTTGCTGGTCCCTTTGGGGCCGTGTAGTTCAGTGGGCAGGGTTTATATATATATATAGGCTATGCCTGTTGCCCAGTCCATTTATGTATTATCAATTCCAGTTAAGTGTGAAAATTTGCATAACGTCACAACCTATGATGACAGCTGCGCTCAAGGTAAATAGTACACGCCTCCTAACCGCAAGCTTTACGACTGGAAGTTTCTTCCAATCCCTGATTGGATGCTCATGCAGCAGACTATTTCGTGTCAATGTTGATAATATGAGTTGACCAATCACACAGTGGGTGCGTGAATTGTTTACGGTGGGTGCATCTGTCAAACTAGATCGTGACGTAACGTGAAACATCACGCTTAACTGCAATCTATGATATTTATTACATTGTAAAATATGTTCAAATTTTTTAAAAAATCATTTCACTATCCCATTATAGCTCGCTGACGAGATAATGCGATGACGATGAAGTGATGACGCCATGATGATGATAATGCGATTTTCACTATCGCTCCATCGTGCTATCGCACCATCGTCATCGCATCATGTCGCACCATCGCAGAATCGTCATCGCTTTATATATCGCTTCATCGTCATCGCATTATTGCGCCATCCAATCTCTTGTCGACTTAATGATCTGATGGAGAAACACGTAGTCCTATCTCCACCGCGGGACGTGGAGACTGGTCCATCCGTGTCGAAGTATGATGCTGGCATGAAAAATATTCCCCACTACTCAATGGGCCTGAATGTCGAGTATAGGTCTAGAATTCGCAGACCCCTTCGGCCAGTCGTTGCGTCTCAAAATGAGTGAAAATGTAAACAACAAAAAAAATCAATCAACACGAACAGCCAGGTACTCATGGCAAATACTTGATATCAGATATCACTGAATTTCTTTTTAAGAACAGTGGTACGCTGTATGACTATGACCCTGTCCACCATCTGAAACTTGGGGCAAAATACCGTTAATTCGCCCTTGAGAATACATTGTCAATGTAAGGAGTAAATCCCTAAGTTGCAGGTTCGAATCCACAGAATTACGTAGAGACCGGTTCATCGGATGAAACCGAGTTTCCGTGTCTCAGTAGACACTGTACACGATCTCTCACAGCTCAAAGACCCTTAGTGCAGGAGCTGATCTAAATTTGCCCTCTATCGGCAAGTGATGTCGTCTCAATATGAGTGAAATCTCGAAAGGAACACTTAATTAGGACGATTTCCACCTTAGTTTGCACTTTCAGTAAGGCGTGGCATTCTCGGCGTTACATAATTAGCTTCTGAAATTTACACAGCTTTCCTTCACTGTTGAAATATACTGTACATGGGATAGAAATTCGGGCAAATGCCAACTAGATGCTGTCATGAGACAGTAATACCCGCACTAAGGTGTTTGCCTCTAAATGCACACTTCTTCATATTGGGCTTTACCAGGGAAAAAGTCAATATAATTCAATATTTACATTCACTAAATATTTTCATCTTTATTCCTTAAGAAAACCCATTGCATTCATCACTGCATGAACTACATTAGGCATATCACCTGTACAGAATTCTTCATCAGTGGCCGTTTCATATATGAAACGTACAAAGATGCTCGCATCATTAACACAATAATTAATATTTTTAATCCTACTTCAAATAATTTAAACAGATATAAACAATAAAATGTCTTTCTTTGTTTGTTATTACTGGAATGAACGGTCGCAGCTACTGCAGAAAAAATTTACATAACCCGCTTACGCGGGTTATGTATTTTTTCTGCAACAGCTGCTTCCGTTCATTCCAGTAACAACAAACAAAGAAAGCATTTTATTGTTTAAATAATTTACATATTACATGTTTTATCAAATTGAGCATAATATGCTCAGGTGACCATGTGACCCATGGGCCTCCATCTAATAAGTATTTCATATCCTTAATTCATTACCAGTCTGAATTAAACAACAGAATTAAATTAATGATGTAAATAAGGTTTGATAAAGGGGGGGGGGGGTTATAAATTTTTGGCACATAATTGGAACTTTTTAAATCTATTTTCTCATATCTGTAAATCAACAAATAATATTATTCAAATTAGTGTAAAGAGTTTTTGATGAATTTTTCAAAATGTGCAAAGTTTATTTATATTTGACAAGGCAGTTCTAAACTTCTTGAAATCTGCCATATATACACAATCAATTTAGTCAACCCCCACCCCTCTCCCATCAACACACACACACACAAACACACCTAATTTGCCTGTTTTTGGAAATAGGCCTAGATGGAAAGTTAAGATAAAACATCTTTCGTAAATTATAATTTTCAATTTGTTCTTGCACTATACATGTATTTGAACACCTGCATCACATTGGGCTTCCGTCACGTACCCAACTTAAGTACTAGTTTTACCATTGGCATTATCATTTTTAGATTTCACTGCACGTGCAGTAGGCTACTAATGTGGTATACACATCATTGCATATAGGAATTATTTCATTTTGTGTTTTAATTGGATTATATTTCATGAAGATTACAGGACCTAAATAATGACAATCGGTAAGTACAAAATTTTGGTATAGATTTGGGTAAAATAGTCTGAAATGCAAACGGTTCTAGGTTCAAGTTTAAAGGATCAAAGGTCATCCGATGCTTTGACATTCTGAAGAGTTATCCCCCGTTATCAACGTTACATTCAGTTACAAGATCCAGATTTTTTTTTCTGGGACTGGGAGGGAGGGGGGTTTCCAGACCAGAATTTCCTGAGAAGCTAAAAAAAAAAAAGAAGTTATGTTTGGGTCTGTTTTCTAAGGTGGAGGGACACTTAGGGCATACAAAGTCATTTTTATTTCCTCCAGTATATATTATAGTCCTGCAAATTCCAAGGGGGGGGGGGAGGGGGAGGTTGAGATGGCGATCAGCCAATCCACTCCCTGTCCCTGTAATGACAAATGATTATGTGACTCCTAAACAGTTGGAAAGTTTTTCCATTTGACTCTCCATAATTTTGTTTCTTGTGTTATTATGTTATGTAAATTAAATGGTATAAAGGTTATGAACCCCTGGAGGTCATTCCCACTCCTAATGAGCTGGAAATGTTCACAATATGACTGCATTAAATTAAATAAAAGTGCATCAATGATAAGATTACTTGACATTTTATTCATGAATTTGTGTCAACTTATCTTCTGGCGGCGGCCTAGAATAGGAATGAAAATCATTCAGAGATGGACCACATTAAACTATTTGTATAATTTTTTTTAATGTAATACAAGTAGTAGTTTGCATACATAAACAAACAGGGGTCTGGGAAGGGGTGAGGGGAAGGATCGAGTTAATATTTCTTTATGTCTATTGGTTGAAAACTCCTAAAATGAATGTTGACCTCAAATCTAACTTGTCCTCATTATTTTTCAAGTGGTGGTGTCTCCATATGAGTGAAAAATTCCTGAGAGGGATGTTTAATAACAAACAAAATGACATAAAAACACAATATTGATTTGCGTTAAGAAATATGCAGGGGATTTTTTCCATCATAAATCTTCTTCTCAAGAACAGCAAGGGCATTATTGTCCCCCATTTTGGGGAAAGGGAGGGGACGTTAAATCTCATTTGTCTGTCAGTTTGTCCATTTTATTGACAGCTAGTATGTGCATCTGTCACAATAAATTTAACCTTGGTAATAACTTTTGAATAATAAGAGATACTGCTTTCCTATTTCACATGTACATTACCACAAAACTTTCTAAATATACTATGATTTTTTAACCCAAGTGAGACCTTGACCTTAAAGTTTTACCTACTTTCCAAAAAATAACATTTTAAATTGATCAATTTGAAAGAGAAAAGAAAGGGCATTCAAATTATACATGTTTATTACATGTGAAAAGACTTTTCTAAATATAACATTACTTTTGACTCTGTGACCTTGACCTAGAAGTTTAACCTACTTTTCAAAAATATTATATTGTATATATAAATTTTGATTCAAAAGAGATATGACTTTTATATTTGACATGTACATTACCTGCAACAAAATGTTTCAGAACATGCTATGATTTTACCCCTTTGACCTAATTTTCAAAAATTGATATATGATATGGGTGCATATTCAATGACATAATATGCCATAAATTATGGCATCCCATTCACTAAATCACAGAAAGCAGAGGACCACAATTCTTTGAATTTGCTAATGTATAATCTTGATAGATGGAAACATCCTCATATAATGTAGATTCAAGTTTTTTATGCCACACCATGATTAGGAATACATGTATAGTTTTTGTCATGTCCGTCCTCCACCCTTCCATCTGTCTTTCCATTGGGCTCAAAGAAACTTTCTAGATATTTTTATCAAAGTTCATATGTTGATGCATACTGATGTAAATATCCAACTGCAGCAATATTTTTTGACTTTGACTTTTCCTTTGACCTTCACGTAACTTTTCTTTAAAGAGGCTGGGTGGTTGCAGCCATTTTTAGACTATTTTGATCTCCTTTAGAAGAAGAGCTCCATATAAAGATATAATAAAAATGATAAAATGATCAAATTTTAAAACAAAAATTTATGAATTTTTTTTTTTGCCAAATGATAGTTGATGGCTTAAGATATCATATCCCCAAATTTAAGTTATAACCGGTGGTTAATAAAAAAAATAATTTGTTGACCCCCTAGCGTGACCTTAAATTACTGTTTAGCTTTATTTTAAAGAAACCATTCAAGTTGTGTAATGAAACTTTACATGATAATACATACTTATGTAAGCTTTACAATACTTCACTCTTTTTTACCTTGACCTTTCCTGTGACCTTGACTTCACTTTTCTAAAATTAATGTCTAAATCAGTTTTGAGTAAACAATTCAAAATATATTTATCAAACTTCATATGCTGATACATACTGCTGAGAGCTATTAATACATCAACTTATTTTGACCTTGAATTTTCCTTTGACCTTGACCTCACTTTTTAAAATATGTGTTTATCTAAGTTTTAAATAAACCATTAATTATAGTTTTATCAAACTACATATGCTAATAGTAAATTCATACTGATGTAAGCTTTTCAACTGCAACAATTAACATTTTGGCCCTAACCTTTCCTTTGACCCCTCTTTTCTTAGAAAAAGTGTTGAGGTCAGTTTCATTAAATCATTCAAGATATTTTTATCAAACATAATATGCTGATAACTTCATCAAAAACTTAACCTTGCACATTCCTCTGACCTTGACCTCCATCCTTTTTAATTTGTATTTCGCTTAGTTTTAAAGAAATAATTTAAGACATTTTTATGTTTAGCATGCACTTATAATACATAATTTGGTGAGGATTTATAATCTATATCAAATTTATTTAGATTTTAGTTTCAATTCTAAAGAAACTGTTCAAGATATTTTCAACAAACTTAATACGCTAATACAAATTTTCCTGTAGCATGAGTAATATACATCCAGTGGGACATTCATGTCCTATAGACATATTTCTAGTTTTTCAAATCATAACCTCAAAGGCTAGGTCAGGCCACAATTAGACATTAAACATTCCAAAACCTTACTGCACATCTACATGACACCACCAACCATCTCCTCAAAGATGATTAGACTACTGTGTAAAATGTAAGGGGAGTTCAGGGAAGACGGGGCTTTCTGCAAAAAAAACCGTCATTCTTCGACCCCCCTTTGATCCCCTGGGGCAAAATCAACATTCCGAAACCTTATTGCACATCTACATGACACCACCAACCATCTCCCCAAAGATGATTAGGCTACTGTGTAAAATGTAGAAGGAGTTCAGGGAAGACGGGGCTTTTTGCATAAAAAACATCATTTTTCGACCCCCATTTGACCCCCTGGGGCAAAATCAAAATTCCGAAACCTTACTGCACATCTACATGACACCACCAACCATCTCCCCAAAGATGATTAGGCTACTGTGTAAAATGTAAGAGGAGTTCAGGGAAGAGGGGGCTTTTTGCATAAAAAACGTCATTTTTCGACCCCCATTTGACCCCCCCGGGGCAAAATCAAAATTCCGAATCCTTACTGCACATCTACATGACACCACAAACCATCTCCCCAAAGATGATTAAGCTACTCTGTAAAATGTAAGGGGAGTTCAGGGAAGACGGGGCTTTTTGCATAAAAAACGTCATTTTTCGACCCCCATTTGACCCCCTGGGGCAAAATCAAAACTCCGTAACCTTACTGCACATCTACATGACACCACCAACCATCTCCCCAAAGATGATTAAGCTGCTGTGTAAAATGTAAGAGGAGTTCAGGGTACGGGGCTTTTTGCATAAAAAATGTCATTTTTCGACCCCCATTTGACCCCCTGGGGCAAAATCGAAATTCCGAAACCTTAATGCACATCTACATGACACCATCAACCATCTCTCCAAAGATGATTAGGCTACTGTGTAAAATGTAAGAGGAGTTCAGGGAAGACGGGGATTTTTGCATAAAAAACGTCATTTTTCGACCCCCATTTGACCCCCTGGGGCAAAATCAAAATTCCGAAACCTTACTGCACATCTACATGACACCATCAACCATCTCCCCAAAGATGATTAGGCTACTCTGTAAAATGTAAGAGGAGTTCAGGGAAGACGGGGCTTTTTGCATTAAAAACGTCATTTTTCGACCCCCATTTGACCCCCCGGGGCAAAATCAAAATTCCGAAACCTTACTGCACATCTACATGACACCACCAACCATCTCCCCAAAAATGATTAGGCTACTCTATAAAATGTAAGAGGAGTTCAGGGAAGACGGGGCTTTTTGCATAAAAAACGTCATTTTTCGACCCCCATTTGACCCCCCGGGGCAAAATCAAAATTCCGAAACCTTACTGCACATCTACATGACACCACAAACCATCTCCCCAAAGATGATTAGGCTACTGTGTAAAATGTAAGAGGAGTTCAGGGAAGAAAAGTGTGACAGACGGACGGACGGACGGACGGACGGACGGACGGACGGACATGAGTAACAACAATATACCCGAACTTTCTTTAGAAAGTGCGGGTATAATTACTGTATCGAATAACCAATAACTTTGTCTCGTCCGTCAAAGAGGTGGAGGTTAAGTCTCTCATCGTTGTCAACAAAAATTTAGAGTTTCTGATGTTATCAATTTCTTAACCAATGAGAATCTATTCGCCATCTGACAGACGATAATTACGTACTGAGTAGCGCCGAGAATGCCACGCCTTAGTGAAAGTCCAAACTAAGGTGGAAATCGTCTTGACAAAAACAAACAATTCAAAAACTGTTGATCTAAGACAATGTGGCACCGTATAATGTATCGTTTTTTTTTTAACTTTCCCCTTATTAATGTTCCATAATTAATGGTCTCTTACAGTATTTTGATCTTCTCTTGTGGTATAAGGATCTACTCGTTAAGGATAGCTTGATCACCTCAATCTTTAGATTAACTGACTTAGAATATTGCCAATACTGTTGCTGGATACATCATTATCTAGAGGATCGATGTGAATCATCCGTGGGTTACCGATGATGCGACGATAGAGAATCGATGTGAATCATCCGTGGGTTACCGACGATGCGACGATAGAGAATCGATCATCCGTGGGTTATTGAAGATGACAAAATTGGGAACATCTAGTAAACATGGATCACTAAAATGACTTTTTCATTGTAGTTTGTGTTAAGAATGCATCACACTGAAAGAGATTATATTTATTTGCAGAATAACAAGAAGACATTGCGTAACACTGTAACAACAATGTATAATCACAAATAACAAAGCAAGAGCTTAACATTATAAAATTTGAAAAGCGATAATAAACAGTACTTGGTACTTCCTACAGAATACTTACTCAATTACTATAACACTAAAACTATTTTTAGTTATCAGATCTTCTTTTTCTAAAATAAAAGAATAAAAACAAAATACAGCACTATAATAAGAAAAAAATGCACTTTCTTTTATGTCATACTTGAGCAAAACTTTAGAAAATATTTAAAAATGTCAATACTTCAGTACGGTGGGGATTACAAGGACTAGAGATTAACTGTAGATAAATACTGAGATACATGTATACATAAAATAGTAAACCCTATGCCATAATGATAATTAAACGGAGATTATAAATGTTCTATACATGCATGATTAACAATATGTATAATAATACATGTATAACTAAATAAAATTGAAAAATTATTTTAAACATGAAATTAAAATTCATTTTGTCCTTGTTTCCAGCTGTAACCATCATGATCTTCATCTTCCTTCAATATTACAAACAATGGAATTTCTATTTATGTTGAGGTGGCCAGATGACCTTCAAATGCGACCCTGAACTAAAATTTTTCTATGAAATCCATAAACACAGAATTTGTTTAATAAATATTGTTATTAATGTTACAGAGTTATCATTGGATGAAACTCCTGTATGCCCTTGATAAGAAATATGTACATACTGGCATTAAGGAACAAAAAAAATTGCTTATGTTAAGCTTAAAAATAAATTTGATAAAAATATATAACTATCATAAAACATAAAATCACCACTTTAAACATTAGTATTTCTTTAATAATACCCTATAAGTAAAGTTTGTCACATGTTGCCATATGACAAAAGGATCAATGTGCATGAATATTGCGTAATAATAAAATAAATAAATCTGGAGGGATTTGTAGAGATAAATATGTCAAATAGAATGATATTTCCTCACTTGATATACAAATCTGTAAAAATATTATAAGGAGAACTATATTTGGAGTCGTTCCAATTAATATTAACACTGATTTATTTATCAGTCCCAAAGACACCCCTTCTCCCTATAGATGAGTCAATAATGCCCAAAACATGGTAGCTGTCAACTGCATGCTTTGATCAGGTCTTTTAAAAATGTAACGTGTTTGTACATTGAATATTAATGTAAAATGGGGGTGCAGCAAAACACACAAGCTTGAAAAATACTGTGTTACACAGAACAGGTGCACATGTAAAGATATACAGTCTAAAAGAAATTTAACATCAATAAAATTCTGATACAATAAGGAATGCATTTAATACATATATCAAAAAAATTACCGGTATTTTACCATAATCAAATATTTACTGTTACTATAATAAACAAATCTTACACCTTCTTTAGCTTGAAAACAAACTTAAGCACTAGATGTTCATTCATGAAATAAGATAATAAATTGATCTTCACTCAGTTCCTTGATGACAGCGGACTATGAAAATCCACTAAGCCATTTGTTCATATTTGGATTTTCTGACCCGCTTTGCCAAACAGCATGCTAGTAATGCCCCAAGTAGCTGAAAAAAAGTCACATTAATTTACTTGTAATTGTTCAATATGTACAGTACTATCATTTTTAATTTTTAACCTAAGAATAGTATACTTAATGTGCTACAGATTGAGCATTGAGCTAATCCTCCAGTACACATGTCAACAGATCACTGCCCAGGGGTCATAAAAAAGTATGCATGTGGGACTTCCTTTTTTTTTAATTTAACTTTTTTTTTCTTTGTGGACAGAATAAAGCATCAGCACTCAAAAGCAAAAGTTTTTGAAGCAATATTCTAATCTGAAAGTCAGAAAAAATGTTTCCAACATACCTGGAAGAAAGAAATACCGAACGCCACCCCAGCTATGACTGCCATATTTGATTTCATGAAGTCCACGACCGTGTTGTAGCATCCCTGAAATAAGAGGCAACAAATAATGGATGGCACAGGAATTCACAAACTCAGGATAGCATTATCATGTCATGTGACTAATCAACATGGTTTTAAATGTAATGTGTATTTTACACTTTAACTGGACAATTTGTCACATAAATATGATTTTGCGATGCTGAGCCAATTTCCTGTTTTTAAGTTTATGCGATGATATGCACTTAGACTTTTTATAAGGACTATCATTAAGACTTGATAATAATTCAATACATGTGATAATTTTTTTAATCCATCCATATGCATGGCAACCATATCTTTATTCTTGAATATGGTTGGATAATCAATGCTTGTTCATCATTTGGCATGAGTATTACTCTGACCAGTCACAAAATGAGAAGGGGTATGCAATTAGAATGCTTAAACTCCATGGAAAAATATATTAATGTACCAATATGTCCAAGTAAATATGCTTTCCCCCCAGAGATTGTCTTTTCAATGGTTTACTGATAGTCATACTAAAATGAAGAATTTAGATAGATTGCTCACCACTGTGTAGATATCTGTGGCGTTTACACTGACATCCAGATTGTTACACACAGCGTCTTTACAGCAGGAGTGGGGCACGGCTCTACTGGAGTTGACTGTCTTCTCCCACGGGGTGATGAACCAGTCCTGGTAACTCTCACTCCCACAGCAGTGCAGCTGTCAGGCAAAGTACAGAATTTTAAATGCTGTTACGTTAATCACACTAATACTATCAAGCAAAATATGTAAAACCTACTTCCATCTGAAAAAATGGAAAAGCAAGGTGATTTATTATCAATGAATTATATAATAAAATTGAGTTTTTATGATAATTTCTTTCACTGACCTAAACAGATGATATTGAATTAAGCTCTCTATAAAATGATTACATATTCCTCCAAATTCATAATGAAAAAAAAAATACAAATTTTACTTTATCATTAAATGAGTTGGAATATACAAAAAAAGTTTTTATCCCTTGTAACTTCTTTTTAAAGCTTAGGTCATGCAAGTACATCTTAAACCCTTACTACAAGAGTATACACATATCAGGACAAAAAATTACCTGGGACTGCAACTCATCCATTGCTTTGCTACTATTGCCATACTGTTTAAGTGCATTATCCAGTCCCTCTTTAAATCCTTGTTCCAGCTTAGTTTTAAAAAAAAAAATCAGAATCAGAGAAGTAACTTTTAAAGTTTATAAATGCCCTATAAAGTCAATTTTTTTCCACCTCGGAGAAATTTCCAAAAAACACATGACAAAAGATACAATTCCTATCTTACAGTAAATCTGTGAAACAATCTCATTTTTCAGATTCTACTTGGATATTCTGATAGGACAATGCTTTCAACATAATGACATAACATCCTCCCTACCTTTCCTTTGTAGAAAAATCCTGCTGCACCTGCTCCAAGTTCTACAGCAAACACCAGCACGAGGAAAAAGCCATACTGAAATCAATACAGTTCTTTACAATTTGATAGATATAATTTTACATGGGCATTTTCAACAGAGTTCAATCAAAGTTTAGTTTTACTGCTAAAGAAGAACACCTCAAAATAAGAACAGATAAGTACGTAAATCTAGCGTGCGTCACAAGAGGTTTCGAACTTTACATGTGTTTTTTAAAATCTTTTTCCCCCTTCAAAAATGTCTTAATTATATGAAGACAATATTACATGTTTATTCCAAGAGAAGTTATGGAAGATTCCAGAAGCTAGACAGTGACGGAGAAATATGGCGAGCCTTCTCTCTTCCCTACACACCAAAGGCAACAAAGGCAATAAGTAAATAATCTTAGTATTCTAAAATACTTGTGTTTCATGTAACTCTTTAGGGAAAGAAATGTTACCATATATAACAACACAGCATTTCCTTTGGCTGTACAGCAGCATCCGAAGGAACCCACAATCACTATTAAAGCACCCACAGCAATCAGAATCCAGGGAGAATCCTTGTAGTAGATGGTAGAAAATTCCATGTACTTGTACAGGTCAACTTTGGTCCATATTCCCAGAGCCAGGATGGCAATTCCAGTCACCTTACATGAAAGTATTAATATACATGTAAACATATTGTATTAATTGATCTTTTTTGGATGTTGTGATTTACTCTATGTCTATAGTGGTTTTACAATAACTATATTAACTTTCAACAACAACAAAAAAGAAGTTCCAAATAATCTATTTTGATTTATAAAAATTCAAAGATCTACACTTTTTTGTTTGCCAAAAGAAAGCTTCCATTTATTACACAGTACTTGCTAATTAAAACATAGGTAATCAAAGATTACGAAGCTCACCTCGAAGAATGTAATCAGTCTAAGTAATGCAAATCTCAAATCATATTTTCTTAACAGTTAGTATATATTCTGACAACAATATTTAAGCAAGTTCTATTTAAATAGGTCTTAAAGTTCATTGGGGATTGATCTGTTCCAAAAACTTTAACCTGGTCATTCGTTTGGAAAATGTAGGTCAGATCCAGCATCTGAAGCAAGTTTTGACTGTTCATCCTTAGATGCATCATCCATGCAAGTTTGGTCTAGGTAGGGCTTATAGTTACTTGGGAATAATCTAGTCACTAATCTGGAAAATGTAAGTCAGATCCAGCATCCGAAGCAAGTCTGGTAGTGTCCATCCCTAGATGCATCAGCCATGCAACTTTGGTCTGGGTAGGGCTAATACATGTAGTTACTTGGGAATCGACCAGCTCCAAAAATTTTAACCTGGTCACTCATCTGGAAAATGTAGGTCAGATCCAGCATCCGAAGCAAGTCTGGTAGTGTCCATCCCTAGATGCATCAGCCATGCAAGTTTGATCCGGGTAGGGCTTATAGTTACTTGGGAATGGACCTGCTCCAAAAACTTTCACCTGGTCATTCATCTGGAAAATGTAGGTCAGATCCAGCATCCGAAGCAAGTCTGGTAGTGTCCATCCCTAGATGGAACATCCATACAAGTATGGTCCAGGTAGGGCTTATAGTCACTTGGGAATGGACCTGCTCCAAAACTTTAACCTGGTCACTCATCTGGAAAATGTAGGTCAGATCCAGCATCCGAAGCAAGTTTGGTAGTGTCCATCCCTACATGCATCATCCATGCAAGTTTGGATGCTTATAGTTACTTGGGAATAGACCTGCTCCAAAAACTTTAACCTGGTCACTCATCTGGAAAATGTAGGTCAGATCTAGCATCCGAAGCAAATCTGGTAGTGTCCATCTCTAGATGCATCATTTATGCAAGTTTGGCCCGAGTAAGGCTTATAGTTACTTGGGAATGGACCTGCTCCTAAAACTTTAACCAGGACACTGACGCCGGGGGTATAGCATAAGCTCATCTCGACTTCGTCGAGGTGAGCTAAAAATAAATGTGATTTTTTGCATCCAGCATAATTTATTCAAATCATTTTATTGACATCACCATGTTGGTATGCAGTCAAAATAAGAAAACAAATGACAGACAATAGGTAAAAGAAAAATATAATAATGCAAATGCAGGAATACAATTTCACACAATTCTTTATAGACAATAGTCCCTGTATATTTGTTTTCACTGCATTATTTATTATTTTATAGTTACCCAAAATATAAAGTTGAAAATCATCAAAAGAGTCTTCAGGCATCCCATGGCAGCTGTTGTAGCCATGGTAGATTTCGCTCTGTCTCGATCCATTTGATGAATTAGTAAATGGCTTAACTAATTCTCAATTTCTGCAAAACAGATGCGCAATATGTCTTTGACACGGCATCTTAATTTCAATCAATATTTCAAAACACTCATATCAAAACGTATATAACACGCATTAAAATAGAGAGATGTTTAACCTAGGATCAATATCTTCTTCTATAAAAATACATACCTGCTTTCAATGCCTGTGATGCCGTTTATGTTTATTTTATGTTAATAACGAACATCTTATGACCGGAAAATGTCAAAAGCGGTATAAAATTCAAGCCTTTCTAAGATATATCCGGAATAATATTAGTACAAAACGGAGGCCAGAATGGCGAACACGGGTTGCAAAATGCCATTCAGTTTTTGAACTAAGTATTCCGGGCAGAGTTCTAAATATTGAAAGGTATAAAATCACAAGAAATCACTGTTCTGCAGAAAAAAATCTTTCAGCGAAAAAATATATTCAGTAATGATAGAGAAAAGTTAAAATATTTGATAAATTTATAAATTTGATAAATTCTAGGATTTTTTGCGAAATAAGACACTGACATGACTCAACACATATCACACAAATCATATGCAGATTTTGTGAAATGATCATTTTTGTCCTCTCGTATGTGCACATTCTAGAGTTATCTCTCTTATCATTCATTCATTTATCCCCCCCCCTCAAAAATAATTAAAATAATAATTATTATTATGAAATAAAAAATCAGTATATGATGGTACAAGGAATGTTTTAATTATAGGTAGGCCTATTTACAATAATTATAGAAAGACAGCGCATACCACTCATAAATTCGAGTGATAAAAATACACAATTTTCTACAAGGAATACAGGATGGGTATTTGTTATCAGCATTGGATGTACGTAATATTTTGTTAATTGTTTACTGAATATTACTTATTACATTGGATTCCAATAAGTTGTGAAATTAATCTCCAACTTGATTGCTATTACATTGTGACAGGTAACACTTATCTTTTTAACATTTTTCCATCTACTCGTCGATCTCTACATGAAAATGTTCTAAATCTTGCAATTAAAAAATGATTGGTTAAATAAGCAAGCTTCGAAGAACTTTTAAAAGGGAGTATATCTTGCATTTCTTTCTTTCTTTGTACTTTAAAAAAATATATTAATGAGTACATTGTATTCTTCAAGCTTTCATCTTAGGTTTTCTCGACATAAATTTTGTTAATTGTATAAATTACATAAAAGAGACCAAAAATTAATTTCTGATTCACACGATATGTTCAGTATAAATGATCTCCGGTATCGATCACCAAAACTTGTCTCCAACGGCATTAGCAACCTGACAGGTACCAGACTTCTTCCAAACACAAAATCACAATAGATCTTTAGTGTGCTATTACGTTTCCCTTTCAAACATTTCGCATGCATATCTGCTATTGGAATTTCTCAACGCCCTTCAATAGAAAGATTTCCTTTTTAAACTTCCCCCATGATCATTTACATTGTACTTTCTTAAGTCTGTGATACATCTAGACGTCCATGAAAGTGTCGAAAAGCTCTTGCGTAGTTTTGAGTACAACAAAATATCAAAATTTTAAACTTAAGTGCATTACAAATTATATGTGTACTCCAAGTATGTAGAGATTGATGCATCCACTGGCATTTGTTTCTGTTATAAATTTTTAGCTAATAGTAAAATAAATCATATTGTCTAAAAATTCCATTTTAGTCTGATGTTAAACTGAACTGTCTTCATCAAAAAAAAAAAAAAAAAAAAAAAAAAAAAAAGAAAGATCGAGGGAGCTCTGAATTAAATTTATCTTGAATCTTCTTTCAGGCAAACATAAAAAAAATACTGTTTCTTTTTTTTCTTTTCTTTTTTTTTTTTTTGATATTTTTTCTTAAAAAAGGCGTTAATGGTAATCTAACAACCAAGCTCTATGATAAACGTGATATGACTAACTTTTTAATCGCCAACTTGCCTTACTTATGCAGCAATATACATTCATCACCTGCATACGGAGTTTATATCTCAGTTGATTCGATACGCGAGAACATGCTCTATTTATGTTCGATTTCTAGGGAGGTAAATTATTGACAAATTGATGAAATAAGAATATCAGCAGTGTTACAACTCACTTTGAAAAATTACGCACTTTGAAAATTTTTTTCAAAGTGCGTTAAATTTTGGGACCAAGTCAACGCACTTTGAAAAAATAAAATTTCTTTTCAAACTGCGTTAATATGGACCATATTAACGCACTTTGAAAAACTGTGTATGGATTTGTCAATATTCCTGCAAATCTTAGGTATGATAAATAATTGAACCTGTTTGATAATTCTTCTGTGAAGATGTCACTTCAGGATGTGAAAGTGAGCGATTTTGATTTTTCCATACTTTGAAAATTCTTTCTCGCTTAAATGCTTTACTGTACTTATTTTTTTTCAAGTTTGCATGCATTTTATGTAAACTTAAATTTATTGAAAGTTTTCAACGTTATACCCGTTATGTAAACACATATATTTGGGTGTAGCATAGACATCAGTACCGGAAAGGGGGGTTACATGTAGGCATATAAATATTTTGCAAAGATATACATAATATATACATGTATGCATTAAAAATTGGGACTTACCTGTGGGGTCAACTTTCAATTTGCTACCGACGGCTATGTACAATGTTTAAGAAAAAAAAAAGTTGGGATAAGAGACCTTCTACTCGTCTTCTCCTTGTTCTCAATGAGGTTAAATGAGTTCATGTAAATTTTAAAAAGTTTTTCGAAAGATATAATTATTACAATTTGATTTCCTCTATTACTAAAATCTAAGTCTAGAATTTTTATTTTCATACATATCTTTTTTTCAAAGTGCGTTGCCACACAGCAGTCTCGTTTAAAGTCATCAGCTCTATGGTCAATACAATGACCTTGTCAGCAAATACAACTTATCATAAGTAAAATGCTGACTGACGTTTTTCCATACTAATTGTTATACACTGGATTGACAACGGATTTTTCCGTTATATTTCCCGATCATGACAAGGAGCAATGCTCACTCCTCCATGGCACCTGATCCCACCTCGATCTGATGTTTTGGAGGTCCGTGTTTGCGTTGCTCCTATTTTGTATTGTTTATGGACTTTTGAGCTTGAATACTGTACGTTATCTCCATATGTTTCATTGACATTCTAGACCTAAATGATTGTTTTTGACAAGGTTTTATAGATAACAGAATGTAATTTTTGGTATGTAATAAACTGCATGAATAGTTAGTAGCGTATACCTAATTAAGAGCGCACGGACAATAGAATCATATCTGATGATAGATTACAGTGTGAATAACTCAGCAGGTATGTTAGTATTTTAAAGATAATTTTAAAAGCCCTTGCATTTTACTTTTAAAATTTCCGGTAAGCCGAATTCTTATAACTTTATTTGTAATAAACATGCATATAAAACGACATTAATGCGAATCTATTTGGTGAATATGTAATTCAATGAGAAATAGGACGAATCATAGAATGAAAAATAATTTAAACGAGTTTGTTAAATTAAATCCCTGTAACGTTAAATTATCATGCAGTGTTACAACGCACTTTGAAAAATTACGCACTTTGAAAAAATTTTACAAAGTGCGTTAAATTTGGGACCAAGCTAACGCACTTTGAAAAAATTATTTTTTTTTTCAAAGTGCGCTAATATCGACCATATTAACGCACTTTGAAAAAAAAAATGTAAAGATTGATCATATTCCTACAAATAATCGGTATGATAAAGTCACTTCAGGACCTGAGATATTGACGTTTTAAATATTTGAGGTTTTGATAAAATAAAAGGGAAAAAGGGTCTTGAAAAAAAGAGTGACGATTGTTTAAGATCATTCATTCGTTTCTTTTTTCTTTTTTTTATTAATTCTAGTCTTTGATAAGTAGATGTAAAGGTGTAAAGGGGGCACTAACAGTGGACAGCTTTAAGCAACTTAGCATTTATCATAATAAAAAGGGGGCAATTTGATTGTTCAAAACTATGAAAATTCTTTCTCTCTCATACGTTTAATTGTACTTAAAAATTTCTAGTTTTCATCTGTTTTAATTAATCATTTAATATTGAAAGTTTTCAACGTTATACCAGTTATGTAAATACATATATAAATGTTTTAGGTATAGCATAGACATCGAGACCGGGCGAAGGGCCAGAGGAGGGGGGCTAAGCCCCCACTTATTTTAGAAAGATTATACATCGTATAAGCATTGAAAATGCACCTTATCCTTTTTGGGTTTTTTGCTCCCCTCCCCCGTTTGTTACCGACACCTATGTATTGGAAAGATAAAGATTTGGATTGAGGGATCTTATACCCGTCTTCTCCTCTTTTCGATGGGAGTAAATCAATTCTTTTGGGGGTTAGGGTTAGGGTTTTTTTTTTTAAAGATAAATAACAAATAAAATCTTTCAATTACTAAAATACATGTATGATTTATTTTTTTTTCAAAGTACATTAAGTGTCTCCATGGTAAAATATATTGATGTAGACTCTTAACGCACTTTGAAAAAATTTTTCAAAGTGCGTTGAGTTGGTCCCAAATTTAACGCACTTTGAAAATTTTCTTCAAAGTGCGTTGACTTTGTCCCAATTTTAACGCACTTTGAAAAAAAATTTCAAAGTGCGTATTTTTTTCAAAGTGCGTTGCCACAATGCAGTGAGTAGCATACCTCGCTGTAAAAATTGTTCATACTTAGAGCAATTCAAAGCTCTTGAATATAGCAAATAAGTTGAGACATGAACAACACAAGCAGATGATTACTACACAATTAATGTATAAGGAATGTTGACGATTGAAAAGCTGAAGTCATCTCGTTTGACATACATTGTAAGTTGACCCTAATCGTCTATACTCCGTAAATATCTAAACATGAAAATGATGTTTCATTGTCCATTAACGATTAATTGTCAAATAACAATGGTTATTAACATTCTTATATCGAAACGCTATATCCTGGTGAGCTTGAAATAAAATATACCAAATTAATAGTCTGACACAACTGTTTCTTAGAAACTTTACTGCAAAAAAGACGTTAATGGTAATCTAACAACTAAGCTTAATGACAAACGAGATGGCTTTAACTTTTCAATCGTCAACTTCCCTTACGCAACTATTGCAAGCAATATACCTTCATCACCTGCATGCGGGGTTTATATTTCTGAATTGATCGATACACAAGAGCATGCTCTACATATATACAGTTTTTAAAATTAGGTAAGTTTTTGACAAACTAGAGGTACTATGGACACTGAGCTCACTAAACGATAAACCTGCCCCCGCCTCCCATATGAATATAATGGCAAAGTCCATGTTTTGCTCTTGGAAATAAGTGTTAGATAAAAAAGTAAAATGGGAGGTGTATAATTGCAGTATGTAGTAAAAATTCAGTGAAAGTGTCATTAAAATACATTCAGTGGTATAAGAGGAATTGTAGTTAAAAGATGGATACCACAAAGCATAACAGAGGGACGGACGTACAGACGGACATCCCGATCACTATATACATTCCCACTTTTCCAGCGGGGGTATTACAAGTTGCTGAAATAAGAATATCAGCACTTTCGTTTAAAGTCATCATTTTGTAAGTTCTATGGTCGATACAATGACCTTGTCAGCAAATACAATTTATCATTAAGTCAAATGCTGACTGACGTTTTTAATACTACGGAGTATATAATTGTTAGACCATTATATACAACTGAATTTTAGACGGATATTTCCGTTCTTTTCCGATCATTACAAGAAGTATACAGCGGGTGTGACCGGTCTGCAGGTGATGCTCACTCCTCCATGGCACCTGATCCCATCTCTGATGTTTTGGAGGTCCGTGTTTGCTCTGCTCTTATTTTGTATTGTTTAATGGACTTTTGAGCCTGAATACTGTTCTTTGTTGTCTCCATATTTTTCGTGAAGCAGACTCCATGGCTTTTTTTTTATATCGAGTTGACAATGAAACTAACTAAACATCGTTGATAAACCCGAATGTCGAATTGAAAGCCAAGTGTTTTCTTTGGAAAGCAATAGGGGACCCACTGTTATCTAAATATTTCCATAGATTTCCTTTTCTTGTGTATAGAAGTGTTATCAGTAAAGTTGTTTGATTCGAGGAATCAGTATTTAGCCACAGCTACCCCGACGACTGGATGGTGTTAACCATCCACCAAGATATCTTTCGAGATTTTTTTCGAGATTTATTGCACCTACATTTCGATATCTCATATCCTCTCCCGCTTTTGTTAAAGATTGGCCGTCTACGTTTAATAAAAATGTAGCATTTTATATCATGTGAAGTGCCCATCTCTTACTTAACAAAAGCAGAAAATGCATGATATCAAATATCAGAATATAGGAAAGATATAGACTAGACATTCATGTATTTTAAATTAATTTTTGTGTCTAAGAAAAAATTCAAAAAGGGGGAGGGGAGGATTAGGTTCTATCATCCATTCAGCTAGCTGTGCATTCAGCCTTTAAAAATAGGATATAAGATGGATAATTAAATCCAATTTATGTACACTGTATAACATTCGAATGTCCTCATGTATGATAAGTTTTGAAAATGAATAACAAATATTCCAATATAAATATCAAGTTTTTTTTTTCAAATGTAAAACAATATTTGTATAATATAAATATTGCACGTAGTCGGGATACCTGTCCTCTGTATGCTTTGTATACTGTATACCCATGACACTAGTTTGACGTTGACGCGGGCCAGGCTATATTTAAACGTTTTACCTGTAATTACACTTTTGACATGATAGACTTGATAATCTAATATATTCTGAAGAGTCTAATTACATTCGATTAAACCCCAGGTATGACATAGATAAAGGAACTGACAAGACCTTTTAATATGTTATGACGCTTTCGTCGTCAATAAACAACTACAGAGGTATACAATGTAGGTTAAATTGACGAAATACCGGTCTGGTATTCCCTGACTGACTCGGCAGGTTTACTGTAGGTTAATGTTTCTTATAATGTCCAACAAATTGTAAAAAATGAAGGTCATCTAGTTCTTCTATATATGAAGAGAAATTAAATCAGTATGGACTATTGCTTAATTCATATAGTGTAACAGGCAAACTCCTTAATTCAAATTTTCATTTTCCCACTGTTTAATTGCAATGACAATGAATTTATTCTCATGAACTGACATTAGTACAGTGTTGAGAAAGATTACAAGTATAGTTAAACATATGTGCATGCGTGAAAAAGAAAAAAGTACAAAGTAACAAAACTAACAATGAGCTGCTGTCAAAGGCTGTACATAATTAATTCCATCATATCTAATTTCTTCTACCAAAGCTGATTGTTTAATATTCTTCGATGTTTGCCATATTGTCCTTCTTTAAAAAGAGTTACATTTAAGTATGTCAATTCATAAGAAATTCAAAACTATGATAAGATTGCGCAGGCACTTGTTTCGATAACAAGTATAAGTTATACTTATACTAAGAGTTAAAATTTTATAGGCAAAACAAGTGCCTATGTAAGATTGTTATAGATAATTTTGAATTTCTTAAATATACTGAAACACAAAAGAAACGCAACAAGCAGTAATCTACAAATGTTTGATTTTTTTATCTAATGATTTTCAAAAAAGTACAGTAAGGCTAAACTCACTTTTCAGAACAACAGAGATTTGATAAAGATTTTAAATATTGAGAAGACCAAAATATAATTTTTTTCAAAAGGCCCTTTAAACAAAAGAGTATTTTACTATAATAACAAGAGTCTAGAAACTGTTAAAGAATTTAAATATCTTGGTATCATTTTTTCAAGATCTGGCTCCTTTTTAAAAGCCAAGAAACATCTCTGTGACCAAGCCCAAAAAGCAATGTATGGTGTTATCAGAAAAATAAGACAATTTAACCTCCCTGTAGAATGTCAACTTGATTTGTTCGATAAAATGGTTTTACCAGTGTTACTTTATGGTTGTGAAATTTGGGGTTTTGAAAACTTAGATATTATTGAACGTGTTCATTTAAAATTTTTGAAACATATTCTGTACCTGAAAAGTAGTACCCCGAATTATATGGTTTTATTATAATCCTAATCAAGACTGGGTTACTTCTGTTGTTAAACAAAGATTACAAGATCAATTTATTCAAAAATGGCATTCTGATATTAACAGTTCTTCTAAAGGTACTTTGTATAAAATTTTTAAAACAAATTTTGAGTGTGAAAAGTATTTAAGTATTTTGCCATTAAAATTTAGAAAAATACTTGTCAAATTTCGTATTACTAATCACCATCTACCAGTTGAGCTGGGAAGATGGGCATCTATACCATTAAGTGAAAGATTATGTACACTTTGTAATGCTAAACATGTTGCTGATGAATTCCATTTTATACTTGAATGTACTGCACTGTCAAACATCAGGAAAAAGTATATTGATGAATACTACTTTATTAGACCAAATATTCTTAAATTTTCTCAACTGATGACAAAACAAGATGCTATGTCACTTAAAAAACTCTGTATGTTTATACACTGTATTAAAAATATATGATTTAGTCTGTCCTCCATAATTTTTTTTCCTCACTTATCTCAATTATCACGTGTTTTTTCCTCCCTTTTTCCATTTTTTTTATTTTTTCTCTCCATTTTCTTTTTTTCTTTTTCTCCCATTTCATTGTCTTATTATGTATATCATGCACTTATACCTCTGACCTGAATGTATATATGCTGTAAATATTTTTCCTTGTCCTCATGTACCATGTATTTTAAATGGTTTTGAGTGAATAAATGAACTTGAACTTGAACTCTTTTAACTTTACTAAGTAACATATGACTGTTAAAACAACCCCCTCCCAGCCATTCAATTACAATGTGCAAGACTGTCCTAAACAACAATTGCAGCTTAATTTCTACGATACAATAGGTTAATCAATATCGAGATCTGAGCGAAAGAATTATTCTTTGCCATTTTTAAATGCCTGTTTTTCAGATGATTAGGTCGAATTTTCTCTAACTTAGCGCATTGTAGTAACCCTTGGACTTCCGGTCCAAAGGCTATCTTTTATGCATGTGCTATGCAAGACCCGGTTGAGGCCTAAAGTAGTGTATTTTTGCATCATCAACTCTCCATCACCTTTACTTTGAGATTTAATTGCGTACTTAAGCCATTTTCAAGAGACCTTAGCATCGTTACGGGAACGAAAGGAGATTTAATTTTGCTGCATTGAAATATTGCTGCATTACTTAAGATGAACAGTCCAAACCCTTAAAACTCCATAATATTGCCAAATGTTTTTTCAACATGCAATTTTTGATTTCTGTTAAGCAGACTCAAACTTGACCACCGGTTATGGTATGAAAATCGTTCAACCGTTAAATTACCGATATTTAAAAAATTGAAAATATCCATAATTTTAAAATACAAAATTCTTTACTTTACATAATTATTTCCCCCTAAAGTAGGATGTTGCATTTCTTTTGCGTTTCAGTATATAAGAGGAGAGCTATGAAAAAAAACCCTCAAAGATGACAATCTGTCCACATCAAACAGAAATTATACGAATCCGAAATCATATATTAGACTGAAGGAATTCTTGTAATTTGGCAACTGACAATCGCAATGCCTATCGAGCTTAGACATGTTTAATTGGCATATTTTTTTTCCCTTATTGATAATTAATAAAAATTACATGACATACTGTACAGCTGATTTACTGAGTATGAACATAGCAAAAATAAAAAGTACGAGCATCTAGTAAACAGGAAATGCCAAATAAAAAAAAACAGTACTGGACATCCCTGACAAGAAATGTAATATATTGTAAGTAGAATTGTAGACATCGTTTTTACTTACAATTATGTGTCACTTGATTAACAAGAGGTTTCAGGGAGAATAGTACGTTTTTATTTGAAAAAAAACTCGTATAACTCATGCATTTTATCTTATTTGTTTTTGATTTTTTTTTTAAAAAAGTGATAACTACGTGAAAATTTTCTAATGCATTTGTATAATTTTATTGATATTAACTTCGTACATTACGAAAAAAAAAAAATTATCCATAGAATGTACACATTAATTTTATGTTTTTTTTAGCTCACCTGAGCCGAAGACTCAAGTGAGCTTTTCTGATCACATTTTGTCCGTCTGTCTGTCTGTCTGTCTGTCTGTCTGTCCGTCTGTCTGTAAACTTTTCACATTTTCGACTTTTTCTCAAGAACCGCTGGGCCAATTTCAACCAAACTTGCCACAAAGTATCCTTGGGTGAAGGGAATTCAAGTTTGTTCAAATGAAGGGCCACGCCCTTTTCCAAGGGGAGATAATCATGAATTTGTTAAAAATTAATGGCATTTTTAAAAAATCTTCTTCTCCAGAACCGCTGGGCCAGGAAAGATGAAACTCATGTGGAATCATCCTCAGGTAGTGTAGATTCAAGTTTGTTCAAATCATGACCCCCGGGCCAAGGGTGGGGCCAAAATGGCCGACCCAAGTTTTACATAGGAATATATAGGAAAAATCTTTAAAAATCTTCTTCTCCAGAACCACTGGGCCAGGAAAGATGAAACTCATGTGGAATCATCCTCAGGTAGTGTAGATTCAAGTTTGTTCAAATCATGACCCCCGGGGCAAGGGTGGGGCCAAAATGGCCGACCCAAGTTTTACATAGGAATATATAGGAAAAATCTTTAAAAATCTTCTTCTCCAGAACCACTGGGCTAAGAAAGATGAAACTCATGTGGAATCATCCTCAGGTAGTGTAGATTCAAATTTGTTCAAATCATGACCCCCGGGGCAAGGGTGGGGCCAAAATGGCCGACCCAAGTTTTACATAGGAATATATAGGAAAAATCTTTAAAAATCTTCTTCTCCAGAACCACTGGGCCAGGAAAGATGAAACTCATGTGGAATCATCCTCAGGTAGTGTAGATTCAAGTTTGTTCAAATCATGACCCCCGGGCCAAGGGTGGGGCCAAAATGGCCGACCCAAGTTTTACATAGGAATATATAGGAAAAATCTTTAAAAATCTTCTTCTCCAGAACCACTGGGCCAGGAAAGATGAAACTCATGTGGAAGCATCCTCAGGTAGTGTAGATTCAAGTTTGTTCAAATCATGACCCCCTGGGCAAGGGTGGGGCCAAAATGGCCGACCCAAGTTTTACATAGGAATATATAAGAAAAATCTTTAAAAATCTTTTTCTTCAGAACCACTGGGCCAGGAAAGACGAAACTCATGTGGAATAATCCTCAGGTAGTGTAGATTCAAATTTATTCAAATCATGACCCCCGGGGCTAGGGTGGGGCCAAAATGGCCCCACCCAAGTTTTACATAGGGATATATAGGGAAACCTTTTAAAATCTTCTTTTCAAGTACTTCAAAGCTATGATTAGTGATATTTATATGGAATCATCCTCAGGTAGTGTAGATTCTAATTTGTTCAAATGATGAACGCCTGGAGGGGGGGGGGTATATTCAAGCCCTATGTGCTCAGGTGAGCGCTGTGGCCCCTGGGCCTCTTGTTAATTAAGAAGTAGTTGTGAATAGAATATTTCACTTTAGATATACATATAGCTATGTCTAACATATGTCTACTATCTAAAGAAAGAAAATATGAAACATTACTTGTAAAGGTGCATTTATAATCACAATGCGTTCATTTGTTGGATGTTTCAATTATATTACTTGTATAATAGTCAGCCCTTAATTTTCATACCTGTTTTATTGGACCCCAGTACCATTACTTTGATTTATTATAATGACACCAAACATTCAATTCATTCAGTATTTGTACTCTTTAACATGAATAGTTCATTTAAACGGGTAAAGGTCACGAATTAGAATAGATTGCCTTGAATTTAGATTTTCCTTCTGACTCAGTATGGAATTGTAATTCCCTTTAACGCAAGCATTCATTCAACAAAGTTAAATATCAAACAAACTATTATCCCATCATCACCCTAGAGTAAATTTGTATACGAATTCCCAAAACTTCAGATTTTCCTTTAAAAAGTCAATGCATATCTAATTATAATAATATTTTTAACTTCAAAAATGTAAAATACATTGAAAAATCAATATTTGTTTATTTATTGCGCAGATATTTACAACAAATTTTGCAAAGCATTTTTTTTCAGACAAAAATTAAAAAAAAATAACGTTATAATGTATTATTAATTGGTTTTTTATTTAATTTTACATATCTTAAAAAATATATTGTAAAAAAGCGTTTAAATTGTGCATTTATTTATGTTGAAATGCCTTTCGAGGCCCTTGATTGGTAATAAAACATCTTGTATCTTATAGAGATACATTATAGATTGACAATTTTAGTTTGTTTGAAATGTACACTTAGTTGATTTAAGTAAGAATGGTTTTATTAATATCTTAAATGTGCTCTAATCTACTGCTCGTCCACTTACAAGTGCAAAATGTATGTCATATATTAAAAATAAATCACAATTTATTTTTTTTTTGGGGGTAATTATTATCAGATTAGAAGAATAAATTGGCCTATTTCGCATCAGAAGTGAAATCAATCTAAAATGAAATACTTGTAGTTGATAGAAATATATCTAGTCAAAAAGAAAAGGAATGACCTGGGGAAGGGGACAGTGCACCCCTTGCATGCTACACGTGATATTCAAGGTCTTTTACATTGTTCCATGTATATATATTTAAAACCGATTTTCCATTTCATTCATTAATCACCATGTGCCATATCAACATATAATAACAGTATATTCTGCTATGTAACTAGCCTCATACAGAGAATGAGTAGTTTGGAAATTTAACCATGACTGTCGTCAATTCTGTATACACAATAATCGATATTTAAATTTCTATTGATTTTTTTCTTCAAAGCTTTTAAATACTTAACCCCTCGAAGAGTTCTGGCTATGCTGGTGATCTACATGTATGAGTCACTAGGGTTTTTTCCTTATTGCAATCCAGTTAAAAATAACCCCAAGAACCATTTAAAAGCCACATGCTCTGGTCAGAGTTGACACAATTTACCCTCAGCATGGACGCGATGAAAGACACTATAATCGACAAGATCGAATCTTACTGTTCTGGAGATTCTCTCTGGGTATGTTATACATATTTAAAAAATATATAAAATTAATACACATATATGAAATTATTAAAATTATTTTTTTATTTATCGAATGGTTTCTGATATATTACATTATAATGTAATATCATATAAAGCATTTGCATGCACATTTTCAATATACGGTAATACACTTCTTTATAATAAATTTTAAAACACTAGCAGTTTAAATTAATTTAAATTCAAAACAGCACATATATTTTATAAATCTTATAAGAATTTTAAAAAAGAATTGTTTTTTACTAAAATTTCTGCTATGTGTGCTAATTTCTGCTATGGTTAAAAAATTCCGATGTTAAACCATTAAATAATTCTCATGTTTACTTTTTTCTTTTGAATATTAATTTTTCTTATTTAAAAGAATCGCCGTATTTGCTTTCAGGACTTCAACCTGACGTGGAACACGGCTTCTCCCGATCTCACTCCCTGCTTCCAGAAAACAGTCTTACCCTGGATACCATGTATTTTTATCCTGATATTTTCACCACTCCGACTCTACTTACTGCCAAACGAACGATCAAAACAACAACACTCTACGCTAAGTCTTGCCAAATATGTAAGAACCTTTAGTTATGCAAAGGTCTTTGTTTATATCCATAAAGACATATCTTTTTAAAAAGTCAATTAATACATAAAGATTCTTTTGAATGAATAAAAAATCAATGACATTGTTTAAGTGATATTGATTGCCTGATATTTGATTTTAGATTTTGTGTGCTGGACTCATCTTGCTCTCGCTCTTGGAATGCTTGGAAACAGTATTTGTGAATTCTCTTGATGATGCCCTGCGACAACCGGAATTTATATCATCCATACTAACTGGGATAGCACTGGTAATTTAAATTTTCTCATATATTTTAAATCCTTATATAATACAAAATGTACTTGGGAAATATATGTACTTCATTACATTGTTACGATCTGCATGGAAAGATACTTGATTTGACTCTGATTTACTATATTTAGATCCTGGCCAATCACGTCATGTGGACAGAACGCCAACAAAAAATAAGATCCTCTGGATTTCTGCTAGTCTACTGGTTCCTGATGTTAGTCAGCTTTTCTTTGACACTCCAATCCCGAGTCAGGTCCCTCCTCAAACAGGTATAACTGGATGAACTATCTAAGGAATAAAAATTTAGCTTTCTCTCAATCCTGACTTAAATGCTTGCAAACATATGAAATAACACTCACATTTGCCATTTCAGGATGATATGAATGTGGACACGAGGTTTTGTTTCCTGTCAATTCAGACTCTTCTCTGTATAGCTCAGCTGACTCTGACAGCACTATTTGTTGACAACTTCCCTGAAGATGACCAAAAATACAAGGTACTTACTAAATGGATAAGAATAAAACATTTCTTTGGTATTCGATTTTTCCACTTCGAGTATCACAACCAATAAGAAATTCTACAATTTCCCCATTTTTGCTTTTACAGAAACCGTGCGTTGAGAACAGTACATCTCTATCTACCCTTACATTTTCTTGGTTTACTGGGTAAGCATATTTACATTTTCTTGTTTCATTTAAGGAGTACATGAATTTTACAGTGTTTCTTAATAATTCTTCTATCTAATGAAAAATAATTGCATGGATTTCTTTGTAAAGGGTCGTGCGAGAAGCTTACAAGAGACCATTGAAGGCAGAAGACATGTTAGACCTCCAAGAAAACTTGAAATCGGAATCAATTGTTCCTGTATTCGAGAAAGCATGGCACGACGAAATCAACACCCTGAAGAAGTGAGTGTGAAATCACTTGTATATTTCATTTCACTTTATTTTGAAATAATTGAATCTTCAATATATATGAATATTTTGTCATGTTTTAACAGGAAAACCCATGAAGTCAAAACTGAGATTAATAACAACAAACCCGAAGAAAAGACACACCAGGCTAGTCTCATTAAGGTGCTCTTCAAGATGCACTCATCTGAGATAGTCCTTAATTTCCTGATGCGGATGTCACGTCATCTATTGCAGTTTGTTGGACCCTTTCTTTTCAAGTGAGTAGAGATTTATCTCATATAAATACTTATGAAAATCAATTGATGAGATTTATCAGAAATAACTTTCTCATGTGTTTAAAAATAATGTCGATCTTATATTTTTTTCAGGCAGATGATTGACTTTGCTGAGGACAAAAATGATTTACTTTGGCATGGAATTTTATTTGCCACAGTAAAATTCATAGTTGATTGCACACAACTGCTTATGGGAAATTATGATGACAATATTTGTCATATGATAGGAATCAAAGTCAAAACATCTATTTGTGGAGCACTATACAGAAAGGTATATAATTTTACAATGAAGAGAAAATTAATTCAACAAACCATCCTTTAAAATATTCACAGTATATAATCTTTTAAGCTCATAAGAAACTTTGAGAAATCATTTTGGTATCATATTTACAGATGACTAAACTTTCGAACACGGCCAAGAAAGATTGCACTGTGGGTGAGATGGTAAACCTGATGTCTGATGATGCTCAGAGAGTTATACATGCTTTATTTCAATTGCACTTCTTGTGGATTGGACCTCTGCAGGCATGCGTGGCCCTCTACTTCCTTTATCAAGAGTTGAAGTTTGCTGCAGTGCTAGGATTTAGCCTCTTTTTCGTTTTCATTCCTTTGAATGTATTCATAGCAAAGAAACATCATAAAATCAATGTAAGTTCCTCCATAGAAAACTGCTTCTAACAGATTTACTGTGTTGCCTTAAGTCTGTTATTTAATAAAACAATTTATATTTGTCTGTAGAAAGAAGATACAGACATCAAAGATAAAAGAATGAAGGTTGTAAATGAAGTCTTTAATGGAATGAAGGTAAACTCTTTCTCTCTCACTATCTCCATTCTATTTCTCAAATATCAGTCTTTAATGATTACTTTGATTTATGTAATCCTCTTTCATTTATGTATTCCTCTCCTTTGAACAGGTATTAAAACTTTATGCATGGGAACCTTCCTTTGAAAACAAAATTGACGCCATTCGATTCCAAGAACTACGCGGAAAAATGAAGAGAAGATGTTTCGATGCAGTTTCATCTTTTATTTGGGGCATATCGGACTTTCTGGTAATTATTGATAAGTACATAGACACAATCATGTAAACTATTAAATTCATTTATATTGAATTTTTTTGAGAGTTTGATAAGAAACGAAAAAAAAAATAAAATGAATTCATAACTACGAAAAAAAAATTATGTCTTGAAGATAATGAAACTGTAGATTTATCTTCTTCTTTTCAGGTGACATTTGTCATCTTTGCTGTGTATTTGTGGTTGGACGATACCAATGTCATGACAACAAAGAAGATCTTTTACACAATATCTTTGCTTGGAATTCTCCGTGGACCAATTCTTCACATGCCACATGTGATCACAGCACTTGTTGAGGTTTATATCATTAAATTATTTTTCACTTTGTTTTTTAAAAATTTTGTCATAAAACATATAAAGCTCGATAAAAACACAAACTGAAATTAACACACCTTTGTTTTACAGACATCAGTCGCTCTTAAAAGAATTCAGAAGTTTCTGAATCAGGAGGAAATTGATGAGTCTGCCATTCAACATGATGGAAATAACGGAATGTCTATACAAATGAAAAATGCATCCTTTGCCTGGAATCGACAGAAAAATCCCAATTTGAAAAAGTAAGACACTTTCATTCTCGTCATTGCAAATTATTAACTGAAAAATTAATTATGTCTCTTTTATAGTTAAAGATGTAAAAAATATAAAATAATAATTTAATCCATGTGGTGTCATCCACAGTCTAAACATCGACATACCTGAGGGAGGACTGGTGGCTGTTGTTGGAGCTGTGGGTGCTGGAAAGTCTTCGCTGTTGTCAGCAGCAATCGGAGAAATGGAAAAGACTTCCGGAGAAGTCAGTGTGAATGGTTCTGTTGCTTATGTTACACAACAAGCATGGATTCAGAACAATTCTCTGAAAGAAAATCTTCTGTTCGGGAAAGAGATGAATGGAAAAAATTATAATAAAGCAATCGATGCATGTGCTCTACGAGCTGATCTAGACATCCTTCCCGGAGGGGATGAAACTGAAATAGGAGAAAAAGTAAGGAAGATTATATGCCTGACTGTCATATGTAGTGAAATTACAAGTTCTAAACAATTATGAGTAAATGATATTACTTCAATTTTTAAATTCTTTATTTCTTAGGGTATCAATTTGAGCGGAGGTCAAAAGCAAAGAGTAAGTCTGGCCCGTGCAGTTTACCAGGACGCCGACATCTACCTTTTAGATGACCCTCTTAGTGCTGTCGATGCACATGTAGGAAGACATATATTTCAAAAAGTCATTGGAAATGGAGGACTTCTGAGAAACAAGGTAACATCACTAACTGAGCGTCGTTGATATGTTGTCAATTTTTGTAAATTGTAATAAATTATATTCAAAAGATTCCTGACCTCATTTTGCCAATATTCTTTATTTACAGACACGTGTCCTTGTAACACACGCCATTAGCTTTCTACCGAACGTGGACAAAATTATTAATATTGTAAATGGAGAAGTATCAGAAGTTGGAAACTACAATGAATTAATGGAACAGAATGGCGCGTTTGCAGAATTTGTACGTAACCATGCACTAGAAGAATCGACTTCTGATGAAGGAGAACAAAGTGAAGAAAAGCCTAAGGCACCAGAGCGACAGTTATCAACTTTTGACCAGTCTGACAAAGATGATCAGACAAAATCAGAAAACAAATGTAAAGATTCCAAATTCATAGAAGAAGAAGCAATAGAAACTGGACAGGTGAGCAAGAACTGAATAAGTATTATATCAAAAAAGTGACAAATTGAAATGCTTTTGTTAAATTAAATTAAGCAGCAATATGTATACATGTAAATCTTTCTTTTGTAGGTGAAATGGTCTGTTTACACCGGTTATTTGAGAGTCGCTGGATGTTTTCTCCTCGTTTTGTTCTTCTTGTGTCTAGCAGAGAACATTACTGATCATTATAACCAGTACTGGTTGAGCGAATGGAGCAGCGACAACACGGATAACTGTACCACAATGAATATGTCTTCAACTACACAACAATCGCGAGAAAGATACAGACTTACCGTATTTGGATTAATTGGAATGGTTAAAAGTATGTTTAACTTTCGCCAATCAAGTTCAAGGCGATTTGCTCATCATTCAATGTCTTACTTTCAGTGCAAATATTCAGCGGTACACTCACTTACAATATTTTCTTTTGCAGCTATTTTTGATGTTCTCGGACAACTCTCTATTACTTACATCGCTATTACATCTGCAAGAAAATTTCACCAGAATGCCCTGTCCAGTGTTATGAGAGCGCCATTAAGCTTCTTCGATACAACACCGATTGGCAGGATCATCAACCGTTTCTCTAAGGACATGGAAACTTTAGATTGGTCTCTTCCATGGGTTACGAAATCTTTCTTAGAGAGTGTCCCTCATCTGCTGTCCACTTTTGCAATCATTACGTTGGGTACCCCCAAAATAATGTACTTTGTGATTCCACTGTGCTTCGTTTATTTCTTCATACAGGTAATTTACTTTATACTAGTATTTGAATGGAAGAAAAACTTTAATATTTTGATGGGAAGGGAAAACAGTTTTCCATCTTCAGACATGTAAACACATTGCCTTATCTTATTTCAGAGACTTTTCAGTGCCACTGCAACACAGACAAGGAGGATCTGCAGTGCCCTTAGATCACCTCAGTACTCTCACTTCAGCGAGTCCATCAATGGTGTCACAACACTTCGTGCTTTCAACAAAACTCAGCTGTTCACAAATGAGTCTGATCGCCGGCTAGATGCATACAATAAAGCTGAAGTAACAAACACAATGTGTTACAGGTAAAAACACATTCTAAATTTGATTCGAAGATGATAACCTTTTTTCTTCTCATAATGTGTGTTACAATAAATTACTGTCTTCTTTGCAGATGGCTAGGAATTCGTTTGCAGTTTATAGGAAATCTTTTGGTTTTCATTGCTTGTGTCATGGCTGTTTATAGAAGGGATGTGTTATCGAGTGGGATGATAGCTCTTGTTATGACATATGCAGGACATGTGAGTAGTTTTTCACCTAATATCATTTTCTTGCTATTGAAGATTTTTTTGACTAAATAAATTCACTATGATTTTTAAGTATACAATTATTCTTGAAATATTCCTTCTTCAGATTACCGGAATACTCCACTGGATTGTTCATATTTTTACTGAAATGGATACTAGAATTGTGTCCGTTGAAAGGATCCAGGAATACATAGACACAAAACCTGAAGCGGATTGGCGGATTGAAGAAACAAAACCTGCCCCTGAATGGCCACAAAAAGGCAATGTCAAATTTACAAATTTCGGCTTGAGATACCGTGAGGGTTTGGACTTGGTTTTGAAAGGAATAGACTGTGAAATAATGCCAGGAGAGAAAGTAAGTACATATTGTTTTGACTTCCAATTTTTAATTTTCCTTTACATCGTCCAACTTTCATTTTTTTCATGAAGAGTGATATACTATTCATTACATGAATTATATTTATTTTTTATAGATTGGAATCGTTGGAAGAACAGGCGCAGGAAAATCTTCATTGACTCTTGGATTATTCCGAATCATTGAAAAGGCTCAAGGCAGCATAACTATTGATGATGTTGACATATCCACCATTGGTCTTCATGATCTTCGTTCAAAACTCACAATTATTCCTCAAGTGAGTATTTAAAGGGGTTTCATGTAAATTAGAATAATTAAGTCTAGTCACAGTAATTGTGATATCTTTAAATGTATGTTTCCACAATTTGCTTAAACTATTCACTTGCTGTTTTTAGGATCCCATTTTATTTTCTGGTACAATACGGATGAATCTGGATCCGTTTGAGTCTTATACTGATGAAGAGATATGGGTAGCTCTGGAGCATGCCCATCTTAAAAAGTATGTGGAATCCCTAGACGATGGTCTTCAACATGAATGTTCTGAGGGAGGTGAAAATCTAAGGTAAAGATTTACCAGAAAAATTCATTGCATTTGACAATGTATGAACAAGTAATCATTTAAAATACGTCCTAAAATGTACATATTTAGTTATTTATTAATTCATTAATTGCAATTTGTAATTTATTTGCAGTGTTGGACAAAGACAATTGGTTTGTCTTGCCCGCGCATTGTTAAGGAAAACCAAGGTGCTAGTCTTAGATGAAGCCACAGCAGCAGTTGACCTTGACACTGATAACCTTATACAGAAAACCATACGACAGGAATTCTCAGACTGCACCATTCTTACCATAGCTCACAGACTCAATACCATCATGGATTATTCCAGGTAAATTAACATTTTCTATATATTATGTTTGGATATTAAAGGATTGCATGATTCCAAAAAAGTTTTACTCTCATTATAAGAAAAATGGAAATATATTTGAATTTTTTATCTTATGAAGCAAATTCACCTGAAATGGAGTTATGTTCATTATACTCTGCTAATAAATTGGGTTTACGTGGAAATTAAAAAAAGGACACAACCTATTTTTTAGCTGTGATAATCTTTCATTATTAAAAGATAACATAATAATAAATTGGTGTTAAATTCAACTATTACTCTATTCCAGAATTATGGTATTGAGCAATATTAGTTTAAGATTTTTTAATAAACTATGAAAATGTCTTTATTTATTTGTGTTTTTACTTGTATATAACTTTTGAAAATGGCTTTTCAAAGTCTTTATTACAAGAAAACTTTACAGAGCCTATATATAGAACATCTGAGACATCTTCCATTAGGCCCCTATATTCATGTTCTTCTTCGAATTCCCTCTACTACTGAGGCCCTGTTGGCCATTTTATTACTGGTGCCTTAAATGTAAAATGGGGACCTCAAATCACTTTTTTCCATCAAAAGGCCAAAATTAAGGTAACTTCGTTCTTTCAACTGGCGTCATAATTTCATAAATATTATGAATTGTATGGAAGATGATGCCTGGCGATGGGACAGACATTAAAAAAAGAAGACATTGACACTTTTAGAATGGATCAAGTGTATCAGATGTATGTTAAAACCTTTATTAAAACGGAATATGAGGTAAAAGCAATTCTCAAAAGCAAAATATTATAACTCTTCGATAAATTAATAATCGTTAACATTTTAGTCTGCATTCAGACGAATTTAACAGAATTAAGTACAAATGTTGACGTTTTGTGTATTGGGGTCCAGGAAAGGAAAATCCAACAAATCGTACGTTATCGCGGCAAAATGTCAAACAAAATATTTTTCTGCAGTGCCATTACAATTTGCACTTCAAATGGTAATAATTTTTAAATGTCATAGGTGCATTTTTATGGTGAGTTTACATTGATTTTTTTTTTCTTTGAAAGCCACGGAGATACGAGAAATGACCTAGCTTTTATCAGTAAACCTGTAGAGTAGAACCTTCGCGAGCCCCATGTGAGTGTCGCCGAGGCCCCGTGTCTTCATCCAATGATTATCTCCCAACTAATTTTTTCTTATTAGGAAAGTTGCTTTTCAAGCCCTATTTTCATTTTTTTTTCTTTTTTGGTCGACTTTGTCAATGTAGTAGACCTACAGGGCTTCCATCCAACACGTTGCGATGTAGATATTGTAAACCAATGACAAGGAAACAGTCTTTTCTAAGAGTTTATTTAACAGTGGTGAAATTATTAGAGAATACAAACAATGATCGTATAGTTAGACTGTCATTTTATGATGTACAATACATGATCCTCATTTACATATGAAACAAACAAATCAGATTCAAGCAAACAAGTTATACAATAAATTTGGTCAAAATCCTAGAACTTGATAAAATACATAAGCTTCAGTTCAGTGTCCTGGTATTGTGCAAAAGTTAATATAATGTTAAAGTAAGTTTGCAATGTTCCGTCACTCTTCCTGTATTGATGTCCGAAGATAGATAAACATCCTGGTTGATTACAGTGTCCTTAATCCGATTAACGGGTTTGTTTACTTTTACGGAAAGGATTATAGGTCAGTGCACTCTATCATGAGTACATTTTAATAAGCTTATTTTTATTTTCTTGATTAAAATAATTGTCTCAAACCCTATAGGTTTACAATACTAGTATTTATGGGCCATAAATAATTATCAACTTTAACGAAATAATCAGCATTATTTACTTATGAAACTTGTAATTTTCTAAAAGTGTATACATGTACATTTAGAGTAGTAAAAAACTTTCCAAATCATATCGCAAAATTTTTACAAGTCTGTTTTTTGATGAGATGCACCGTACAGTCACTTTAATGGTTGGGTTGAATTGGCTGATTTTGATTTGGTCATTTTATCGACCATAGAATTCGCGAAATGATGACTTCAAAAGACATTGCTGGTATCTTTCTTTCATCACCTTGTTAGTCAAAAGTTTGACTCGCTTCAAAAATGGGTCGTTAATCGCATATAGATCTACAGGTGAAACTGACAATAGAAGAGTTATAGTCATTACGTTTATCATATTCATGTAGTTGTGTTCTTTATAAGTTATAATTTACCTCTTTTTCTCGTAAAATTAAAATATCCTAGTATGAAACAGATGTGTCAGACGCTGTCCCGACGGCTTTCATGTTTCACAGGGCTGAGTTACACTATATAATTTAGACATTATAATGCACATTTGTTGTATCGTCTCGTATCCTGTTTTCGACCGTATTGTATTTTCGACCTATTTTTCCCAATCGGCTTCCCGTGCAGATTCTACGCGGTAGAACATTATTTTCGGTTGCTACACTTGGAAAAATGTCTTGAAGCACAACTGTAGAGAAAATACCCAAAATAATTAATTAAATGGAATTCCCACGATGATTTTAGACCGATGTCAGAAATTCTAGTCTTTTTCCTAATGCACATTTTATCTGTTGATTAATCAAAGCCGTAATCGGTTCATTACTAAGATTTTTTGATGACATTTTTCCGAAAGAAAATTAAGATCTCTGTCAAAGAGACGCATGAATATTGAAATAAATGGATGGATCAAACAATTTTTATTCTTCCTTAAATATCAGCACTTTCTTACAGAATTTTACTGAAAAATGCAACGTAATTTTATTGATTTATTTTCTCTCTCTCTCTCTCTCTCTCTCTCTCTCTCTCTCTCTCTCTCTCTCTCTCTCTCTCTCTCTCTCTCTCTCTCTCTCTCTCCCCCCCCCCCCCCCCCCCCCCCCCCCCCCCCCCCAGGAAATGCACAGCAACTAACAGATAGGTTCAACCAACGAATAAATTTATTTGCAACCAAAATATGCAACTTGTTCAATTTTTTTTTTGAGAGACAGACAATCGTATTTTTATTTTTTGGAATATCCAATGGATATTTATAGCCAATACTGATTTGGCGTTGATACTATATTTAGGTCGAAAACACAAGACGCTAATATTTTTGTAAGGAAAATTGTACCTTATCCATATTATGGCATATAAGTAAAATAAACACAAAACTGCAATTTGGGTTATATCATTTTATTTATCGACACATATGCTAACATTTTAAGCCCATGTTTTTTTAGATTCTATAATGTTTGCGATAAATTAATAAAGAACATATAAATAGGTCGAAAATACAATACGCCAGGATACTGTATTATCTGATCATCATGATGAGTATATTTAAGAAATGAACAACGTTATTCAGTGAACATGGCGTTATGAATAGCAATTGCTCTGCTGGCATAGATCTATTCCATGATGCGCGCTAGCGCATCATGGAAAATATGCCAGCAGAGCTATTGCTGTTCATAATGCCATGTTCACTGAATAATCGTTGTTTATTACTTATATTTGCATTCTTTGATTTTTTTTTCAAGAATATCAGAGGAAATCCTGACTTACATAAGGACGCGGCTTCGGTAAAGAAAAACATACTACTTTAAATTCAGTACACCTGATCAATGCTCCTTTTATCTAATAAATCACAAATAATTTATAAAGTATTTCCCTCTCAAACACAGTTATCTGGATACAAGCAGCGCATTCTCTTAATTTTTGTTTTGATGCAGCTGTGACGTCATCGATCAACGTTGTTGAAACCCTCTGACAAAAATCAATAATTTAACACTATGATGAAAAATGAGAATGCTTTTATAATGATTATTACTCCAGAATGCTTTTCTATGATTTTTTTTTTTAGTTTTTCTATTTATTTTTGATAGCTGAAATAGATAATTTATAGTTAGTAATTTTTTTCTTTCTGAATGTTAGTACCCAAGTGTGAAGAGTTATCGTTCTTTGTACAAATATGCATGAAACGAAAAAATAAAAATATGCAGTTTTTTACAATTTTTTAAAAGTTTTATTATACAATTAAATACATTGACCAAAATTGAATTTTTAAGGATATAAGTCAGCAATTTTAAATATTCTGAATTTCTTTTTTTTTCCAACGAATATTATTACAAACTTATTTTTATTCCTCTTTCGAAACATTTCATATATATACTTCTCAACACGATATGTAAGTGTAGTAGAGCTTGTTCTACACGTGTGTGATAGAGCAATTGCACTCATAGCAGAAGCAGTTGCGTCTATAGTGCCATAGCAGAAGCAGTTGCGTCTATAGTGCTTTGAACGCAGTTGATGTCTACATGTTCATAGTGGGAGAGAGCAGTGGATATGCAATTATATAGTTGGTGTACGTTGTACCGAATATTATACAGTTATTGACTGGGTATGAGGGCAACATATGATTTGTTGGACCTAAAGGTGAAAATGTTGCCTGAGGCCGCAGGCCAAAGGCAACATTTTCACCTTCAGGTCCAACAAATCATATGTTGCCCGAATCCCAGTCTATAACTGTTTTGTTATACCCTTCACTGCTCAATTAAGATTGATCAATTAAATCAATACACGCTATATCATCATATTTATATGGAAAATTATGGCTTCTTCAGTAAATATAAAACATTAAGCTGAGAAAGAACAAAATCAATTATATATTAATTGTATCACAAAAATTATTTATCACAAAACATACTCTTCCCTTCTTCCTTACCTTGCTGTTAGCAACGACTCTTGTAGCTCTTAACCTCGGCTATTTTCGCGTCGCCGATATTGAACGATGATTAATTACTTGTGACGTAACAGACGAGTGACGTTGCGGTCTAACAATTCTTATGTAAGACCGGTCAATAGTGAAATTGTTAGACCGATGTAATAAACAGTTCTTTTGTTGGACTTTTTATAAGTAATAAATATATAGAATGATATTTAGAAGGGTATAACAATACACAATTATTGCTGTGTTTTGAGGTGTGTATTGACCGAAAAAAACAGCAATAATTGTTTTATTATATGATTCACTAATAAAATGATAAAACCCATTACTTGTTTGCATTTGATTAAGTCCTATCCAAATACAATTAAGAGAGAAGCAGAATTAAAATGTTAATAAACCTTACAGGTCGTATTTATTTTTTTGTTAAGTTTTTTTTTAATCAATTTTAGTTGCCATGAAAAAAAATTATGCCAGTCTTTTTTCTAGTATAGAGTTTTAAAGGAAGGAGTATTATCAGGGAAAACTGACTGCCAAAAAGTAAAAATTGTTTTTCAGTAAAAGTGTTGGAGGAGTGTCCATGCATCCCCTTTTATCACCCTCACCCGAAAATATATATTCGCTTAACTTATCTTCACATGAAAAAAATATATATAGTTTATAATAGCTTTATATATATATATATATATATATATATATATATATATATATATATATATTTTATATATATATATATATATATATATATATATATATATATATATATATATATATATATATATATATATATATATATATTTATATATATATATATCTCAGCCAATCAGAGAGATGAAAACTATTCAATCATATAATAAATTATATTATATTGTGATCATTTAGATTGATATACTGTATAATGTGATTTCATGTGTTAATGTAATATGTGATTTAATGTAATATGAGCTGCTGTAGGTTGACATGACGGGTGATGGCGCTGTATTATGTGGCCATTTAAGATTTTGTTAAAACTAAAGACAAAAATCATTTGATAAATCTGGTTTCATTATTCATATTTTTTTCTCACCAAAATATGACTGAAATATTGTTGAGCTATAATAAATCAATTAATCAATCAAAGAAATTTAACTCCACATAGAAGATGTTCTGTATAGATACAATGTAATTTATTTGAAAATGTGTTTTATTTTCATTTGTTATTTCACATTGATATGGAATTATAATGTTTTTGACTTGTAAGTGTTTTAACATGACAAACACATTAAATATATTTATATATTCTCCAAGTTCTGAATCACAATCGAAGACATCGAAAACAATAATTTACACATACATGGGCCAAAAGATATCGATTTAGTCGACGGCCCTGAATATAGAACTCGATTCTAGTTAGAGAGATTAAAAATGTTAATAAATGGTTAACCTATTTTAATAGTGAGCAACGTAATTAAATGTCGATTTCCGTGACTAATACATTTTGTAACTGTCTTGCTGAAATTTTGCAATATCGACACTGCCAATCATGCTACGTTTATGATAATGTTTACAAAGTCCCATGGTGATAGATATTAGTCAAGATAAAATTGTATCAAAAGTATAAATTATTAACTGGAAAGTGATTTTCCTACATAAAATGCAGTTAAATGAAAATAGGAATCCGAAAATATACTTTCTGAGCTTTTAGTTTATTCTGTTGTTCCAAGATTTAATAGAGTCCTTTTCTCATGACGGCGGTCACATGGAAGAATCTGTATAATATTAATGAATGCTGAATGTACATGTACCTTTGTATGAATAATGAATAGAAGTAAATGAACAAACTTTCTTTCATGGGGAATTTCAGTAACACACATTCATCTACAGATTATGAATCCCGAATGTAAACTTTTCTACTACAGCTAGCAGAGGACCGAATTTTTATTTCATATAAAGCGGTCTTTTCTCGGCCATTTCTTCTCTCTTTTTTTCTTATTAAATGTAAGAGGTGAAGATATTACAAACAGAGATATCATAGAATTAAAAAAAATACTGACATTAAAACGATCCAGTGGTTGTTATATTAGGTGGGAAAATAGTGTAGAATAAAAAATGGAATCACGAAAATAAATGCATGGTGGGTTGCGTGATTCAGCCCCCCACCCCACCCCCACACCCCTCGTATATTTTCCGAGTTATTAATTTATAATCTGTGAGCACCATGATGACCGAGAGTTAAAACTGGCAAATGAATAATGATTTTTTTTTAAATTTTGATTAGTAAGTGATAGATTTTTTTCTTCATCTAAAACCTACATTATAAAAAAAATGATAAAAATTTTTAAACTAACAATCTATATTGAAATATCATTCTTAAGTAATTCTTAGTGTTTCAAATTTTTTATTTGTGTAAACAAACCAAAATAAATAAATCATTCATATTCAAGAATAAAATCATTTTATTTTGATGGAAAGTCCTTGGATTTTATTTTAGGATTGTTCGTGGGCCTCATTCCCTCACAGACTAAGGAATCTTCTGTCCCGGGCTGGGCACAACACGCCTTCAGGGCATCTATAACGGGCTGACATTTCTCCCTACTGAGCTTGTTGACTGTCAAAAAAATCAAATATATAGTGAGTAGTTTTCAGGAGAAAGATTGTAAACCTGTAACCTTGGTAACATATAATTTACAGCAGTCAATTGTTTTTATACCCCCCCCACCCCCCAAAAAAACTAACAACAAACAATTGTAATACTTTATGCATTATGACACAAATATGCAGCCTATATATATAATACACATGTTTCCATCTATACCCATAAACATGTTAATGTATCCGTATATTATAGAGCATGAAAGACCAAAGAACAGTTACTGGCAAAGACTGGAAATATGCTGCTTATATATAAAACATCCCTAACCATTTCTTATTAACATTTGAATACGGACATATGCAGTTAATGAAATAGTTTATAGGTAAAATTAGACGTACACGGACGTCCAATAAAACACTTGGTTGAAATTTTAGTTTGAAATTCTCAAGTATGCTCTTTAGCAGTTTTATTGACTTATCCAGAAAACATAATTTTAATTAAAAAAAAAAATTTCAACCTTTATACTACGAAATATATATATATGCAGCCGATGTGCTGGAAATGGCAGCTAGGTGAAAAACCTGCCATGGAAGAGTCAGGAAGTGTCTTCAGGGACCAGATCGAGACCTTTAGGGAGGGAGGAATCTGGCGGTTAGACGGGTTCAATCGCCGGTGGCCAGATAGTTCCGTTTTAAGAGCACATGTCTGGAGAGCCAGGGGTCCAGGTTCGAATCCTGCTCTGGTTCGATGCCTTTTTCTGACCTCAACTGTTTACGGATACATATTAATTTCAAACTATCGGTACATCTATTTCGGATTGAAAATCATTTGTCTTAATGGATAAAACATTGTCATTCTGCGTAAGAAAATAGCTAAGACGGGATGAAAATGAAATTTAAAGTAGAATTTAAATCCAATGCTTTCTCAGACGTCCGTGTGGAATTTGTATTCTATTTGGCATTTACAGCTCGAGTGCTTTGACTGTCAATTTAACAGATAGAAATGACGTCAGCTGCATATTTCACATCTTGTAAATTAATAATATTCCGTGGTCTTCTATGAAATAAGTGTAACATGGACACTACAGAGAGATATACACAGCTGAGGAAATCCATTATAATCAAGTAGAAAAAATATATAACACTCAATTTTTAAATCTGGACGAATCTTTATGCAACTTCTTACCAACAAAGCAATGTTGAATGTCACAGGCTTGTTTCTGACACGGATCTCTCTTCTGTTTTGGCATTTATGTCTTTCATATCCACAGCCGCGGAAATTCGAACTCGAAAGTTGAGAAAATTCGAGCTGCGATATTAAACAGCTCATACCAGTTTTACTCTTGATTTGCTTATAAACTAAATACTAAGATATATCATACTATAACCAAGGACAAATATTTTTAGCAAATTATCGGAATTTTTACTTAATTTTGGTTCTAAAGTAATGATTTAATCATTTTTTTGTCATCTTGAAACAGTAAATGAACGAGTTAGCTAAAGTCATTTAAAGAACCCGGATAAACGGTGGAGACGACAAATATCTCGAAAACAAAAATCGCAGAAACGGGGAATTATTGTTTATGTGGGAAACATGGCACCAGTACAGGGGATATGGGGAGCTCCAACTTCTACCATCGATTGGTGTGAGGAAAACTATCATGTCACTCCACTTATTGCTGAATTTTGTAAGTACCAAAAGATGCGCAAAGTTGACTGCATCATTGACTCTCTTTATCGCACGTGCATTTTATGATTGCATGAATGTCAAGCAGTATCGTCAAACATAATAGATTGCGCATAACAGCGCTGATGCTTGAATGTTTTAAAAATCAATAAAACCTCTTCGAAAAAATCAAAATCACTTAATTGTAAAACCACTTTTTTAGCGTTAATTTAAAAATAAAAAAAAAAAACCGCTGCATTTTGTCCTGGGCATTTTTAAAACCATGTCCATAAGTCAGGATAGTCTAGGTGATGGGGAAAAAATATATCTGAATTGTAATGTATATGAAATAAATAAAAATTATAATTTTTAACTGTTCATGAGACTACTGAGTAGATCTGCAAGTAAAGTTATATGTATTATATAATTGACTTTGCAACAAACCTGGGTAATATGTATGTTAAGTCTGCATTATGACAGAAACACATCTAATGCTGTTATCAAACATTGGTTAATTACAGAAAACTGTATAGGAGCCCTCATGTCAATACCTGGGACAGTCCATGCAATGCTTAGAATGTTTACATTGATCTCCAAAATCACCAAGGTCTTAGATTAACTTATGTTGAATGAATGGATCATATTTCTTTACTGACTAAGATGATTTATTTGATAACAAACAATAATTAAACAAAGAAAATGGAATTTAAAGATTTCACTAGACTAGATGTAGTTTGTTATGACTATGATGATGTATCTTCTGTATATATTTGAATAATATCTATATTAAAAAATAGAGTTGATGTATTAATATAATACACATGTATATTATACAACTTACAAGGGACAAAGCTAACAATTTAAAGTGATGCATATATACCCAGAATCACACATAAAAAAGAAAGGCATTGAAGGTGGCCAATATCTAATCCTAGGCTAATATTTTATAAATTATAATTAATAAATTTGAGGGTAATGACATGTACACATCATAAATTCGTTTTATCATAAGTTTCATAACATCCCAATTTAATTATGTTAAATTTTTCAAGAACTGCTTAACAAGTTGAAAAATAACAAGGTTTTGAGTAGAACAAAGTTTTTTTTTTCTGCCTTCCATGGATTTTTATGATGTTTTTGCAGGGAACACCATAAGCAATGTGATTTTCATTATCCCCTCCCTGTTGATGCTGGGAATAGGAACCATAGAGGGACATGAGGAGAGGTTTCAGTGGTGTCATTTTTCTGTGTTCAGTAAGTATTTATTTTTATATGTTCAAAAATCATATACTGCTGCGTGCAAATTCTCAATTTTTTTATACCCAGATCCAAATTCATAAAATGAAGATTTGAACATGACAAGTAATTAGTTTTAATATTTTGATTTGTGTGGTCATTGTTAAAAGAAAGTTATTTATGTATACACCAGGATTTGATTTATTTAAATCTGAACTAGAAGCAAATGACATTAAAAAAGAAAAGAATGAAATAAAAATGACTTTAGAAATATTTGTATTAGAAGCATGTCTAAAGCCATTTTTATTTCATTATTTTTCCTGATTTAATTCTTGATCAATGGACACCACGAAGAGGAAATAGCCACTACTGGGGGCATATTGATTTTCAAACACATTCAGTTTCAATGCTTTTAAATTATTCTAAATCACAATGAAATCCAAACGGTTCTTGGTTTAAATTGCCTCTATTTTAGTTTGCTTAATTGTTATAATGCTAATATTGGTTGTTCATTTAGATCAGAAAGGCTGCCAACAGACATAGTTATGCATGTACTGTGTAAAGGTCCAAATATTTACTTAGTTGTTTTGCAATAGATATGTTGTAATGGGTATCTTTTAAATCACTCAAAAATGACTATAGAGAGTAGATGATGCAGCACCGATGCCCTGAATTGAGTTTAGGATATGCCGATATGGTAGTAATAAGGTGCATTTTCAATCAATCTTGTCTTGTGTAAAAGCAGGTCAAATCAATTTGAGCACATTTTTATATCCTGGCCCTAGAAAAGTGCACTTCAAGTTTGTTTTGGATCAATCTGTCCATTGAATTGACTGAGGAGCATGCAAAATTTTCTGCATAACTTTTAGTTAAAAATAAATACCTGCAACATTCTGTATAAAAGTTGATTTCTTTCTTTTCCTAAATTTTGTATAATTTGTCTGAACTAAATCAGTGAAATGTCCAGCATATCACAGCAGAATTTACAACCAAATAAAAAAAAAATACTTGAGTTAATACATTTCTTAGTTCAAGGATATTTTATTACTCGGTCTTGAAATGGAAACTTTGTGATAATTAAGTTGATATTAAATTCAGCTTCAATGTTAATCCCCCAAACATGGTATTATTTGAGAAGGAAAAATAAGTACATGTACATTACTTCATATATATATATATACATTTACTTATACATTATCTGCAAATTTTACATTTCATAGCTTAAAGTAGTTTTAAATGTATAGATATCATGGATATACCATGTTCTTATATATTAATAATCATATAATTGATGCATCATAAAGTTGTATTTATAGTCACTTTATAAAACTGCCCTAATTTACTTTTACTTTTTACTTTTTTAAAATTTCAATTTGAATATGCAAGTAGAGAATAATTAAGTAATGTTTGGTATTTAAACAATTTTTTATAAATTTTTCAATTTGAGAATTTTTCTTTTGCATTAAGTGTGAAGTCCATTTTGCTGCAAAAAAATAATCATTGACAAAACATGTATTTGTGTTTTGGACTTCCATATTATTTATCTTGTTTATACATGAGGCACATGCATTAAAATTTGCAGGTTATATAAATGGTGTATTCTTTATTTTTAAGTTACAGTTAATTCTCGATAAACCGCCACCCTTTGTAATTTAGAAATCATGGCGGTATAACGAATTTGGCGATGAATTGAATTTTCCATCTTTTAGGAAATAAGACATAGAGTTATCGTTCTTAGAAATACCATTTAGCGTTTCTATTCTTATTATCACATGTACATGTGTATATATAATGATATTTCTATATTTGAAAATACTTCAAGTAAGTTTTTTAATGTACAATTTTGCTAAAACAAAATATTCAGTTATGAAATTAAGACAAGTACATGTGTATGTATGTAAATCTTTTTATTGAAAAAAAAATGCTGCGATCGTTATAGATTGTGCAAAATAAGTACTTGAATAAATTCATTGTTTATGAAATCATTGTTAATGAAACGTTCACAATTTCTGACTTATAATTATTTTTTAAGCAAACTTTGAATTTTTTTTAAAAGCAGAGATCATCAAAATGATATCGTTATCGTGTTTTCTTGGCGAAGCGTTGAATTATAAATGATTTTATTAAACAGAAAACAAAATAATTCTAACAGTAAATGTTAAAATTATTGTTTATTTAATTAATTTACTTAATTGCATGTACCTTGACTGGCTTTGCATGCTTTACAACAGGGATAGCGTAAAATTAGCCGCGCTTCACTGACCACATGCACCTGTTATATAAAATTGACACTTAAAAATGGACGTTTGTTGTGAAAACAGGGTGGCGGATTATTTTTTATAAAGAGAATTTTATATAGCAGGAAAAACGTTCTTGGGAAATCATGGCGGTATTGCGAAAATGGCGATGAATCGAATGGCGATAATTCGAGAATTGACTGTATTTTATTTTTAAGAGAGTAAACAGTTAGTAGTCATGAATCCAGTGCACTTGTTATTCAGAAACATTTATTATATGTTTTAAAAGTAAGCCAGGCTTTGACAGCTCTAGTTGCTTGTAGCTGTCCAAAAAAAAAAAAAAGCATTTACTTGAACTTTTCAACTTGGTAAGAAAAAATGATTGAGCTCACTTTTTATCATAAAAAAATACAAAATGATATCCCTTCCTTTGAGAAACAAATGTATGTTAATTAATTGAATCATATGTATTCATACATGTACAGTGTATATAAATTCTATGATGGAAAATTAAGGAATACATGTAACACCATTCATTTGATACTTGAGTTAGATATATATAAAGGCTAACACTATTTATTGTCTCCTTCATAAAATTATTTGTCAACTTAGAGGCTCATTTTTTCCTAGAAATGCTACTTTTCACACTTTTTTTTGTATCATAAAAGTGACATAACTGTATATAAAATAACTACTAGAATCTGTACCTAAATTTGGCAAATATTGTTTCATCATGTTCATCTAGTTAATATTTATATTTTTCATGTTTTTTTCAGCTGTTGGATTTGGTTCTTGGTGCTTTCATATGACTTTATTATATAGTATGCAGGTTTGTTAATTTTTTTTGTCAGAGACTTGTCCTTGGGGAAAAAACAGACATGCTTGTATTGTCAGATTCCTTGAATTCATTTTTTCCTTCTCAAAAATTTAACTCTCCTTGTTCACAACATATGCATGCCTAATAATAAGCTAAGATTTATTTGACAATTAAATGCTTGAGAAGTTTATGAAGTATTGATATAAAGCTTGTGCATCTAATTTTTTTTTGACAGCTTTTAGATGAGTTACCTATGATCTATGGAGCAGCTTTCCATCTTTATTCAGAGTATGTTTGTATAATTTGTTGTGAAAAATGAAAAGTACAGTAAACAGAAAATTTATCACCTTGCAAAAATAAGCATATGATTTGCATTATGAAAAAAAAAGCTTGTTTTTTTGTCAGGAGTTTACAAATTTATGATCTTTTAAAACCTTTTTTTTTCAAAGTTAAATCAAAATTATATGCTTCCAAATTTCTCAGAAAATTTAATATGAAACAATAAACAGTACACTGTATGCCATACACTTGTCATTTCTTGCCTTTATTGTGTGAGGTTGTAGGAGTAGACCTAAGACTTGTATTATATTTGTACAGCCTGGAAGTCACTAGTCCTCTGAATCATAAGAATCGGCCGCTACAGATTGGCCTGGCTATATACTGTGCTGTTGTCACCGCGGTAAGTAACAGATTTAACTGAATCATAAGAATCGGCCGCTACAGATTGGCCTGGCTATATACTGTGCTGTTGTCACCGCTGTAAGTAACAGATTTATAGGACTGTCTCAGTTACCAGATACTGACTGCTCCCCAGTGTAGCCTACAATTACCAGACATGATTTTTTTCAGCTTTAAAGCGGAAATCCGCTATCCGGATTGTTATTTCCGCTCTTATTTTTCAAATCCGCTTTTATAGTAATTCGGATTTTTTTCCGTAACTAATTTGACTTTTACTTTCTTCGAAACAGTTCCTTTATTTTTTTATGTGAACGGCTTATTCATTGGTTGAATAATTGCCTCCTTGTTGACTTTTTCCAATCAGAAATCTGTTTATATAACCATCGAGATCTGGACATGTGGTGTTTCTCATTGTAATTTATTTCTCCATAAAAGAACTTTAAGTAGACATTTTCAAGTTTATTTTTAGCTCTACTGGTCAGAGACCAGAAGAGCTTATGCGATAGTAATGCGTCCATCGTCACCTTTCATAATGTTAACTCTGTCTGTAAACAAATTTTCAAATTAAAAATGCTACAAATATTAATAAAAGTTTTGGGTGTATCACTGACGTTTCAATATAACTTGGCACACAAGTAGACTACACTATACATAATTTTGTGCATCGGTTTTTTATTTTTTGATGAACGGTGTTGCTGTGGTTACTTTTTTAATAGAAATTTCTGTGAAATTCTTTAAAAATGCTACTCCTTCTACAGTTTTGTGTAATTTCAATATAACTTGGCAAAAAGTAGACTACACTAAGATATATATTCTGTGCATCGGGTTTTGATTTCGATGAACGATGTTGCCGTGGTTACAAAAATAGAAATTTCTTTGAGAATTCTTTCAAAATGCTACTCCTCCTACAGATTTGATGAAGAATAACTTGGCACACAAGTAGACTACACTAAGATACATAATTCTGTGCATCAGGTCTATATAAACGGTGTTCCATGGTTACTAAAAATAGAAATTTCTGTGAAATTCTTTGCAAAATGCTACTCTCCTACAGTTTTGGTTTTTTGATATAACTTGGCAAACAAGTAGACTGCACTAAGATACATAATTCTGTGCATCAGGTTTTTGATTTATATATAACAATGTTGCCCATGGTTACTAAAAATAGAAATTTCTGTGAAATTCTTTCAAAATGCTACTCCTCCTACAGTTTTGGTCTGATTTCAATATAACTTGGCACACAAGTAGACTATACTAAGATACATAATTCTGTGCATTGGTTTTTATTTTGATGAGTGGCAAGGATCATTTTTCTATTTATTGCTGATTTAAAGTCTCAAGTTCCAACTGCTACTTTTCTCTTCCTTTGTTTTAAGTATAAACCAGTAGAGCTACAGTCTCGACAGAGACTTCTGGTTTACATTCAAAATTTAAATATGTGCTCTAAAATTCAGTTCTCAGGGGGTTTTTTAATGTTAAAATAACCATTTTCCCTCCCAAGTCATAAAACATGTCATTGAAATGATAATCATGTGCCCTCTGATCAGGGGCACTGCCCCTTAAAACCCCTCAGGGGGAGGACCCCCAGACCCCCCCTCAGCTTTTTTTTCTTTTCTGTGGAATCATGTCTGAATTACATTAGCACTGCATTTTAATTCACATATATTGTAAATTAGTCAATGAATATTTAATTTGCATACATGTATTTATCTTTTTTTTCAGTTTTACTTATTCAGCAAACATGTGATATTTTTTCAGGTAAGTGCATATGAATTGCATATTTATGAACTTTGAGGAATTTTCAATGCTTGAAAAAAAAAAACAACAAAAATCTGTGGTGTTGATAAATCATTTAATACATGCTTTTGATATTTATTTTAGTAAAATACTATAAATAAAGACATTTCTTTGATGTCTATTAAACCTCACAATCAGTCGATGTCTGACAGTTGTACAGGTAAATCTGCACTTAGGATGAGCCAGTCCTGATTTCAGAACACTCCTTTTTATCAATACACCTTTCATAATGTTAACTCTATCTGTTAAAAAAATATCTGTCAAATTAAAAATACACAAATATTAATAAAAGTAATGGGTGTATCACTGACGTTTTAGACAATAAGGAAGAAGTTTAGAAAAAAATGTACAAAACATTATACATGTTCATTTTTTTTATTTTTTGTTGCCTTTTTCTTTCTTTTTTTAATGTTTTTATTTGAAAAAAAAAATGCATTAAGGGCTGTGTAATTTTACTAAATTAAAAAACAAAAAGGTGAATATATTGTACATTGCCTCAGATAAAAAATACTTAAAAATTAGGTCCAAAAATTAACAAAAAGAGAGAACTGCTCATATCTCACCTTATTACACCATGATTGATGAAGAAATATCTATTTAACAATCTATGCAGGAGCATATCTTTTACCAGTCTATATACACTGAGCTTTTCTCTTTCATGAAAAAAGTTGGTATTTTTGCCTGTAATGCACAAGTCTTTTCTTTCAGGTTTCTTATGGTTTTCTAGTCACTCTTATGGTTCTTTCAAGTGTCAGGTTAATGTTGTAAGTATTATATATAATCAGTTTTACATAATTCTATGTTTGATAATACATGTAATATGTCTGAGACCATGTGTATGTTGTCTTGTTCTAGGTTCTGTTATTGACAGTTGTTCGTCATCTGAAAGCTATCATGCTTTCTAATGTAATTTTCAGTTAGGACCTCCTGTGAATGTTTCCCCTTCAGTGAGGTTTCACTTATCTTAGTATGAGATAACTTGGTAAACACCAGATATAAAAGTTCCTTCATATAAAGCCCTCTATAGCTCTCCTCTTTAAAGTGCATGAGAAATGTTGAAGTGGGGCTATATAAAGAGTCCTATTTCTGTTTTTGCATATATAAGAAAAAGATTCAGAATCAACAAATTAATATTAATGTAGACTTGTATTTACATCTTTAAAATCCCCAGAACCCTCCCAATTCATAAAACATATCATTAAAATGGTAATCATGTGCTTCAATAGTTTACATGCATTAAAAATATAGATAAAAAATATCCTTAAATTTGTTTTTGTCACATTAAGATGTAAACATCGTAAAAATGTCATGATTGCAGATCGTGAGTGTGGAGCTAAAGTTAGGCCATGAAGAGGCACATAAATTTCGTATATTAAAACATATAAAACACAAAAACAATTTTTGAAGTCAATTACTATAAAAGCATCATTATGAAGTGTAAATTATAATCTATCCTCCCTGTATATTGCGGTAAAATTAGGCAAAGTGTGACTGGCCGACTTTTCTTGTATTAATATGTTTTTATCATTATATGTATCAGTATCACTTATGCAAACAGTTACTAATACTTTGCAGAAAAATAAAACCCATTTAACTTGTAATTTCTTTCTTTCTTGTGCACTTATAGACTAGCATGTTAATAATAATTGATGGTGATCTGTACTGTGAAAAAACTCCACTCATATTGCATCATCTTTTCACCCCTTTTACTAACTGCATATCAGGGATATATAATATATTAAGTAATCCAGGTTCAGGGAAGGGTGTACATGGTTTTTATTCCATATAGCCTGAGGCAAAAGGCCATATGATAATAAATTTATTTCTCTATATGAACCCAAATAAATTCTTTCTAGATACAAGTCCAATAAAAGGCATTTGAAACTTGAGATAAGAATTACCAGATGCAACAACACATCTTGACATAATGTAATTCGTGTTTCATCATAGAGAAACTATAAATTAATTGTAATGTCACGTTATTCTCCCCTGGCCTAAGTCTGGTCTAATGAAATTTACGACTGGTTTGCTTACCAATCAAATCTTTTGGTACAAGCTAGAAAGGAAATAAATTAAACCTACTTGAGACGTTCTAATCTGCAGTGTTCAACTGTAAACAATTATGCATCTGCATGTCCATATTTTTATGAAGGCATATATGGTATCCTTAATGTTAGGGCATAAAACAGAAGGACTCCTTAAAGTTGTGTATTGTTTGACAATTAACATTGATATTCGAGAATTTAGTATCTTTCACAATTAAAGCAATGGACCAAACTGATTTTTCAAACAAATTAATTTAACTACTGTAAATCACTTTTTATTCGCGAGAACTTTACTTTCGCGTAATTACGCGAGGCAGAGTGCTCGACCATAACCTATGGATTATATAGAGCAATCAACAATTCAAAAATTTATAAAGTGGCAATGACTATCTCGCGAAAATAAGGTGTCGTGAAAATTTAGTAATCTACAGTATGAACTGTTAATAAAGGGCAATAACTTTCAACAAAGATTCAGAAAGGTATTACCACATGAAGTAAAATTTAATTGTTCTGAAATTAAATTTAAAATTACATAAATATTGCTGTTCAGAAGGAATTTAATCAATTTATTACCAGAGTTATTGGACAATTTAAAGAAAAATTTTAAAAGTAAAACAATTCTTAGCAGGACATTGTACATGCAATACTGATATTACCGTATATACTGGTGCATTAAACTTAATTGATAACAAATATGCTATGCTTGTCAGAAAATTATTTTGTGAACAGATACCACAATTGTCCAGTGGAAGCAGCCTACATTTGAATTTGACTCTAATTTGAAGATGTTACAAAATTGCTATATAGACCACACTGTATTGAATTTTTAGTGAGAGGCAAGTTTTGTGTTGTAACCCTAAAAATTGATATGTAATTTAAGTGAAAAGTAAATTTTAAATTAGCTATTTTACAATATATTGCATGATAGCCAAAGCTCCTTAGTGCTGAATGAATTATTTGTATTGTGCAATTTTAGCAAACTCAGCACCTTTGCTAATAATGCCAAAATATAAACCTTGCTAAAAATTCTATTTATGTGGTATATAGTACTATATACCCATATTTTGTTGAACATTTACTTGTAATAATTGATTCTTTGTTTCTCTTATTCCTAAACTCTGACTGCATATTTCAGAAACTATGAGCACAACACGCCTCTGTACATAACTGGTCTTGTTACCTATATGACTGGCTTTATACTCTGGAACTTAGATCAACATTTCTGTGGAAATCTCCAGTACGTATGGCTAACAATGTAAACACTGTAAATGCTGTTTTCTTGGATATTTAAATTTAGAGTTGTTTAGAATATTTTCAAATGTCAGATTTCTGAATAAACAATTATTTTTATTTGTGTGCAGCAGCAAGCTTAACTGTTATTTTTCAAGTTACAAAATATCAACAAATATTGGAATGCCTTTATTCAATACAATACCACAGGCAATACGAACAAGTACAGTGTACTATAAGTTGATCCATACACCCAACTCGTCAGAAGTTTTGATAGAAATATGTTGATGTATTATGTAAATTACATGAAGTGATAATAGCTGTTTGTTAGCTCATGAAATGTATCAGTGTATCTGTTTTGTAGGCTCATAAGAAAAGAATATCTTGGGATGTTTGCTCCAGTTTTCCAGCTTCATGCCTGGTGGCACATCCTGGCAGGGACCGGTACCTACCTCTCAGTATTATTTAGGTAAAACACAAATTATTACAAAAATTTTATGGTTATCTAATTTCTATAAATACTGTAGACAGGGAAATTTTTTAACAGAGAATGCTATTTTTTATAACACAATTTAATGAGCATACCTTTTTTTTTTAGTGCCACACAAGATTTAATTTTCACCCCTTTCGCCCTCGTCAGCAATGGGCAAATTTAAAATGGGGCGAATTCAAAGTAAACAGTATTATATCTTAAATGAAAAATAATTCTGGGCGAATTTAAAATGGGGCAAACTTATTTCAATATATGAAAGGGCAAAAATAACACGGGGCAAAAATAACACTGTATACAGTAGTACATGTATTTGCAGCTCAATCAAATTTGCAAATATTTTTATTGATTACTTAAGTGTGTGTGGGTAGGTGATGAACTGGATCCCATATCATAAAATCACTTTAACAGAGAATGCTATTTTTTATAACACAATTTAATGAGCATACAATTTCTTTTTTTTTTAGTGCTCACACAAGATATTTATACCTGGGAATGAAACCTGAAATTAAGGTATGCTAGTCTGATGTTTGTTTATAAATCTTATGTCAGACTCAGAAAACCTCTTCTATGAAACAGGTCATTAAATGTGTATATCTTATCAAATTCTCAATTATATGGGATTTAAAGTACCGGGTTTTATGTGTTTCAAACATACACAAAATTTTATGATACATTTTTTGACATTTTTGAAAACTTTATTGTGTTGTTTTTAATAAGACCAAGACAAGGAAAATATAACTAATTGACTGTTCCCTTTGTGTAGTTCTGGATGGGGTTCTGGCCTTACCTTAGACTACGGAAACAGAAGAAGGAGTAGACAACTCTTCCCTGACTCACCACAGAGGTCTTCAGATCCTCCTTATTTATATCTATTACTGCCGTCTATATACTATAATTTTACATGAATATATTTCTTTACTCATATTTTTTTATGCTTTAATTGTGCCATCTATCAGATAATTTTTAAAGGATATTTACAAACATATTGTTTTCTCCTAAAAGTTGTACAACCATATCATTTTTAGAAAGTAAAATAATATTTAGGTAATGCCTTGTAAAGTAAAATTCAGGAGTATTGATATTTACAGTTGATTTTTTGTTTGCTTTGTTATAGATTAAAGCAGTTTAAGATTTAATGTTGACAGTAGCTACAGATTATTTTATTCTGAGTGAAGATGTCCCGGGACGGAGTTGATGATATATGTTCATGTAGAAGTAAAACACCTTTTATCAGAGTTACTGCTGCTATTGGAAGCTGCTAGGGCATAATCTGGCCAATATTGTCTGCCTTTAATAGACTGATTTCTTTCCCCCAAACTTTTCAATATCCACTCTCATGTCATTTCAAATCTAGAAGAGAAACTATACATATAAGTAACATTCCTAAAAGGACTATTAGTCAGGTGTGTAGCAATGGTTAATTTTAATTGCACATTTAACAGTTTAGGAAAATAGAGTTATTCCCTCCTGAGAGTGAAATGTGTTTAACTTTTTTGTGCTGAATATATGTATAGAATACCTCAAGTATCTCTTTTAAATGAAATTCTACTTTGCTAAGAGTGATGTCACTAAATCCCCAACTCCAATGTTTTCCGCTTTATGGTGACAGAGTTTGGGTACTCGGGGATAAATACATGTATATACCAGCAATTTTCATTAGTGAATGCGGGGGGTGAACATTTAATATAGATTTTTCAAACAGAATTATAAGTTGTGTTCCATCTTGTTATAACTTAAGTTTTGCATGTGTTACGAATTGCCCAGTAATTTTACGTGTTTAATTAAGCATGCAGACAAAATTTCATTGGAATACACACACAAGTATAAAGCATATTGAAATTATTTATTTGTCAGTGAATCAGGAAGGGCTTTTGAAATACAAAGTTGCTCTGTAGAGGTTTTGCTGAAGACTGTTCAGTATTACTGGATTTTAATTTATATACTGATGTTTATTGAAGATTACCTTGTATTCATTATACACCTTTTGTGATAAACTTGCTTTTATTAGCTATTAGGACAATATCATTTCTGCCATTCAATGCAATAACTGTCTTGATGTATGTATAATATGTTATATGAAGTATGTTACTACAAAACATTATACATTTCTACATATACTTGTTTGTATACACCATTATTTGCATTAAGTACATGTACATAGTGTAAGATTTTCAATGCCTATTCAAATACTTAGGAGCTCTTAATATAAAAGCTGGTATTATTATGTGTAGTGATATCAGAATATTTAATACAGATGGGAATGACATGACTTAAAAGTGGTGAGTTCATTTCCTAAGTCCTGCACAACTTTTAAAATGATATTTCTCTCTTTTTTTTATTTTCTTAAGAAAATTGTAATCAACTTTAAAAAGATTGATAAGCAGATGAACTTTTACTAATGTTTGATATTTTGGTTTAGAAGTTCTAGAACAACATATGTCAAATCTGGATTATTACAGGGTATTTATATAATTTCATATGGATATTTTTTTTCTGTTGACATTTTGTATTATTACTTAATGTTAAAATGTGAAATCCTTTATTTTTCTGTTTAATAGAGTGGTTTGTTTTTGAACTCACCAGTATTAAGCTGTTATTTGTGACTGATTCATTGGTTGTGGGATATTTCTATATATAGATATAATATATACAGTGTATATACCCTGGTGATTATTTATATCCATTGTAGATCAAATATAGACTGTCTTGTATAAATGCCTTGTTCTTATAGATCAGTAGTTTTATATATACATGTACTTGCATGATATAATGCATTATAATGGAGACTATATATGTCATGAACCTGTCTTTATTTCTCCTACAAATTTATGACGGGTTTGTTTTTGAAAAATTGCAGTAAAGTATAAAAGGATGATAAGAATATACATGTATGTATACATTTGTCAGAAAATGTGACCACCACATTTGTTTTGATTTTTTTTTCAAAGTTCAATATTTTTATTTGACTGACAGTGCAATGTATTACATTAATGGTCACTGATTCAAAGAAATGAAGTCACACATAATTATTGTTTAACATTCACTTTTCAGTTCTAAATATGAACTTTCAGGATATGATCTGCATTTCAACTTTGAGCAAAACAGTCTGTGCCAATCATTGCTCTAAAATCCAATACCGGTATGTATACAGTACTGGGAGGTACATGTAATACTAAAATCAAACTGACCTAATCAAATATGCCCCTGCACAGAATCAAGTGAACTGAAGAACTATGTTCAAAAAGTGAGTAACACACATGGAATTAAAAGACTTAATCAAACATACATAAGAACCCTACAGTGCTATAAAATACTGAGTCAGTTACATATGAGCCCCATATGTAATTGTAAAGCAGTGCCCCTGTCTACTTTCCCGGTCAGGTTTGGAGGCATGATGATCAACACAGTACTAAAAAGATTTACTGGGGTAGAATATATTTGTAATCATAATTTGTAATTAATATAATAAACAAACTATAGGATATCTTAATTTTCTTTACATTTTCAACAAGAAAACAGATACATTTACATTCAAGTGCTGTGAATGTTTTGATTTTTTAGGGAAAATATTTCATAGTTATGGTGCTACTCGCATAAATCATTGATCTCCTAGGATAAACATTTTTGGACTACACATTGGCATTTTATATATTACATTTGCATTAACTGGTTTGTTTGTTAATCAACATGCCCAGTGATAAATACTGGTACTTACATTATGTACCAAGGTTCACCTCAGGCTTATCTATATGTACATGTATAATAAGGTTAATAGAGAGAAAAAAAAACCCAATAGTTTGTATATTTGATTAGAATTCACAATGGTATCTAATGAATCCTTTCAATATACGAAAGAAATCTAAGCTACATATTTATTGTAGATTGTTAATTTGTTTAATTTTCTTTCATAAACTGTCTTGCATTTAGTTCAAACTTACTGAAAAGAATGCTCAACATGGTGCCTCCTCATCAGATCTTAACTTCCAAATATTTTTCTTTGTTCACATTATACATGTATGTATTTTATTATGGAGTACATGTACTGCATTCAGTACTGATTTCTATATTTTTTTATTTTATTAGTATACATTCTTGCAGTGTACCAAAACCACAATTAACATCTCATTTAAAAAAATGGCTGTCGTTAGAGGGAAAACTTGCTCATCAAGTACTTAGTTATATTTTTATTTAATTTTAAACTAAAAAAAAAATGCATGTACATATTTCTGAAAATTCAAATATTTGTTGAATATTTGTTCATTGTTTGAATAATTCCGTTACAAATAAATATAGATGGATTTTTGGCATTCTTCATATGAAATGATTTATAATAGGCTAGCAAAGAGTGTTTTGTAAATGTTAGATAAGTATGTCTAAATGTAGTTGCTATATACATGTATATCCTAATGTTTGTTCTAGAATCATAGATGTTAGAATTTCGGTGGATGGAAGAATTCAAAATAATTTTGATTCCATTTTTCATTTCATAGAGCATTGGTCTTTTATGCTAATATAATATATACCAGTAGTATAATTAAGTTTTTGGTAATTAAAACCAAATGAGTGAAATTTTTAAGACAGATTTGTTGGGATTTTTATGATAAATGTAACATAATTTAAAACCCTAATATATTCCATGCTGTTTTGATCTGAAGCTTTGTTATAATTGTCTTCAGCACAAAACGTGTTATTGTTTCCAAAGCAATATATATAGTTTATCATATTTTGCTTATATCAAAAAAACTCAAAATTACAAATTGTAACTGTGATAATAATGAAGTAATTAAAAATATTTACATTGCTGTATTTTTCTTTTGTGCTGAAGTACCTATATGCCACCGTTTACTGAACAGAAATTCACTTTTCCTCCAGACTAAGTACTGGTAGTGCTTTTCACCACAATATTGCAAGGTATCAAGTGCCCTACTGGTAGGGGAAAAAAATCATGACACAGTTAGGGATACTTGAAATAATTTGTAGAACTTCTTTCTGGGACAGATTTGATCAAAAGGTGTGCCTACTGAATGAAGATCAAGGTTTTACATTTGTAGCTCAGGCAAGCTCAAATATTAGACCAATCTTTTGAAGATATGCCTCTTCAGACTTGTTTAGAATATTGTCCATTTCTGGCTATGCAGTCACATCTGATTTACGAAGTCAAGTAAATTTTACTGATCACACTTTCTGGTGTCCACCTGTTTGTCTTTCTTTAAACGTTTTTAAAAATCTTTAGCTTTTTCTCACCCAATAGCTATGGCCAGTTGTGCTTTGTGCGTCAACTTGTTGGAATTTTGGCACATTGCCCAATTTGTCACAGTATCCTAAATTATAAAGAAGGATGTGAACCTTAATCATGGGGAGATAATGAAAAGGATAGTATTGGTTGCTAAAAATCTTTACGGAACTGCATGTCTGGCCATTAATGTCTTATTATTATGTCATAAAAATCTTTGGCTTGTTATTTTTAAGGACTAGGATTGAATCTTTTCAGTCGGTGCATTTAAGGACCTCATCATTTTGACTTAGAAGGAGGTCATAATGATCTGCATTTTGAATTTTGCAACTATTCATGTTCAAATTTATTTTGATCCATATCTTGAACAGTTTGAAACCTATGATCACCAGAACTTGTCAGTTTATGCTGCATTCGGCTTTAAAGTGTTTCAACAACAACAAAACATAGGTAATCAGAGATTACAGAGCTCACCTCAACGAATGTTGTCTTTAAGTAAGGCAAAGTCACACAATTAACCAACAAAAAGTGTACATCCCAAAAATGAAGATATTTATGCAATTTTGATCTGATACTTTAAATAGACCTATATAAAAAATTCAAACTAGTTCTTCTTCATGAAAATGTAATTGAAATCCAGCATCTGAAGCAAATTTGAGAATTTTCATCCCTTGATGCATCATTTGTGCAAGTTTGGTTTATACAGTGTTATATAAGCCTTATAGTTTTTTGGTAACAGACCTGCACCCATAACTTTTACCTGGTCCATTATCTGAAAAATGTATGTCGATTTCAGCATCTGAAGCAAGTCCATTAGTGTGCATTCTAAGATGTATCGTCCATGCAAGTTAGCTCATTATAGGGCTCAGAGTTAATTGGAAATGAAACCTGCATCAAAAACTAACCTTTTCACTCATCCACAAAATGTAGATCAGATTCAGCATCCGAAGCATGCCTGGTAGTATGCATCCTTATATGTATCATCCATGCAAGTTTGGTCATTAAAGGGCTCATAGTTACTTGGAAATGAATCCTGCACCAAAAACTTTACCTTGTTTACTCATCCATAAAATGTAGGTCAGATTCAGCATCCGATGCAAGCCTGGCAGTATGCTTCCTATATGTATCATCCATGCAAGTTAAGTCATTATAGGGCTCATAGTATCTTATAAATCAAACCTGCATCAAAAACTTTAACCTGTTCACTCAACTGGAAAATGTAGGTCAGATTCAGCATCCAAAGCAAGCCTGGTAGTGTGCATCCTAAGATGTGTCATCCAAGCAAATTTGGTCAACAAAGGGCTTATAGTTACTTGGAAATGAGACCTGCAACAAAAACGTTAACCTGTTTACTCAATCGGAAAATGTAGGTCAGATTCAGCATCCGATGCAAGCCTGGCAGTATGCATCCTTAGATGTATCATCCATACAAGTTTGGTCATTATAGTGTTCAAAGTTACTTGGAAATGAGACCCGCAACAAAAAATTTAACTGGTTCACTCATCCATAAAATGTAGGTCAGATTCAGCATCCGAAGCAAGCCTGGTAGTACGCATCCTAAGATGTATCATCCATGCAAGTTTGGTCATTATAGTCTCATAGTTACTTGGAAATGAGACCTGCACCAAAAACTTTAACCTGTTCACTCAACAGGAAAATGTAGGTCAGATTCAGCATCCGAAGCAAGTCTGTTAATATGCATCCTTAGATGTATCATCCATGCAAGTTTGGTTGACATAGGGCTTGTAGTTCCTTGGAAATGAGACCTTCACCAACAAGAGGCTCATGGGCCACATCGCTCACCTGAGCACTAAGGGTAGGAAAAAGTAGAAAATGGCTTTTTATTGTAAAGTTTAAATCCAAAAGTAGTCCCATGACCAATCATGGATTTGCTATTTTTTAGAAAATAATTTTTAAAGAATTTTCCTATATATATATCTTTAAAAACTTTGATCGGCCATTTTGGCCCCACCCTACCCCTGGGGTTCATGATTTGAACAAATTTGAATCTACACTACTTGAGCATGCTTCCATATAAATATGATGAATTATGGCTTAGTCATTCTTGAGAAGATTTTTAAAGAATTTTCCTATATATTTCTATGTAAAACTTTGGTCGGCCATTTTGGCCCCGCCCTACCCCCGGGGGTCATGATTTGAACAAACTTGAATCTACACTACCTGAGCATGCTTCCATATAAATATGATGAATTATAACTTTGTCATTCTTGGGAAGGAGATTTTTAAAGAATTTTCCTATATATTTCTATGTAAAACTTTGGTCGGCCATTTTGGCCCTGCCCTACCCCCGGGGTTCATGATTTCAACAAAATTGAATCTACACTACCTGAGCATGCTTCCATATAAATATGATGAATTATGGCTTTGTCATTCTTGGGAAGAAGATTTTTAAAGAATTTTCCTTTATATTTCTATGTAAAACTTTGGTCGGCCATTTTGGCCCCGCCCTACCCCCGGGGTTCATGATTTGAACAAACTTGAATCTACACTACCTGAGCATGCTTTCATATAAATATGATGAATTATGGCTTCGTAATTCTTGGGAAGAAGATTTTTAAAGAATTTCCTATATATTTCTATGTAAAACTTAGGTCGGCCATTTTGGCCCCGCCCTACCCCCGGGGGTCATGATTTGAACAAACTTGAATCTCCACTACCTGAGGATGTTTCCCCATAAGTTTCATCTTTCCTGGCACAGTGGTTCTTGAGAAGAAGATTTTTAAAATATGCCACCAAATTTTCATTAATTCCCAATTATCTCACCTTGAATGAGGGCGTGGCCCTTCATTTGAACAAACTTGAATCCCCTTCACCCAAGGATACTTTGTGGCAAGTTTGGTTGAAATTGGCCCAGCGGTTCTTGAGAAGAAGTCGAAAATGTGAAAAGTTTACAGACAGTCAGACGGACAGACAGACAGACAGACAGACGGATGCCGGACAAAATGTGATCAAAATAGCTCACTTGAGCTTTCAGCTCAGGTGAGCTAAAAACTGCTCCAAAAATGTTAACCTCCTCCAAAAACATTAACCTGGTCATTCCTTTGCTGAAATTGCAGCATCTGAAACTTTGACTGGTACAATGAAACACACTAGAAGCATCTTCCATGCATGTCTAATCAATATAGGACATAGACATACTTAAAAGGAAGACTGCTCCCAAAAACTTAACCTGGGACGCCGACACTGACACTGACGCCGAGGGTATTACATAATTAAGCTCCCCCAACTTCTTTGAGGTGAGCTAAAAAGAGTTCATCTTGCCTTTCTATCTGAATTTGATGACTAAACAATTCAGTATGTCATGGCAATCTTATTAAAATCAGACTTCTTAGATCTGCAACGTATACACTCTGTGTAAGAACTGCAAATTATTGGAATGTTTCCAAGTCCAAGGGGCATAACTCTGTCCTTTATGGCTGGATCATACCCAAAACATAACTTAACCTAAATATTGTTATGATAAATCTATATACCAAATTTCATTTCAATATCATGTGCAATCAATGTGAAAAAAATGAGCGAAAACTGATGGTGGACCGACTGACAGACAGCAGCAAAGCAATATGCCCTCCCTTCTTCAAAGGGGGGCATAAAAAGATAAAAACAAAGTTTTGGTATTTTATAGGATATCTCATTGAAAACAAATTTTTAATTCAAATACATGTACCTATACAGTTTTATTTAAATACATGTACACATACAAGGCATTTTAAAACATCAAAATATCTGTAGATCTAGAGAAATTACAATACTGGGTTTTGTAAAATAGGTCCTTGAGTTATACTTTTGAAGTTCATATACCAATTGGTTGAAATGCTCAAGACAGGATATGATCCACTAATGTGAAGTTTTATTGCCTTACTGGTAAGTAATGTGGCAAGCGTTCACAAGGCATTAAATACTGCAGACTTACAACATTTCAAATTGTACATAGTAGTCTAGAGTAAAATACATGTATGTATTGTCTGACAAACTTTTATATCTTTAGCAAACTGTAAACTTAATAAAATGTCAAAGCATTCATCCAGTAATAGTGTTTATGATAAATATTTAGGAACATATGCTGCACTGAAATATCACAGTTAAGGGATACAACCATGTAATTCTTTACATGGTGTTTTCATAATATGTTAGTTTAAACTTTCACATTGCACTGCCTCCATTTAATATCCGCACCGAAACAGGGTACCTTTCACAAACCATTCCAAATTATCTTGTGCAGTGACATTTACTTCGGCAGACCTCACTCTTTTCTTTAGCCTGATCCTCATTCTAGCTATAGACACTATCAGCTATTCATTTCTTCAACTAAAGAGTCTACCATATCATCTATAGTGAGAGGTTTTTGTAACATTCCTGTAATTTGAGAAAAGAAAAGACATGTTCTTAATCAGGTAGGCTAGAAGGATAAACATGATAAAAATATCTGGATTTCAGAACAAGGTACATATACCTACCACTGATTAGGTCCTTGGGAGGAATTTCTCCCCCATAAGCCAAGACCTCCCTCCTAAATCTCTCCCCTACTTCTCTGTAAAATGTAAAAATTTTGAATCCTCTTTCTAGAAATTCTTATATGTAAAATATATATATACACATGTATATATATACTGAGTATACAGTAAAACAAACTAATAATAAAGTGCCAAGGGGTGAACAAATTTGTCTCAATAATAACTAACAGTTACACTACTGACAATTTAAATCATTGGCCATCAGAGACATAGAGAGCCTCCTTTGTGCTGAATTCAGTGCTTGACAAACCTGTATAAAGACATTAACCTGTTTAGAGGATCCTCCTTGAAGCACTGCTGCCAGATCTTAGAAGCCACAGCTCTTGACATCAGGTAAGAGTAGTACCTGGCTCCGTAGCCATTCAAATGACCAATCCGCAGGTGTGGAGCCTGAAATAAGGAAAACAAGAGTAAAGTAATGCCATGTAAGGTTTAACATTTGAACTGTTTTACTGAGCAAAGAAAGAAATCAATGTTGGATAGTGAAAGTGAAATATTAGACCTGCTGCAGACTATTTGGACTGCTTTGATGTTTATTACACCAAGTTGTAGGCAGGATCATGCAGCTACATCTTATTTGCATTTCTTGGTATTTGGCAATTAATAAAGGAATTACTTGAGTTAAATCCAGAGTTGGTAAACAAAATTTACCCCAATCATTGCATCAGCCAGTGCATGATTCTATTTAATAGCCAAGTCAAGTAAATTTTATTTATAGCTGCCATTATTGGGTTTGTATATACAGTATCACATATTAAAATGAGCTGTAATGGCTCTTTAACCTGACTTTAACTTTGCCTCTGGCAAATACATGTAGATTGGTTCTTAGGTCCAAGAAATCCATGTTGATTCAAACCAAGTCAATGAATGTATATTGTGTTTTTTCTTGAAATGAAACATTTTCTATAACAACTGTATATTCAATGACAAAGAATCTAACTCCATAAAGATCTGTGTACGTCAATTCAATTTAAAAAAAAAACAGACTTGGAGCCATCTTCACCAGCCAAGGGTTTTCGGTCCGCTTCGCTCTAATCTGCCAAGGGTTTGTGGGGAGTGGAGCAAACCAAAAACCCTTGGCTTGCGAAGATGAATTGGATCTGAATTGAACAACAATGATGAATGTTACAGAGTTATTGCCCTTCTTGTTTCTCAGTTGTGAGAGACTTACTGTGCCTTCAACATACGGCACCCCCATGTACTGGTTGTGGATTTCTGCGTACAGCTCTGTGGTGGATTTGCCTAGAGGGTATTCTCCATGTAACTTCTGGCTCAGCATTGAGTACACAATCTGGAGCTGCATTTCCTGAAGATGGCAAGGAAAGATCAGGAAGTTAATACATTATGAATTTTAATGTGCATGCATAAACCCAAAAAAAGTATTAATTGTGCATGTAGTAACATGTAAGACTGCATGATTAAGTCCTTCTTCAGTGTATTTTCTTTGGATTTAGATAACTGCACATTTTGAAAAAAAAACTGTTATGATGCTGTAAACCAACTTTTATTCGCGATGGCTTTATTTCGCGATTTATCGAGGGTAAACCAGTTCACAACGATTACTTTTTGTGATCAAGCCTTTTTTTTGATCAGTTTTTAATAGACACAGAAACCTTAAGGATCAGTTTGCGGAGGAAATATTTGTGATGATGAGGCTATCGTGAAACTAGTGAAAATTTCTTGCATGCGAATAAAAGTTGGTTTATCGTATACCAGATCCATGCAAGTAAGGACTTCTTTTCTTGTGAATTGCTTTTCTTTTGTACTTTCTTTACAATCTACTTACTGAAGCTGAATACATATTGCTTGCTTTACAAAATTTCTCAATGGCATCCAGAGGTAGGAGTTCCCCTGTGCGAAAATGACGAGCAAACAAACTTATCACCTACAAAGGATTAGGTACTCAGTTAATGTATATATATACAAAACATACATGTATGTAATGCCATAATTGAAAATAATAATAAGTATCATTACTCTGGGATCAGTAGCAAAGAATTCCATAAATTCTGAAGGAACTTCAGCAAAATCTGTAGGGCACCTTGTTCCTGTAAAAAAAAGCTTCCACATATTAAAATAAAAAGTGCCACGCCACAGCATGATACGCCCGTCAAAAAATTACAATTACAATGTATCTTAAACAGTTAAAAGTGCAGGAAAATCATGTCAACCTTGATTTTAAGATTTCAATGATTTTTACACACCTAAAAAAATTTGTTTATCCATCTCCTGTTGTGTAGGCATTAATTATAGCAAATATTACACCATTCATAGATTTCTATACCTTGCCAAATGCCTATCATATTAAACAATATCAAATTAGTCTTCACAACTTAATCTATACCTAATTAATTTTGGAAATAAAAGGCTAGCCATCAAATATAAACTGACCAACAGTTCTTCTGTCTAATTCCCGAAGGATACAGATAAGACCATGCTCTGAAGAAATGAAAGAGACATGCAGCTAGCCTTCCTACATTGAAAACATTAATTAATCTTTAACTGGATGCTTGTCTACTCATTACTCCAAAAAGATTATTGGATCTGCACTATCTACCATAAAACATTTTTAAAACATATAAAACATCAATGATTTTTTTTTTTAGATTTAATGTCAGACAGTTAATTATTAATATGCAATTCATATGGACATGCAAATTCCACCCCTACCCCCATAAAATTAATTTTTAAGTTCATAATATTATGTAATATCAAAATAGTTTAATATGCAATATCAAATTTGTTTTAATTACTTCTAATCAAATTCATTTTCAAACTTCGGCTAGCCAACAAGAGCTATTTTTAATCCAACAGGCTTACCCATTTGGCCCAATACTCAAGGGATATAGATAGCACCGATGCTCTTACAGCTACTCCTCACACTAAACTCATTAATTTCTCTCTCTAATTTGACATGCAATTTTCTGTTATCAAAATTCTTCTTGTAATTAGACTCATGGGAGTGGTGGAATTTCTCTAACATACATTATATTTGTTATAGATTGCTGTCAAGTATATGCTAAAAAAATAAGTATTTTCTTGATTTAACATTTTTCTAATAAGGTTAGTGCTATAGTTTTACATTTTTTTGAATGTGTAAATGAATAGAAAAAAAAACAACATTTTTTTTTAAATTCCACTTAAATTAAAGGTCACAGTGACCTTGAAATAGGTCACGACACACCTTCTACCTAAGATGCATAAACTGGCCAAGTTTGATGATTCTTTTGATGATTCTAAGTCTAATAGTTTTCTAGTTATGGACCGGACAGGATTTTTCCATATTTGGCTATAACTTTTCAATTATAGGTCAGAGCGACCTACTTTTTGTGCGCGACACACCTTCTACCCAAGATGTATCAGCTGACAAAGTTTGATAACTCTAGGCCTTATAGTATTAAAGTTATGAGCCGGACACGAGAAAAGCTAACAGACGGACGGACGGACAGAGAGAAGGACACGAAGCCTATAACATAATACGTCCCGTCTTAAGACGGGAGTATAAAAAATCCCCAGGTTACATCCACTGATAAATTTTTTCCCTGACTCTGAATCAAATTAAAAATGTAAAATGTGAGAAAACAGACCTGTGACATGTTGATACTTTGTCCTTCCAAGCATGGAATGCATAGCATGTCCAAACTCATGGAAGAGATTCCTCATGAGTCCAGGGGTCAGAAGCGTGGGGACGTTATTCTGGGGGCGGGTCAGGTTACAGTTCAGGACCACGATAGGGAGCTGGTAGGAACCATCGTCCTGTTCTCGCCCTCCATGTATTGTACAGTGACAGTCCTTAGGAGAGAAAAACATAACACTTGGTCCATTTTGACTTTCTCTTAGTTCAGTAGGGTGTAAGTTCATGAATTTTGTATATACATTGTATTAAAGCTATCAAATGTTCTCACCATTATGTGTTTCCCCTGTCTCTCAAACAAGTCACAATAGATATAACCCAGGACTCCTTCTGTGCTGTGGACCGCTGCCTGTTGTATTGGAATGGAAAGTGTTTAAAACATCAAAACGTAAATTTAATACTCAAAATTTTAAACAGAATTACTATGGAATCATCATTGTTCACAGGGAACCAATGTTCATGGATTTCGTGGGTCACCCTTTCCCATGAATGCACACACCCATGAACAATTATTTTGTCAACAGAAATATTAATTGAGTCTTTGTATAAATGTGTCACCCATGAAATTACACTACCACTGATCAATAAAATTTTGCGTGCCCTTGAACATTGACCCTCCACAAATTAAAATGATTCCACAGTACGGGAACAACAAAGAAGACTACCCACCAGCTTATAAACATCATCAGACCAGAGTTCTCCACACTGCGGCTCTACTGTCTGTAGAGACACGTCATACAAACTCTTCAGGACTATATTTATCCCCTCCATACAGTTACCCAGGGAAAAATAGGGGGCGATCTCATCACCGCTGATATCGTACCTATAACATAACTTTATATCAATAAATATGCTTAGATACTCTCTTAAGAAATTGTTTTTGTATACATATAGACAAAGTATTTTAGTAGTATTAAACTAGATAAGTTGATATACTGACTTGAGGTGTCTGCCAAGTGCTGAGTAGTAGGGGGTGTCCCAAGGTCTCAGAACCTACAAAATAAGTCAAATCACTGGACTAACAACACAATTTATGTTCACAGCCAATATTTAAAAACATGCAAGAGACTGGGTGGCTCTAATTTCAATCATCCTATTACTTAGATCAGAAAAGAGCATTTACTGCAACAGTTTCATTAAATACACAACATTGAAAATCTAGAGTCACTAAATCTCTCAGCTTTCCTAACTTTATCATGGTCTGAGATTGACAGATCTGTTTGTATTGTGGGCGTCTCTTACTAAGAGCTTTAGAATTCCTCTCTACGTACCACATCACTGGTTGATCCTCTCTCTTTCTTCAGTTTCAGCAGTTCTTTGTATTCACTGTCTGCCCTGAAAGCAAAATAAACCAGGCATGAAAGTAGTATCAAATCACTGTTCCGCTTTTGATTTTTATATGGCATGATTTGAATAAATTGTTAACATAATGAAGGCATTTTTCATATTCATACTTATTCATGTGTAAATGTATTAAAATTCATAGCTTTTTTAAAAATAAAATTGCCACTACTTTGGAGTCTGTATGGTAGGGTGCATTTGTGCTTAACATGTCACATAATATCTCTGTCCACTGTTTAATTAAGTGTAATAGTGGTTAAAAGGACACAGGTACTTACAATGGTTTTATCCTTTCTGACAGAGCATTTAGAAAATCCATCACCATTTCTAAAAAAAAAAAAAATTTAGCTCAGTTATTCACTTTACATGTATCTATTTAACTATATTTTAAGTAATTTTTCTTTCACTTCTGTACAACTGAACTAAGTATTCCTTCAATATTTAACAATTTACCATTTGTAGTTAACAATTTACAATACGAGTGGAAATTGCAGTATTGTACATCAATACAAAAGTATCAGTTAGTATCGCAGATCTAGTTATACCTGCAGTCATCTAATTTAGATCATTTTGTATAGATGCACACATTTAAATTCAAAATAATTGAACAAATAAATTTAATTTTTTTTTTCAATTCAAACATATTTAATAGTAGTACTTAGATAATATATCATTTCACAAGTAGTGAAAAATAAACCATGCAAGTTTTGTCCCATCAGTAAATGCTCTTTAGAAACTAAATACCTGGTGTTTCTGCTAGAGTTCCCTTCAACGCCCGATGAGCATATGTTGGAAATCCAGCTAGGGTGGCTAACTTATGACGATTTAAAATGAGAGCATCCAGGAGTTTGACTTGACTCTCGTTAGGATAGTGGTATACTCTATAGGCCGCCTCTCGTACCTAATTGAAAATAATGCGTGTTTGAAAAACAATGTTCCAAGTCAAGTCCCACTGTAAATTGTAACTAGGGGCTTCTTTTGATGATATATCAAGGTCATTTTAGTAGGGTAAATGTGATTAATTGAGAAGTATATGTAGTAATTTATTCCATTACTCACAACTTCCAAAGAGAAACACATAAGAAGCTTACAGTGTACATGTATAATAGATTAATTTACTTGAAACATTATCTTTTAGGACTTTATGGTAGGTCCTGACCTTCATTCAAATTATTTTTAAATTCTTTTAGGCAAATTCTCATGATAAACGTATGCTGGAAAAGTGAAAACTGTCTAATACAGAACCTGTGCAATCCGACAAATTGTGGATTCCGACATTCTTTTTCTTCCCCTTCTTACTATTTTCCATATTTTTTACACTTTGTAATCTGACACCCTATTTCGACTCAAAATTTGTCTCCCAGTGCATGTCTGATTAATCAGGTCTCACTTTATTAGTATATTTATTTTTGACTTTCTAAATTGTTGGCCATATGATATGCATTTGATTATCCAAATGCTTATATCATCATAATCTCATTATGAAAACTTAAATCAGAGGAAATATTTTCACTTTAAGAAGTACCACATGTATAACATTAATAGCAGCAGCATCAGTATATAAGTCAATATTAGATTTTCAACATGCAGGTGCTCTTAAATGGAGATCAAAATGGAGATAAAATAAATAATCTTATATAGAACAACTTCAGTTCTGTTTTACAGACTGAACTTACCTGATCATTCCAGTGGTCTAAGTGAGCCCCACTAATTACTGCATCATCCCCCTCCAAGTTAAAACTGTCAATGATCAAAACACAAGATTCAGTAACATAGTGTGTACATGTATACATGTATAACAGGTATAATAGTGAGAAAGCAACTGAGAATCAAAGGCCTGAAGGGCCACAATGGCGCCGCGCTTTAGATATGGCAGTGGTACTGTGAAATTACTGGATTTCGAAGCATGTTGAAAAGTATGCATATGTCTACAAAATTATATATCTTAGTTGTATATCTAGATAAAATACCCCGATTTAATCATCTATGAAATAAAAGCATTCAACTCATGGTCCAACTGAATGGCTTGAGAACAGGTTTTATGTGTAGAGTACCCCGGTAAAAGAGTATAGACCATACCCGGTACTTGCCAACACCCAAGATGTAAAAATCTTGTCATTTGTGTATTGATAAATCTTCTATTAAAAAAAAGGCTTTACTGAAATAACTTACAATGACAAAAAATTATTGATTAAATTGTCTGACATGTTAAAAAAGAACATTGGAGGTTTCATTGTCCAGCATTGATCTGAATTAAGTGTGCATTAAAAAAAAGCCTTTCCAGTTTGTGCTAACAGGGACCTATATCATGTATACACCAATATATTTTTAGTACATATAGTGTATATAGGTCCTTGGTGCTAAATTTGAAAGTAATTCCAATTTTAATAAGGGGATTTGAAATTACTTTCCTCTTTCTTAGACCTAATTAATTCAATTAACTCGTGCAATGTGTACTAAATGTACAGTAAGACCTACACTGTCTTTGATCACTTTATTTTATTTAATGAAAGTTGTTTTCCAAGATTCCTTGACATGTACATAAATATTGTTTCTCTTTCTCCAATTTGTTCCTGCTGGTCCTGATAACAATCTTGTTCTATCGGAAGACATTTTAAATTTTGATTTGTCAAAACAATCCCAGTTAATTGTTTACACCTGCACAGATAATTTACTGGCTCACTGAACATAGCCATCGGCATAATGTTTACGTAGATCAAGCTTGGGTTGTAACTGGAAGTTAAAAGTACAACCTAATTTACGAACCAAATCCGGAAATCTGAGATTCGGGCGATAAGCATGACTCGCCGTGTCATAAAAAATAATCAGGTTACGGGTCGAAAAGTAACCCAAGGAAAGCGGGTGAGTTGGCAACTATTTATAGGACTGTTGAAATTGTATGATTTCAAGCAATTTATGAAATAAACGCAAAAATTGGCATGTATATTCCTACGCCAGATACATGAAGGTCTTGGGTTAGAGTACTATATTATTTGGTGCATGAAGAAAGCCATGAGCAGTCAGAAATTTTCTCATAGCTAGATGAGTGCCGAGCTAAAGCTCGACGCCATAAAAACAGGCATTATACTGAGATATGACGGCTTGTGGGTGCGTTTTCTGATGTTTGAAATAGAGCCAGTATATTTTGTTAATATCAAAACCCAATAAATATTGATTTACTCAGAAAGACTGAACAGAGCAGGTGTCATTCATTATGCCCCTAAGTACTTGCCAGTATTGGAGGTGTTCTGGTAGTCTGTCTTTGGGAATTATGGCTGAAGACTGACATCCTTCCATAAACATATTACCAGTCATAATCACATTCTCTGACAACTTCAAATATATGTTCTTCTGTTCAAACAAAAATTACAAAAAAATTTAATTTTAGATACTCCTTTGCATAGACAATTGACACAATAAAAAGTTAAATTTGATTAAATACAGACACAGATTATTTCCATTGTAACACATGCATCAAAGTTTGGCATAGCACACACCAATTGGAATTAAATATTGTTAATTACTTCCTACATACATTTTTGTTATCTTTAAACATATAAAGTAATGTTTTGTTGTCATAAAATACATACAGATACATATCCTACAATTTATTACCAGCAATGTAAAACAAAAACCAACTTCAATTTAAAATAATGACTTTAATCCTACAGTTACCTTGTCCTCTGAGAGATGGCAGCCACTCAAGTCAAAGTCAAACTTAAACAGCTCCCCCACACGTTTATCTACAGCATCCATAGGTAACACATCCTCTCCCTTTTCTAGGGCCTCTTTCAGAACATTGTATATTGCTGTGTTGGTGTTCAAACTACAGAAAAAAATCTTCTATGTAAAGGCAAATCCTATTTACCATTAAAATCCATAACAAGTTTTATTCACAGTTCTTTTAGGCATGGTGTTTACTTAGTTTAACTTTGAAAATTAAATTAAATTTTCAAATAAGAACTGTTATTCACCTCTCTACAACATTGGACAAGTTAACAACAGCATACTCTGCTGCCAGCTGATAATCACGATTAGGATGGGATACTCGGACAAATTCTGCCTGTAAAAAAGAAAACAAAAAACTGACCATTAAACAGAGGAGTCTGTGTAGTATGTGTAATTTTATCAGGTGATTTCAATATTGATTTAATGACAGACCCCCCACAATACTGGACATCTGCTTTAGAGGAGTTTGGACTTTCACAAATAGTTACTGTTCCTACTAGAATAACAAGTACATCAAGTACCTTAATTGATCATTTTTATACAACAAAACCAGAAAACATATGCGAAACAAATGTGCCCCCTATTGCTATATCTGACCACTACCCCGTATGTTTGACACGGAAAACTAACTGTATACAGCGTAGAGGAAAACATACTGAAATCCAATATAGAGATTTTAAACAATTCAATGAAAATGAGTTTTTAAGAGATTTAGAGAATGCTAATTTTAACTCTCTTCTCGAACTAAAAGACACTAACGAGATCATGAATAAATTTTATGAATTATTTAATGATATTCTTAACAAGCATGCCAAAGTAAAAAATAAAAGAGTCAAGACTGAAATTCGACCTAAATGGCTTACACAGGAAATAAATGATGCTAGACATTTACGTGATACATACCATCTACAAAGAAATTCAGAAAATTACAAATTTTGGAGAAATAAAGTCACACAATTAATAGATCAAGCAAAATCAAAGTATTACAAATCAGCAATTGAAGAAAGTTCAAGTCCTAAAGAAATGTGGAGTTATTTAAACCATTTGGCATCTGATTCAAAAAATTTCACACCTACCCGTATAACACAAAATGGTTCGGATTTCGAAGACTTACAGGATATTGTTGATATTTTTAACAAACACTTTACTGAAATATCCTGTAAATTATTAGCAGATATGTCAGTACAAAGTTTTGATTCAGAATTATTAAATAAATTTACAGAAACTAAACTAGGGAAAGAAAATTTTTTCAGTATAAATCATATAAGTGAGATCGAAGTATTAAATATGTTGAATACACTTGATGTAAACAAGTCAGCAGGTATAGACTTGATTGGGCCTCGTCTTCTAAAGCTTTCGGCAAATGTTATATGCAAATCTATTACACATCTTATCAATACTAGCATTACTAATGGAGTATTTCCATCCCGTTTAAAACAAGCAAAAGTCACTCCTATTTTCAAAAATGGCGACCATGCAGATCCAGGGAACTACAGACCGATATCCATTCTTCCAACATTATCAAAATTAGTTGAAAAACACATAGCCAATCAGATACGTAACTTTACCTCTAGCTTTGATCTCTTATTTAAATCACAATCTGGATTTCGAGAATTTCACTCATGTCAAATGGCTCTAACAAAACTTACAGATAATTGGCTACAAGCTATGGACCAAGGAAATCTAGTAGGCATAACTTTCATCGATTTTAGCAAGGCATTTGATTTGGTTAATCATGATATCCTTATAAATAAACTTCAATCATATCACTTTGACCAAATGGCTATTAAATGGTTTCAATCTTATTTAACATCAAGATCTCAGTGTGTAAAAATAGGTACATACTCCTCAAATTTTTTGCCCGTCACAGCAGGAGTGCCCCAAGGATCTATCTTAGGTCCCCTATTATTTTTATTGTATATAAATGATCTCCCTTAACATGTAAATAGAACAGATATTGATATGTTTGCTGATGATGCAACCTTACATACATATCATAAAAATATAGAAGGTATTGAGAATGCCCTAAACTTTGATTTGTGTAAGATAGAAAATTGGTGTTCCAAAAATCAAATGGTGTTAAATAGCAACAAGACAAAATGTATGCTCATGGGAACTCAACAAAGAAAATCAAGAATAAATTCTACTGAACTAAATTTATATGCTTCAAACAAATTAATTGAAAATGTTGAATCCGAAAAGCTTTTGGGAGTACATATTGACCATTCATTGCGCTATAATTATCACATTGACTCGGTTTGTAAATCTTTGACTTATAAATTATATACTTTACGCAGAATTAAAAAATTTCTTCCCTTACCCACGAGAAAACTATTTTATAATGCATACATTCTGCCTTCTTTGAATTATTGTCTTACTATTTGGGGTAATGCGCCAGATGCTGGCATAGATAGAGTTTTTAAATTGCAAAAAAGGGCAGCCCGGATTATTTTAGATGTGGCTTATGATGCCCCTTCACTACCATTATTTGAAAAACTTGGATGGCTGACCATATATGAGTTAATTGATTTTCATAAATATATATTGCTGTACAAAACACTTCATGGTATGGCACCAACTTATTTAAGAGATTCCTTTGAATTCATTTCTTCTAATAGTTATGTTCTTAGATCTGAAACAAACTATGACCTTCATCTACCGAAATATCGAACAAATAAATTTAAGAATTCTTTTCATTATTCCGGTGTTCATTTATGGAACAAATTACCCTTGCATATCCGTTTTTCACCAACTGTACAAACTTTTCGTAAAAATGTAGAAAAATTCATTATAACATGTCGCAACTAAATGTTATATAATTCCATGTTCTTGAATCGATATGTACATGTCCTTGTATTTTCACATCATGTTGTATTATCAATTATAATATTGTACAATGTTTTTATAATTGTATTATTGTGAATGTGTTTAGAGTGCCCCGAGGAAGACTAGTGCATTGCACTAATCGGGTCACCCTCTTTAAATAAAGTATTATTATTATTATTATTATTATTATTACAAACAAGTACAATGTACAAGAAGACATGAACATGCAAGATCCACTTTTTTAAAAATAAAATTTCAAATTCTTCAAACAAAAAAAGGACTAAGGATTTTAACATTTTTCAAAGTTTTCTCTGTTCTGCTACTGAAAATTGAAGCCCCCAAAAAAATCTGAATAAAATTAAATTTAAATAAGGGGGACAATTTAATTTTACCAGGTCTGCCACACAACAGAGACTGTTGGATATCTCATCAAATATGGTGACAATTTTCCGTTTCCGTCGTGGAGAAAGGGCCTCTTCCACCAGTGTCTCCACTTTATACTCCACTTCATGGCGGAGAATGTCAAATCCCTGGAAGGATTTCAGCTCAGGTATCAGTAGCAGCCCCTGTATAATGATACAGAATCTCAAAAACCATGTTAAAAAACTGTCTGAGTACTTTTTAAGGATCAAGTGAAGATTGTTAATTAAATAAATGTTAGATCTAGATATGTGTACCTTATTTTCTCTGTTACTAAAGAACCACTCTGACTTTTTGGGTGTTGGAATGGAGTTGAACACAGATCCCAAAGGGGACAGAGTGGAGACATATTTTCTGGCACCTCCAGAGGCCCTCAACAAAGCCAAAGATCTTTTGTGCAGAAGCCTCATTTTTTCCTGTAATTATTTAAAACAAATTATTCATTAAATTTAAATTTTTCAGTTCTGTCACATGTATGTTGATTTAGCTATTTTTGTCATCTTTTTTTTTTTATAAAGCTATCTGGCTATTTCAAGCTGTATAACTAATTCAAGAGATTGGACTGGACCTGTTTTAAAACTGAACACATTTTGTAAAAGGAATTTGTCTGCCATCTTTAATTGGCCTCCATATTTGATTGGTCGAGTCTCTCACTATTACTGAGAGCCACTTAGTCTCTGTTCAGTGTAATCAATTACACAATCAATATGATGTCATCACTGATGAAGACAGAATTATGTGTAATGGTTTGGGCTGTGGATATTGGCCTGGATAGCTCTCTCGGCTGAGTACCTGACTAGTGATGCAGGGGTCACAGGTTCAATATCCCGTTCAGCCACACTTTTTCTTCTTTCCTGAAAAAGATTTCATGCTATAGACCACCCCTAGAATTGCAGGTGAAAATCTAGATAGAATAATCTAACTGTGTATTGGGATATTTAGTCCTTAGCACAGTATGAATGCCTCCCATATACTCGCATCTCATTTTAATGATGGAACATTCTATCTGGTGAAAGTCCTGCCAGGGGCCAATAAGAACTTGGGTTATGTCTTCAATGGCAGATACCATTTAAGGAGGTAGGAATGCATTGGTTTGCGCCGTGGATATCAGCCTGGGTAGCTAAGTCGGTAGGGCATCTGACTAGTGATGCTGGGGTCAAACCAAACATTTTCTACATGCTACAGAGAATGCAAAATGACCAGCTAGGATACGCCATTTTATGCCGATACCCATGACGATAAAGCAGTCAGGTGTAACGAACACGTAGAGTATACCCCATACTGATATCATGGATTAAAATGGCTTATGCATATTTAAGAGTCGTGTTCATCCCCATGCTATGGCATTTATGCAACATGATATTCTAAATCTTTGTTAGTTCTTACGACAACGTCTCTTATCTTTGGTTTTACTTATTCTTTTTCCGAATTATTAAACAGGTTTCGAAGAAAATAAGCTGTTCTCTAATCTTTTCTTGCCTCATGATTGTTGAATGTTCTTTCCGAGTTTCTCGTTCAAGGGCGCAGCCATGTTTGTTTATAATCTTAGAATGTAGTGCCCGATCAATATTTATTTTTTTCATTAATGACTTAGTTTGCATGAGTAACATTAAAAACAAACATCTCAGTAGCTTTCAAAACATTTAAGTCGATTATATATTTAAAGAGTATTTTTAATTTGTGATAAATATCGATAAAATTATTTTCATTTTTTAATCGGGTTCGAAATACAGAATAAATTTATGCAGCCAACGTCTCGCGAAAACTCACGAGGGTGACCTGTCACAAACGAGTATGGCTGCCGCGAAGTTAAACCCAGAGATTTTGGAAATAATATTTTCATATTTAAGTATATCTGATCTAAGGAATTGCTCATTAGTTTGTAAAGATTGGTATAAATTTTTGAACGACGAAAATAATGATGTGTGGAGATTTCACTGTGTCAGGAAACTGGCGGAGGAGGCTTTAAAATCTGACTTGTTAAAAAATGTTCCTACATACAAAGCGAAATTACGCGCATTTTATCATGCATGGAATCCAAATGATTGTTCAAAGAACATGTACGTTAAATCCAAAGGGTTCTCGGTGCATCGGAACCCTATCGCACAAAGTACAGACGGTGCACGGGGTAAAATTGGTTTCCGGTCAGGCCGCCACTGTTGGGAGGTGTGGTGGGAGGGACCATTAGGGACTGTCGCTATGATTGGACTGGCTACCAAATATGCTCCTATGCAGTGTCATGGATATGTAGGATTACTAGGTGCAAATGACCAAACGTGGGGTTGGAATTTAGTGGATAACTATCTTCTACACAATGGAGACAGTCAAGGAAATTATCCTACAGTAAACAATGCACCTAAATATCAGGTGATGAGATGTGTTCCTTTAAAGTTTTCTGGTCTTATATGAAATAAGTTTTTTTATGAAACAATATGTTGACGGTGTGACCATTAGGGAAAGTGCAGATACTTCTATTGTTTTAATTTAGATCAGGCCTGTCTAACGGCATGTGACATTTGGCAGGTCCAGTGCAATCTCTTGATTTAGCTATATAGCTTTAGATAGCTATATAGCTTTAATAAGCTATTCAGTATAGCTTAATTTAGCTATTTTACTACACTTTTTTCTTAAAGGTGTAATTTTCTCAGTATGTACAAAAAAGCGCACCTTGGTGCAGTGATGATATACAACTTTGAACTCTTCTTAAAATAATGCATGTAAAAATCACTCATCAAATTAAGTCTCCTTGTGAGACTTTGTACTCAAAGTTTTACAAGTTTTTGGGCTATATAAAGCAATTGATACAGTTACTTCTGCAATGATATTATAATGGAGACCAATTATGTTCAACAAGATAATTGATTGGTAACAGTTCAGCACAATGAGAAGCAATCATACTTTTCCTTGCCTCAAGGCACCCAAGGTAGTGGACAGTTAGTCTAACAATAGAAGTTCTTTTTTTGCTTAAAAGTATTCAAAAGCTGCAAAGTTAGAACTATCTTTGATTTTGGTTGTTGTTTTAATAGTCCATAGTACATGTATGAAGAGTCAAATACATGCGACTTTTTGTTTATTTTCAGCAAAAAAGATTTTTGTGAAAAACTGTATATAAATAGCTAAATAAAGCTATTTTGAATAGTTTAATAAAGCTATATAGCTATCTAAAGCTATATAGCTAAATCAAGAGATTGTACTGGACCTGTTTGGTGTGTCTAGACTCTGACGTCACATGACGTATCTAAAGTGCTGAAAGTTATTGAAGAATGTATTGTTTACGGCTTATCTTCAAAATTTATACAATAATCAAGGCTAGTTAACTTTTTGTTGAACATACTATATTGCGAGAACGTTGCTTGAACAAGCGATGCATTGTGGGTCCAGAGGAACTGCAGAAAAAATTGTTTTGATCAATGTGAAAAGTCTGAATTTTCTTTTCGCCCAGGTGTTGCTTTAAGAGCTCACAGTGATGAGCTGTGCAAAGGTGTTTTGCGCCGCTTGCTGCACTTGCTATTTGGGGGGAGCTTATCATTATTTTTTTTTGTGATTAATACCTCAATGTGTAACCTTGTCCATAATGATTATATTCTTTACAGAGTAGTAAGAATAATCATAGACATAGCTATATTACATGTTTTATTTCTTTTAGGTGGGGGAGAGAATTCGAGTGATACTTGACTGTGAAGACAATACGTTAGCATTTGAAAAGAACTATGAATTTTTAGGTAAGTCTAAAATTTCAAGTGATTTAAAACTTACAGAAGAAAGAAGTGTGTTTATTACAAAATCGCTTATTTTGCCTTACTCACAGATTAATATTTTTTATGCTAATCCAATTAGTTAAAAATTTAGCTCGAAAAGAAGAGCATATATATATATATATATATATATATATATATATATATATATATATATATATATATATATATATGCATTGTCCATCATCCATCTGTCTATCTTTTCTTATTTCTGACTGTTTTATAGTTGCTGATTTCCATGATGGTTACTAAAAATGGATAGTTCCTTGGAACTCTTTGGAAATTTTATTTTTTTCTATAGTTTTTGTTTGAATAATTTTTTTTATGCAGAATAAGGTTCAGTACAAAATACACATGGATGTTGTCATCTTTTACTGATATCTAATGAGTCAGTGTTGAGTTAAAGACACAACCTATATATAATGATGATGTCGTACAATGTAGTAGGTTGCGCTATAAAACTTAATTTCTCTTCTTATTTTTTGACAAACCTTGTAATTAGTTACTGTGATTGCTTAAAATAGAAGTTTTACATCACAATAAACTTGAATAAAGAGATTCAGTTGAAATAATAGCACAAATGGATCTTTAGATGTCAGTTTTCATGTTGATTTAAAAACAAAACTTTTTCCTTCTATTAATTTTTACAGATTGATATTAACATTTTATTGACTATACTTTATTTTGTTAAGGTGTGGCTTTCCGTGGGTTACCAGACACGCCCCTGTATCCTTCCGTATCAGCAGTGTATGGCAATACCGAGATCTCAATGGTGTACTTAGGTCCGCCTCTAGACGGATGACGTCAGGTCCACGCACTAGCACAATCCACCAATAGGAATCAATACAACAGATCTTATGCTCCACAGTGGAGATGTGAGTCTCCGTTTAAGGGGACGGCCATTTTCCTCCGCGCGAGAGGAGACTGGAAATTTCCATTAAGTTTGAGTCAAATCCAGTGAGAATCATGTATTACCGAGATTTTCTTATGTTACTTTTGCTGGACCAAAAGTAGTAAAATGTATCCATTCTATGTGTCTCTCATTACTGCTGCTGTACAAGATTACAGGGAATTTGTAGGACAACAAGAGCAGACATTCTAACTGTGTGTGTGTATGTAGATTTATAAATAGCGTTTGTGTTTTCGGTCTTGGACTGAGATTTTTATGAGATATGTCTGAGATATGAGATTTTATATGACATGCTTGTGTGCTGTGCTGTAGCAGTGTTAACCATGTTTATTCTTCTTCTTCTTTTTTGTATTAAAAACCCTTCCGATGCTGATGTCCAAGTGCTATATTGTAGCCTTTCATAATTTTAGTATTTAACTTAGTGAAAAGTATATAAAAACTGCTTAATGAGAATAATTGGTATGTCCTGGATTCCACATGTTTTGTTTTTTTTAGTATTTATATTAAGAGCATAGATTAAGAGTTCTTGTCCCTTAAACTATAAAAAATATCATGTATTGATCCTATTATTTTCAACATTTGTCTCCACGATATCAAATAAAAAAATTAAATGTGTGCATGTGTGGAATGTTTTGTAAGGTCTCTCGATACTAACTAGTCATAAGATTTTTTTCCCCCCATAAAATATGTATGATCCATGATCATACTAGTAGATGTATATCAGATGAAGCTGTGTATTTATGATTGTGTAAAAAAAAAAATAGTTGAGAGAAATTTCATCAAGTTTTCTTTTGCCAGCTACCTAAGTTGGAGGATTTAGTTTCAATTTGTATGCCTGAAAATTTTTTTTACTTTTGAATCTTATTGACTGGAGGAAAGCTAATCTTACAAGCAGGGCAGTTTCATTTTATTCTGAGATATGCATGTAAATATTTTAAGAGAACAATAAAATCAAACTTTTCATATGTAAGTTTTCAGAAATATGTACAAAAAATTTTTGTAACAGTTTCAAAAAGGTGTTTTTTGTAATGCATTATTCATTTAATCATTACATGCTTGATTTAATAGAATTTTACATTCACTTCCAGAAGTACATGTATATTATAAAATGTATGTATGAAATATGTAAATGTAAATGCAGAAATGAGTGATGTACAGGGTATAAATGTAAAGGATTGGTTATGTCTGGGAAATGGAATTAAATAGGATGTAATAGAAGATGTACAAGTGAAAATGATGTCATGCATATTTGTATATGCTACAGATACATTGTATGATTATAAAACTCAATGAAGGTTTTAATAAAATTTCTCAGAAACAAGTATGTGTTGTGAATATCAAATAAAATCTGCTTGAAGCAGGAAAGGGGGAGAGAATAATAAATCTGTAAAAGTATTCATGCTGTTATTTCAGGTTACTTCCCATTCCCTAACCTTGAATAGGTTTTCTCTCATTCATTTTAATTTACTGTAATTATATTTGTTCCAGTAAAACATTTGATATTTGAATCTTCATCAGAAGATAGCTGATACATGTAATCCTCCTCCTCCCCCCCCCCCCACGTCCCTTAAAAAATATCTTATTTGCTTTGCATGCTATGCAAAAAGTTGAATTACCGGTAGCCTGTATGTAGAAGGACTTGTTATGCATTCTACGCGCATTTTTAACACGTAAATGACATATAATAGCTTTTTATTTTTTTCTTTTTTGATGAAATTTTTTGATATACATAATGTAAGGATACATTGTTTCATATGCTGCATCAAAACTTTTTATATATGAGTTATTAATTAATTTGTTTTTTTGCAAGTGCGCTTCGCTATTAGAATTTTTAAAAAATTGAAGAGGGATATGGACATTATTGCAACTAGTATAGTAAATTCACAGCTAACTATAGGCCTATCATGATTAAACCTACAGTCATTTTTTTTTTAGAAATTTATTACAGAGACAAGTGCCTCTGACTGTTTTTTTTTTAATAAAATGTTTTAAAAATTATTTTTTCCGAATTAATCGTATGAATTAGATCACAATTAGATCTTTTAAAGAAAATGTATAAGAAAAAGTCGAATAGGCCCGGGCCTATAATACACGTGCGTGTACGTGCGCTGCACCTTTGATTGGCTTCCTTTAAACAGCTACAATTCCTATCTCAATTGCATTTAAATAATATACATACATGTATATATATATATATATATATATATATATATATATTTAAACATATCCATAACAAATGTATTCGCATTCAAGTGCATACATGTGCGTGTGGGTGAGGGGTTGATTGGCTGAAACTTTGAACAGCTATAACTCCCTTGGTTTTTAACCAAAATTTGTGGGATCTGTCGTCGTAGTCGTTGTTGTAAACTTTTCACATTTTCATCTTCTTCTCAAGAACCACTGGAAAATCAAAAACTACAAAGTATCTTGAATAAGGGGATTTCTTAAACTTTTGGATTAAATACTTTGATTTTAGTATATTAATTATGATTGTAGAGAAAAATTATATGGCATTTTAAAAAAATCATTCACATGCGCACTGGGCAAGGAAAATTTGAATGAAATTCATGTGGAATCATTGTCAATTAAAGTATCAAATGCAACGAGTTTGTCTTATTTAATGAAGCTTATAGGGAATATGGCACCAAAAGGGAGTTGGGGAGCGTTTGGGGAACATCTGTAACGGTCCCCGTTACAATTAGCACTAGTTATATTTGTTCCAGTAAAACATTTGATATTTGGAATCTTCCTCAGGTAGTGTAGATTCAAGTTTGTTCAAATCATCCTCCCCCGGGGGTAGGGTGGGGCCATAATGGCCGATCAAATTTTTACATGGAATATATAGGAAAAATCTTTAATTTCCGGTAAGAACCACTGAGCCAGAAAGATGAAACTCATGTGGAATGCATTCCTCATTTAGTGTAGATTCAAATTTGCTTTTCATGCCCACCGGGGTTAGCTGAAAGCCAAAATGGCTTTTCGATCAAATTTTTGCATAGGTATATATACCTGGAAAATCTTTAAAAATCTTCTTCTCAAGATTCATTGAGACAGGAAAGATAAAACTCATGTGAAATATCTTCATGGGTAAGGGGATTTAATTTTTTTAAATCATGACCCGCCGGGGGAATCCAAGGGGCCAAAATGGGAATTTTAATGGAATATATAGGAAAAATCTTTTAAAATCTTCTTCTCAAGAACCACTGGGCCAGAAAAGCTGAAACTTATGTGGAAGCATCCTGGGGTAGTGTAGATTCTAAATTGTTCAAATCATGACCCCGGGGGTAGGGGGGGCCAAAATGGCCGACCAAAGTTTTACATAGAAATATATAGGAAAATTCTTTAAAAATCTTCTTCTCAAGAATGACAAAGCCATAATTCATGAAATTTATGTGGAATCATGCTCAGGTAGTGTAAATTCAAATTTGTTCAAATCATGACCCCGGCCGGGGGTAGGGTGGGGCCAAAATGGTCGATCAAAGTTTTACATAGAGATATATATGGAAAATTCTTTAAAAATCTTCTTCCCAAGAATGACAAAGCCATAATTCATCATATTTATATGAAATCATCCTCAGGTAGTGTAGATTTAAATTTTTTAAATCATGACCCCCGGGGGAAGGTAGGGGCCAAAATGGCCGATCAAAGTTTTACATAGGAATATATAGGAAAAATCTTTTAAAATCTTCTTCTCCAGAATGACAAAGCCATAATTCATCATATTTATATGGAATCATGCTCAGGTAGTGTAGATTCAAGTTTGTTCAAATCATGACCCCCGGGGGTAGGGCGTGGTCAAAATGGCCGACCAAAGTTTTACATAGAACCATATAGGAAAATTCTTTAAAAATCTTCTTCTCAAGAATGACAAAGCCATCATTCATCATATTTATAAGGAAGCATGCTCAGGTAGTGTAGATTCAAGTTTGTTCAAATCATGACCCCCGGGGAAAATATTAAATTTTTAAAAAATTGAATATATATGGAAATTATTGCAAATCTTCTTATAGTAATCATTAGGACAGGAAAGATAAAACCTATCATGTGGAACCTACAGTCATTTTTTTTTTTAGAAATTTATTACAGAGACAAGTGCCTCTGACTGTTTTTTTTTTAATAAAATGTTTTAAAAATTATTTTTTCCGAATTAATCGTATCAAAGCCACAATTAGATCTTTTAAAGAAAATGTATAAGAAAAAGTCTAGGCTGTTCCTATAATCCGGGGAAGGACGACCCTGTTCTCAAGCACCTTTGAGTTCCTTCCTAAAAAAGTTTACAATTCCTTCTCAATTGCATTTAAATAATATACATACATGTATATATATATATATATATATATATATATATATATATATATATATATATATATATATATATATATATATATATATATATATATATATATATATATATATATATATATATATATATATATATATATATATATATATATTTAAATATATCCATAACAAATGTATTCGCATTCAAGTTCTCAGAAAAGAGGGGGTGGCCCCTGGGCCTCTTGTTTAAAATACACTTGAAAATTTAAATCTGTTTCATTAATTGCTTGAGTTTGTTTATTTTATAAGATACATGTCCATTGAATGTTGTAAAATGACTTGAAGAATTATTAGGAGACTATTTACCCATTTACAAACGAAAAAAAAGTTCGGAGGAAAGGGTCCCTTCCCAAACTTTCTCCTACCCTTTGCAGAAAATCTGGTGACAACCCTTGCTTTTAAAAACTAGAGGTACTAGCTGAGCAATGAGCTCGATCTCACTAAATGATACCCCCGCCTCCCATTTGCCATTTGAATAAATGTATAATGGCAGTGCCCATGTCCTGCTATGGGAAATCCAAAATATGTGTCGGATCAAAAAGTAAAATAAGAGGTGCACAATGGCAGTATGTGATAAGATTATGTGAAAGTTTCATCAAATTTCATTCAGTGGTACGAGAGGAATTGCGGATAAGAGATGGGTACCCCAAAGCGTAACAGACGGACGGACGGACATATACCGATTCAATACTATATATACCCTCCCGCTTTTCAAGCGGGGATTATAATAAATGCATCCCAACAACTACATTTAAGACACTGAAAGTAGGGAACCACAATTCTTTAAATTTTATGGTTTGATTGTTCACAGTTCTTCTTCCGTGAATCACTTACGATGAAGAATACCTCTATATATTCTGAATATAAAAGAGTTTTTGGTAGATTCTGTAAAAGCTACAGATACCTGCTAAAGTGCTTTACATTGCTCCACGTGTCAACAATAAATGCCCAATGCCCTTTCCCTTTTAATTCGAAATTTATAATCAATTTATTTTTTTTTTTGAAGATAAGGTCAACTTACAAGGTCATGTGGTAAAAAAAAATTAGTCATTCAAGGTCATGGGGTCTAAAATCCGAATATATTTGGAAAGGTCTTGTCACAGGTAATGAGGTATAATGATCAAGTGATATATGGAAGCCCAGCTCCTCTTATTCGAATTCAAAAAGGTTAAAGTATTAAACGTTAATTTTTTGAAAAAGTAAGCAAAACTTCAAGTTCAGGGTCACAAGTTAAAAGTCGGTATATTTGGAGAGGTCTTTTCACAGGTAAAACATACACATGTGAAATATGATAGTTCTTATTCAAAAGTTATGACCAAGGGTTTTGTTTTTTTTTTTTTTGGACAGATGTCTCCGCGTATCTTTTTTTTCAAAACCGGGGACAAGAAAAAAAAGGAAGTGGAAGAGTTTCCAAAACTCGAAAATCCTAGTTCGTGGAAGACGGCTTAAAGGGCTGGGTATGTTCTAACTTTTCCAATACATTACAATAGAACGCTTTAATTACTGGGGGGGGGGGGGTATACTGCAGCAAAAAACTTGGGAGAAGGCGTTCATTCATTTTGAACATTTTAGCAGTATAAAGAGAGGTTTTAATGAATTAAAGAGGACAGTCCCCTCCCATCCAACCCTGATACGTAATCGTATTGTATTGATAAGTGATTAATCATTACATTCACTTTATATTTAGTAGATTTTATTGATCAAGTTGGTCCTGAACAAAATACACAGAAATCATGATGACCCCTGCCAAGACAAGAACACCCAGCACCGCTCCAATAAAATAGGATACGGTGGCTCTCCTTCCAAGGAATTTTGCTTCATCAACATCACCATTCTTGTAAGCTTTATCCCCGAGCTGCATCCAATGAAAACCAGGCATGCAGCAGAGCAAGAAGAAAAAGAAGAAGCAGGGACAGTGCAAGGCGCTGTGTATCATGTGGTTGATTTTGTTGTGAGGATTAGATTTCACCAGGAACTCGTTGTAAACTGAATGTTCTTCCTCTGGTAAGTTATAAATAAAAAAGTCAACTGGTTCATGTTCATAGTGAGACCTCTCAGCGCCTAAATGCGGAGCTTCCATTGGTTCCCTAGACAAGGGAGCTGTTCTTTTCACAGCTCTAGGCGTTGCTGGACAACTATAAGCTTTCCTCTCGGTAGGAAACCCCGTACTTTGAAAGTTTTCCTCGAGTTCTTCACCGATGAAAACATTTAATTGCCTCGTTGTGTGAGTGTGTTTTGATTTCATGGATCCGGTGTAGGACAGTTTGGAGATGGCCCCTGGAGAATGGATTGCTTCCTCCGCGTATGGATTATGATAAGCGGAGAAATCGGACAGCGGACTTGAGACTTCGCTTTGTTTGGTTTCTGGATTATGGATATGTAATGTTAACTGGTCTTTCCCTTTATTTTTATATTTGCTGGACTGGGAAGTTGAAGCATGAGCCGTGTCACTCCCAATGCTTTCATATTCGGGTTCTATGCTGGATTCCGGAATGGTTATTTCGGAAGTCGTCGGCATGTATAAATGTTCGTCGGCCATATTGAAAATTCTGTAAAAACGAAAAATTTAATTACATTATATTAGATATTAAAAATGCATCATTATTAATTTATATTTATGCTCAGTAGTTCGACCCCTCGGATTTGAAAAAAAATAAATGCACCAAAAAGTCAGGGAAAAGTCCAACCCTCAAACCCCCGAAATAGAACTTTTGAGTTTGGACAGCTAGTGTACCGGTCTTGTACAGTAGGCTTTCCCCCCTAAAATCCCCCCCCCCCTGGCTCTAGAGTAGAATTTCCCCCGGAAAACTGGCTCTAATGTAGGATTTCCCCCCCAGGAAAACTGGCTCTAGAGTAGGATTTCCCCCAAGAAAATCCCACACTAGAGTCAATTTTCCGGGGGGAAATCCTACTCTGTGTTGAAGTTATAGAGTGCGATTTCCCCCAGAGCCAATTTTCCCCTCAATGAAATTGCGCTACTTATTTTTTTGAGGAGGAATGGTTGGCACACTGCTGAATGTATCCCTTCTTCAAAATGGTGACCAGATGTATTCAACATACGTATACATGAAAATTTTGAATCCGATTTTTATTGGCTTCCTTCATGCCATTTTTTAAAAATCAAATAAATTGATGAAAAATGGGATTTTAGGAGAATTAATATGACAAAAATTGTATCTAGTTTAATAATTAGGACGGTTACAGAAAGGTGGAAATTTAAACATAACAGTAAGTTTACAATTTCTGAATATTTTAGAAAGTTTATTATTGCAATCATTTACAACTAAAATAGGTCCAAAATATATACCAACCCAAACATCCGTCTTTTGTTTGTTTCATCATATTTTAAGAATATTTATTTTTTTTTTGTGAAAGCTATATATTTTGGTTGAGATTCCATGATTTGAAATTTATGCTTAGAAAATTCTCACAACATACCTTAAAAACACTCATTTACCTTTTAAAAACCAGTTTTTCGTTTCTCTTTTTTTTCGCAAAATTACTGCGGCTGTGGTTAATATTGACTCTGTAACAAGGAGGGAAATCCTACTCTGAGAAAGAAAGAGGGGGAAATTTGGCTCTGGTCTGAGATTTCCCCTCGGGGGGAAATCCTACTCTAGAGTACGATTTCCGGGGGGAAAGCTGGCTATGGGGGAAATCCTACTCTACAACACCGGTCCTCTTTTGTCCCCGCTTTCACTGAATGTGGGGGATATTAATTTTGGTTTGTCTGTCCGTCCGTCAGTCATAGCTGTCTTTCTGTCTGTTTTAACACTTTCGTTTCCTCACGAAATTTTAAAAGGCTTAAGTTTAATCTTTTGCAAGCCAAGATTAATTTTATACCACAATTTCCTACAGGAGACCCCTATATTGAATTAGGGATCAACAGTCAAAAGTCAAGTTCATAAATTATTGGGGAGGGGGGGGGGGCAGCGGCTACCTCTTGGATGTCCATCTTACAATGATATATTCTTTAATATTTTAATCTTCACACGTTACATTATCATAAACCACCGTAATTCTATACTAAGAAAAAAATCTTGATCATCCCTACGGGCCTGCATGGTGCTATTTATCGACATGTTGAACCCAGTTTCCAGTTTCCATTTTTTTTTTTTTTTTGTAAAAATGATTCTAAACATATAAACATTTTGCACTAGTGATCCACCGTATGAAAAAAAAAAATTTCTCTTGCAGGTATGGGTCAAAACTGTAAAACTTTTCGAAAATTATATTGTTTATGAAATTTAACGAAAGGGGATCCAGTTTAAAATCCAGTATCACCTCACAATAAATCATCAAATGATAACTTGTAATCATAATATTTATCATTTAATTAACAGAACAAAGAACTTTAACAAGTAAAAATAATCTTTTTCAAGAAAACGCCTTACCTGTTTAACGGCCTATTTACCTTGTGTGGGCAGTGGCGTGAAACCGAAAGCTTTTTGTTTTTTTTTCCTGACAATATTCTGACGACAAGGACGGCGATCTATCACTGTATTAGCGTATTACCTGTTTTATTAATTAAACAAGGAATGAGTATTTATGTAATTCACCACTGCTTGTATTTGTTGGGTTTTAGACATGATAATATTATAAGTGGTCATACATTAATATATAGCTTCTTTTAATTCTTTGTTTTAAAACTCGCATTCATTCGTTACATGGTAAATTTAAAGTGGGCGGGGATTCGTCCCAATCCCTCTTTTTTTTGTAGATCACCGTTTTTGCAAATATGCACTATTTCATTGGAGATATGAAAAAAGGAAATAACTTTAAAT